>NC_073310.1:50242105-50605546 GCF_027595985.1 Sorex araneus | reverse complement strand
AAAGAAAGAAAGAAAGAAAGAAAGAAAGAAAGAAAGAAAGAAAGGAAGGAAGGAAGGAAGGAAGGAAGGAAGGGAGATAGAGAAAGAAAGAAAGAAAGAAAGAAAGAAAGAAAGAAAGAAAGAAAGAAAGAAAGAAAGAAAGAAAGAAAGAAAGAGAGAGAGAGAGAGAGAAAGAAAGAAAGAAAAGAAAGAAAGAAAGAAAGAAAGAAAGAAAGAAAGAAAGAAAGAAAGAAAGAAAGAAAGAAAGAAAGAAAGAGAGAGAGAGAAAGAAAGAAAGAAAGAAAGAAAGAAAGAAAGAAAGAAAGAAAGAAAGAAAGAAAGAAAGAAAGAAAGAAAGAAAGAAAGAAAGAAAGAAAGAAAGAAGGAAGGAAGGAAGGAAGAAGGGAGATAGAGAGAGAAAGAAAGAAAGAAAGAAAGAAAGAAAGAAAGAAAGAAAGAAAGAAAGAAAGAAAGAAAGAAAGAAAGAAAGAAAGAAAGAAAGAAGGAAGGAAGGAAGAAGGAAGGAAGGAAGGGAGATAGAGAAAGAAAGAAAGAAAGAAAGAAAGAAAGAAAGAAAGAAAGAAAGAAAGAAAGAAAGAAAGAAAGAAAGAAAGAAAGAAAGAAAGAAAGAAAGAAAGAAAGAAAGAAAGAAAGAAAGAAAGAAAGAGAGAGAAAGAGAGAAAGAGAAAGAAAGAAAACCCACAGCATGTTAGTCTAAATTAAAGCGAGGTTGTCGCCATGACATGCTGGGGTCATGAGACCAGCGAGGAATGGGCCAAGGGAGCCCACCTCACTCTGCCCATTGTGCCTGGTAGCAGGGAGGGGGCAGCCCTTTGAGGAAGAGTGAGCGCGCCAAGCCGTATGAAAAGACAGAGAAAGACAAGACACGCACACACTTTGGGAGCCTCTGCAGGGTGAAGACTCGATTTATTGCAAGCAGGGTCAGGTTCATAAACCTCAAGAACCAGGGAACAAGATTTTTGTGGGAAACGGGGAACACACTTTTTGCATAGGTATTCAGCATATGCTTACAAAAAGGTCTTAGAATGTTGAAGTTTGTCATTCTTTCTAGGTCAGAGGTCTTGTCTGCCCAGTCGCCCTCTGGCACCACTGAGGTGACTGAGTGCCACGGCTGGCTGCCGGTGGGGAGAGGGGAAGGGAAAAGAGTGGGTCTGTTTAAAGCTGTAGGGGAGGGGACGCCTGCTGCTCAACCCTGTTGGACCAAGCCTGGGGCCTCCATTCTCACAGCCCAGTCGCTCCCCAGTTATCCTAGCAATGACCCACAGAGATCTCCCCACATGCCCATCACTCAGAAGAAGAAGGCTTCATATTCCATGGAATGGCCCATTGATCCGCAGTTACTGTACCCACTGGAAAGCAACAACCTGCAAGGCTGTTGGTATGCCATGTGTGTCAGACCAGACCCCAGTCAATATAAAGTTTACTCATCACCATCTGAATGCCCCCATCTGGGAATCAGGGGACGAAGAATGGTTTCTCCTGTTCATCTCTGCTCCTTACACTTACTGGGCTTGGGGGTCCCTGTGTACCAAGGAAGTTCTGTAACTCTGGAAGCAGGAGCTGCCTCATTTTTGCCTTCTCATTCTGCCAGTAGACAGAAAGGAGCAAGGACACACTATTGACCAAGGCATTTGAGCTGATTCCAAGAGGACACATTAAGATGCATGGGTGGTTCAGTGGTAGAATTCTCGCCTGCCAAAAGGACGCATTATTGACCAAAGTGTTTGAGATTATTCCAAGGAGAAACTGAGTTGTTGCTCCACAGGGGGGGCAGAGGGGACCAGAAGAAGCCAGGAGTTTGTAGGCCCTGCAGAACCAGTGTTCTCTTTTCTAGTTAATTTGTCACTGAGAAATTAAGACAACCCAACCCAATACAGCTAAGACCACCAAGGTCATACACAGATCACAAAGAAATGCAAGTAAAAACCCTCGTCAGTTGACATCCTAACAGAGTTGGAAATGTGGAATCAATAATAAATAAATGAACAAAAAAGTCACAGTTATCTACCAGAGCCTCACAAACAGGTATAGAATTTGGGGGTTTGGAGTTAGCTGCTTGTGTGTTGTGTGATCATCTTTCCTACCCTTTTCCCCTCACCCCAATCTTGCATGAAGAGCATTGTGGCTGACTCTTTAGATTTCAGGTGGGAATCTGACGTCAGCAACCTGCCATCTTTAACTAAAAGGACTCTGTCCTTATGCAGGAAACAGGAAGTCTGGATGCTGAAGGGCCAAAGAGATAAAAAGTGGGGTGTGCGGTGCACCTTGAAGGGGGGCGGGTTGAGTTTCCTTCCCTGCCCCAAGCAGAGCCCCAAAAGCCAAAAACCTCCAGAACTCAACTGCAGTCATGCTCAAGGCCACTCTCCACACTCTCAGATGAGTCTCACTCACCCATGAAGGAACCAGCAGAGGAACCCAGGAACCCAGGTATGCAGGACCCATGGCTGAGATCTCCAAGCCCACTTGGATCAAGACTGGGCTTCCTCCCCCCAGCTCCTTAGTTTTTCCAGTAGTTTGGCAATCACACACACAAACTTCCCCCGGCGCCATGTAATCTCATCAACAGCCAAGATTCAGAGACTCTGAAATAAAGCTCCCAGAAGAGAGTGACACTGAATGTCCTGAAACACGTGGCTGTATTCACAGCCGAGTAACCTCAAACACTCTAACCCACTGATATACCAAAAGTAACACACATTTGTTCAGTTTTAACATACTTTTTTGTATTCTCTTATATACTGGCTTAAATGGCTACAGAATGAAATACAACAACCTTCACACACTTTCCTCTTATTATGGTGGGAAGGTGTTCGATGGTGGGATTGGTGTTTATATATTATATCTAATGAACTATTGTGAACAACTTTATAAAACTAAAATATATATTTTTAAAAAATTGGGGTGTGGTCTCTCCTCTACCCTGTCTCAGAGCCAGCAACTGGCGTCTGTGACCACACTGATGGGTTCCTTTGTGTTCAGCAGCAATTGGGTTTGGCTAGTGAGAGCTTGCTGGTAACCCTGGTGGGAGGTTGCTTATCAGTGGTCATTATGTCTATCAAAGCTTACAGACTTCAGCACACAGCTTCGGCCCCAAATGAGCCCTCCCCTACCCCTGTCTGACTTTCTCCTTTTCAGGCCCTATGGAGTTAATAACGATCTACTTGAAGAAATGTCACTCACCATTGCCAATTTTTCTTAACCCTGCCCATACTCTTGTAAATGGTCCCTTTATTAAACTCTTCTCAGCTGATTCATTTGAACTGCATATCACAGATCCTGAGACAGCCTGGTTTAGAGCAACTGCACTTACAGTGGATCTTCTCTCTTAATCTCATGCCGTTGTCACCTATTCTGTGTGGGGCTGAGTCATAGCTCTTGAATCCATGGCTCTCTTGTACCTATGAACAGGGCTTCTTCCCCCATGTAACTATCACTTTTCTACCAGTCTTCTGAGAATATCATCAGGAATATCTCCACTGAGACTCCTAGTCTCAACTGACTCAAACACTATTTACTTAGAAGGTTGGTGGCTCTCCCCACTCCAAGTTCATAAGTTGAAGTTCTACCCTTTCCAGATAATGGTATACAAGGGTGACACCTTGGGGAGGCGATAAGGTTGTGATGGTGGAAATAATGGAAATTGTGCTCATATGAATGAATCAGAAAGCTATTTCCTTTCCTTCTGCCACAATAGAAGTGAGAAATCTGTAACCAGTACTAAATGCTTTTGTTAAGGGGTGGGGTAGTGGAGGGGGTTTGGACCATAGCCATCAGTGCTCAAGGATATTTCTGGCTCTCTATGTTCAGAAATCGCTTCCAATGTTACTCAGAATCCAACCAGCATCAGTCACATGCAAAGTAAGTGCCTTAGCCCCTAAATTTGCCTCCAGCATGCATTTCTCTTCTCCAAATTAGAGCATTTTGTGGAGGGGTTGGGGGGACATGGCTTAGGGCCACACCTGACAGTCATCAGGGCTTACTCCTGGCTCTGAGCTCAGGGATCACTCTTGGGTATGCTCAGGGGACCATAGGGAGTGCTGGGGTCAGCCATGTGCGAGGTAAGAACTCTACCCACTCTACTATCTCACTGACCCCTAAAATTTATTTATTCTGAAACCATAGCTACAAAATAAATTGGTTTGGGTTTAAAATTCTATTCAGATTAACACATATATACTAAATTGATATTACATATGACACCAAGAAAGTGAATAGTTTTAGAGTCCTTAAATATAAAGACATAGATATAAATATATTTACAGAATATTTAAATATTTATGTATTTTCATATAAATGTGCATATAAATATAATTGTTGTAAATGTTGAGTGGTGTAAAACATTCTCTTACATTTTATCACTCACTTATTCATCTTCCACATAAATATTTTCATTTCCAGTGGTGCCAGGCTGTGGGACAGACTAGGAAGAGTTACTGTAAGATTCTACCATACTTGGGGGCTGGAGCAATAGCACAGCAGGTAGGGAGTTTGCCTTGCACGCGGCTGACCCAGCATCCTATATGGTCCCCCGAGCACTACCAGGAGTAATTCCTGAGTGCAAAGCCAGGAGTAACCCCTGAGTATCGCCAGGTGTGACCCAAAAAGAAATAAAAGATTCTACCATACTTCATCTCCCTGCATCTGACAATACAATCCAGAAATTAAACACTGGCTTGAACTCCTGAATAAAACGGTGCCCTAGACATAGCCATCCCCCATAATTATATTTTCCAAGGTAGCAAAATCATTTCCGTCAGAACAAAAACAGTACTGCAGAACAAAACAATTCTGCACAAACTATATAAACACACACACACACACACACACACACACACACTGAATCTTACTATCCAGATAAAAGATCACAATTGACCCAAAGAGGAGATAGTTGATTTTGAGGATTTAAAGGGGCAAAGTAACATTTAATGGTTTAATTGAAACTCTAACTCAGAAATCTGACATGTCAATGGAAAATGTGACAGTTACCATCAAATATGAAGGATTTGAGGTTAAAATACCTTGATTCTCAGGCTCTACAAATAAGGAAGGTTAATTTGAACAAAGGACCATAGAAATGAAGGATAACATGAGTGAGTTAAGAAACAAAATAGTATACAAAGTATTACTGTATTTTATATCACTGTATCACTGTCATCCCGATGCTCTTCGATTTGCTCGAGCAGGCACCAGTAACGTCTGCATTGTGAGACTTGTTGTTATTGTTTTTTTGGCGTATAGAATACTCCATGGGGAGCTTACCAGGCTCTGCCATGCGGGCAGGATACTCTCGGTAGCTCGCCAGGCTCTCTGAGAGGGACAGAGGAATCGAACCCAGATCAGCCGCTTGCAAGGCAAATGCACTACCTGCTGTGCACTGCATTTTATAAAGAATTAAAACTGGCTCAATTAACTCTTCAGGACTGTAGTTAGCAAGGGGACTTCTGAGTTGCTGATAACATCATATTGCTTAATCTGTGGTGTTATGTGTTGTTTGTGAAACCGTATCATGTTTTATATTCCAATGTGCTTATGCTTCTGTAAAAACATTTTCAATGAAATAGCAGAGAGCTCCTACCAATAAAAAGAATACCTAGTACTTAGGCACAGGTATGGAAAAAAGAAAACAAAATCAATATCCAGGGCGATCAGTGATCACAAGCTTAAGATGAAATAACAAGTTAGTGTTATTAAAAGCAAAGAAATAAAGCTGGCCTGATCCCTGGGCTATAATAAAGGATATTTGTGTGGCTTGCAGAGATTGGAAAGTAATGCTTCTATAATGCACTGCAGCTTCTGACGGTAGATGACTAATCTGAATTAACACTTTTAAGAAATTGAAAACAAGGAAGGTATCCAGAGAATGATGGAAGCTGTGGAAAAACAGGCCCTCCAAAATTATAAAAAGTCACACATTTCAAAAGTATGTCCTATTCCTCTTATCTTGATAAACAGTTAGATGACCTCCCCACCCCTCCCCTCTATTTCTCTGCTCCTTTGCCTTCTCCTTGGCAATTGGATTTGTAAGAGCCAAGTAAGTTAGCTGATGTTAATTAATTGAGCAGATACGTCAATGTCATCCTAAGAGAAAGAAGGTGTTCAGTCATTAATGACTACTCAGAATAATCGGGGTCGCTTAGCAGGAGTGAAGAGAAGGCGCTCGGCCTTAAAATAACTGAAGATTTTTTTTTTTTTGCCTTCTTTCGTTTTTCAGATGGGAGTTTATTCCTCATTCTTCACCACAGACAAAATGAAAGTAAATGATCTCCAAAGAAAACAAAGATTTCAGCAGCACACCAGAAAGACTCAATAAATCAGAGTGAGAGTGAGGGGATGGAGGTGGAGGGGGGGGGGAGCAGGAGAATTAGGATATTCTGAGGAGACTCGGTTCTTTGTAACATTATTTTTTATTATTTCCTGAGTAAATGCTTTGGCTTTTATTAGCCACAACAAGACCTGACATTTGTAAGGCCTGGAGTTCTCCTCCAGGGAGCCTGTCATGCCCTTATTTTGGCCTCAGCTTAGAACCCTGCCTTGGTGCTGCCAGGGGGAAGTCTGTCGCTGAAAGGAAGCCCCCAGGACAGCCCGCGGCCCCCCAGGGGCGGGGCGCCAGGCCGAGCTGCCAGCCTGGAGGCTGGAGGCAGGGCTGCCGGCTGTCGCCAGTCACCATGGTGACCTCAGCCCTCAGCTGCTCTCCTGGCAGGCGGTGGGTCGTCCCGGAAGCCTGGCCCCAGCCTGGGCCCCGCCAGTGGCCTCTCCTGGTGCTCCCAGCACAATGCGGAGTTTTTGCTTTGGAGCCGACGCCGCCACCCCAGCAAGCTCCTCGCCTGCCCCAGGAACTCGGGGCTTGGAAAAGAAAGACTTTTATTCTATATTATTTTCTTTTTCTGGCAAGTGAGGACAGAAGGACCTGGAATCTCCAACGCTTGACGGCCCTGTTCACTGGGCGTTTGATTCTGCCCCTTTTGTAGTCGTTTGCGGGGTCAGGGGGCTCCTGCGCACCCCGGGCCTCCTGAATGCCCCAGAGGCAGCTGCCCTCCCGCCCCCGCGCCCCACCAACCCGCCTGCCCTGCGCACTTCAGCCCCTTGACCACAAGCTGCGGGGGGCAGCACCCCGCCTGGCACCTGCCACCTGGCACGCACAAAGCGGGGCCAGGACCAGCGCCCGAGGGAGCCAACAGCTGGCAGGCCATCGCTCAGGCGGGCTCTGGAGCTGCCAGCCCCGGGCAGGAGGGCGGGCCAAGAGGGGTTCTGCAGGGGGAGTCTCTCAAGCAAGACATCTGCTCCCCTGGCTGCGGCATCTGAAGGGCGGATGCAGAGATCTGAGGGGGCGGGTGTCAAGGCAGCCCCCCAGCCCGCAGCTGTGCCAAGGACCCGCTCCCACCCTGTGGCTTTCATGCCTGCGTCCCCTCCCCGCCCCCCTTCAGCTGCCGTCTCAGGGAGAAGTTGCGCAAACTGCCAGGGGAAAGCAAAGCTGCCTGCTGGCACCGGGCCCTGCGGATCCCCACTTCAGGCCTTTCTCCCACAGGCTGCACCCCCATCCGGGGCCCATTCACGGCAGGACCCCCACCTTCCTCTCAGGCCCGCTCTGCCGCCCGTCAGTGCCAGGAGGATTGGTGGGCCGGGGCCTGGAGGGCAGCGCAGAAGTGACAGATGAGCAAGGAGACGTCTCTGTAAATCTCCAGCCTGGAGCCTCCCTGGCAGCTCAGGAAGCCGCGGTTCCTCCACTCAGCACGGCTTTGCTTTTCCTCCCAGCCAAAGTGCTTCCAATGGGCGTGTATGTCTGAGAAGGGGCAGTGATTTGCCAGGGTGTGTGTGTGGTGGCGGGGGGAAACCGGCTGGGAGACTAGATACTGGTAGCAAGGACCCAGAACCACTTCCATGAGCCCGGTTGGAAGCTAGAAAGAAGCGCAAAAGGATTTTAAAACCAAAAGCATTGTGCCTGAGCCTTACTAGGGAGACAGTTACAAACACAGTGGAGGGAACCACACATTTATGTTGCCCAAGATTCTCGGGCACCCTGGTTTTCTTTTCTTGCGTACTGCTGATTGAGGCCAGGATGTGTTCAGGGCCTCTTGGGGGCCTGGGGATCAGCACCACGCATGTCCTTCACCCGGAAGCCATGTCTATAAGAAAGTCCTACGCCTAACCTGTCACTGTAGGCTTCTCAGAAATCTCGAAGCCAGGGACCTGAGGGATATACAGTGAGTAAGTGGGTAGGGTGCTGCCTTGCACAACACTGAACCAGGTTCGATCCCCAGCATCCCATATGGTCCCCTCAGTATGCCCAAGCAAAGAAGAGGGAAAAGCCTCTAACTCAGAGGAGCACAGTTTCCACTCAAAAGCACCCCCCACTCACCCCTCCACTTCCCCCCACACATACAAACACAAACACATACATACAGATCCAATGCACTGGGGGTGGGGGGCTGGATGCCGGCAGTGCAGGCTGCCCTGCTGCCCTGGCGTTTGTAATGATTTGCATCTGCCCACTCACTTCCGGTTTCTGGTTTTTGTAGATTGAGCTAAAGCTCCATGTGAGTCCCCCACCCCCGCACCTCCTCACCAGCCCCTCCAGCCATACAGAAACATTTCAGAATGCATGAAATGTCTTCTGAAAATAACCTCTGGATCAGGAGCTCGTTCTCTGGGACCTTGTCATTTTCCCCTTTGGTCATTAGCCATGACACCTACGGGCTGCTGAGAACCCCCAGCCAGGGAACCTGGGCTGGCCGGAAAGTGCAGAGCTGCTATCTGCAAGGCTTCAACACAGATCAGATCAGGCACCCTGGTCACTCAGGGGTGTGTGTGTTTGTGTGTGTGTGTGTGTGTGTGTGTGTGTGAGAGAGAGAGAGAGAGAGAGAGACAGAGACAGAGACAGAGACAGAGACAGAGCTCCATTCATACCCTCTTTCTCCTGCCATTCCCAAGGACCTTAATGTCCACCTCTCCCTGCTCATTTCTTTATCACATCATCAGCCACTGACTTGACAGTTTCCCTAGAAACTGTTTCCTGAAGTGGCTTCGGAAGCTGTCCCTTGCTCGTGACCTAGAACAGAAAGTACATTTCATTGCTCTCAGTGAAAATTGACTCCGAGTTCTGCCTTCCTCCAATGGCTCTGCTTCCAGGACCCAGTTTGACAGGAGTAAGCTAGCTTGGTTGCCTTGGCTCTTTAGCTATTCACCGTCTGAACCAAAACAAATGAACATGTATTTTTAATGAGTTAGGCAAGTCCCAATGCTTTTAATGGGACAACAAAGGAAAAACACTTAGATGTATACACAGAATGGGTCTTATTCTCCCAGGACTTCCATTAGAGAATGGAATGAGAGATGGTTCCAAAAAACTAATAATAATCATTTTTTCCTTTGCTTTACTTCTTGCCAGTTCTCAGCCCTCCTCAGATGTTTTATATCCCTAAGTCCCCAAAAGCCAAGGGGAAGGACACAGTATGCATAGCAGGTGCCCAACATTAGAGAAAAGACAGTATTATGGTGCCAGAAAATATGGGTGCCAACCCTAATGTCCCCGGGTCCACCATCTCATTTCTCCCAGAGTGCTTCTTGCACAATAATGTCCTGCCCTGCCTGCCACTTAGAAATCATGGTTGTGAGGGAAAGTGGATGGAAAACTAGGAGAGGGCTTAGGAGAGCCAGGGATCCCCCCGGGAAAATGAGATCATCATAGTGGGACAGACAATAGGGCTGAAGTCCCTTGAAGGAAAGGACTTGCCAAAGGGAAAAAGTTCTGCACACCTGGGAAGATGCTGACCATCTGCAAGCCAGGGGGCAGCCTCAAGGACACCTCTGAAAGTTGATATACATTTACAGACGCATGGTAAACCTTCCACCTGTACTGTGTTTGTGACATGTGGAAAGAAGCATAATATTTTGACAGGTGTCAACGCTGTCTCTCTTAAAATCACACAGTAAATGCTACTGTGCAGGCTGTTATCCCCCGCCCCCCAAAAAAAGTAATTATTCACAAAATCCTGTGTGTACCTGGATCTTAGACTTCTGGCCCCCAGAGCAGAAAGGAAATATAAGTCTGTGGTTCAGAAGCACCTCCAGCCTGTGGTCCCTGGCAGCCTCAGTGACCTAATAATGCAGGTCTTTTCTGCCTCCCACCTCCGTTTACTGGGCGTGGCACCCCTAGTCAGGGGAGCAACACACCCAAGGAACAAAGGTGCAAGGCCTGGCCAGGGGCGGGCCCAACTGAGGCACTTGCTCAAAAATGTCTGCTTCAGCGGGTGACTTCTGTCATGCTGCTACACTGTTTAGGAGAGCGTGTGTCACATCAGCTACAGGTGACTGCCTACCCGTGGAGGTCCCAAATGTATGTACTTTCACAGGCTCCCCTGTCACCTGGTAGACTGATGGAAATACAGATGCCTGACTCGCCTGCAGGGATTCCAAATCAATTAGCACACATGAGACTAAGAATTGGTGCTTTTAGCAAGTTCGCAGGGGAACCCAAGTTTCCTTCATCCTAACCCAGGCCATCAGGTGAGGCCGTCCCCTTACCATGAGGGCCAGTCTAAGGCCAGGGGGTACGTATGAGTGACAGTGATAGTTCAGATAACTAGCATAGCTCCTCAATAGGCCAGTGATTGGGCCAACACACAAACACCCACCAACTCTGGATATAATGTTTCAAACCTCCCTTTGCGGGGTCTACATTTATCTCTCCAATGGAGCCCAACTAAAAACGTTCTCAGGGCTTCAGTCATGTCAGTGACATGAGTGAGGGGTATAGCTGTATATCCAAAACAGATTCAACAGAACTGAAACATGAGACTTAAGCAGCAGCCACTGAAACTTTGTCATGTGCCTGTCAGGGTGACAGAATGGGGGTGGAGTGGAGGCTGGAACAGGGAGGGAATCTGGGAACACTGGTAGAAGTTGACACTGTAGAAGTTGACACTAGCAGAAGTTGACACTGTTGAGTTTTTGTAGGCCAGAAATGCAACTATCAGTAACTTTGTAAATCATGGGTCGTGAATTAAAAATCCTTTTTAAATGCTCTCTGGGGTCCAGAGCAATGATAGTACAGCAGGTAAAGTGTTTGCTTTGCATGAGGTCACCTGGGTTTGATCACGGGCATCCCTGAGCTTCTCAGGAATGATCCCTGAGCACAGGAATAACCAAGAATAACTCCTGAGCTTTGCCGGGTGTGACCTACAAACCTGAAACATGAATGTTCTCTGGGGGCTGGGAAATAGTAAAGGTTAGGGTACAGGCCCAGATGGGCCCAGACTGGGCTGGGATCCCCAGAAACCCGAGGTCTCTTGCGCACCACCACGTACAGCCCTAGAGGGTCCTGAGCACTGCTAGTGGCCCTGTTTCCCCTTGACACCACAAGGCCCAAGTAGCGCCATCCTCAGGGTGTGGCCTGGAACTACAATTTAGATTAGCTGAGAATTGCAGGTGCCCCCAAGGTCTTGTGAGAGTTGCTTGGGAGTCATCATCCCCCCTCAACAACAACAGCAAAAAAAATTGCTCTGTTGAGTCACAGTTCCTAGGATTTGGGAGCTGGAAAGCTGGAAGGCTCCTCTACTGGCCTGCAGGAGACTGTGAGGTGGAGAGGCCACTGGCCTGGCCCGGCCCACCCTCTGGGGCGGGAGCCCAAGCTCTCACTTCTGAACTCCTCCTCGGGCTCCTGTGTTCTTGAGTGTCCACATAAGCACCACTCCGCTGCTGAATACAACCCTGACCAAAAAGAACGTCACAGCACGGGAGGGGACAGAGGTTGGCTGAGTGCCAGCCTGCCAGGCCCGGGGTAGCCGTTATCTCAGCAACACTCTCTCTGGCCCGCCTCAGCTCCTCAGACCTCCCCTGCCACGTTCTACTCCTGTCCTATAGCAGATTTCGGGTTAGAGCCCAGACACAAGCTGGGGGAGGCTGTCTGGCTCCTAGTCTCAGTGTCCCCAGAGCCAGGGGAGCAGGAGCCTCTACATCTTCAACGGTCACCCAGAGCTAGGAGGATTCTCCTGCCGGGGCCACATGCAGAGCCTGCGCCCCTGTTCCATCGAGGACCACTGCAGACCCGTTTTGCCCCACCGCACAGCCTCTTGCCTCTGCCCACTCTCCGAGCAAGGCCTGCAGCACAGCTCCACTCTGGCTAAGAGGCCCCAGGCCCTTCTTGCTACTCTCAGAGGCGAGGGGGGCAGAGGGGAGGGGGCCACAAGCCTGAGCCTCAGGACCTAGGCAGCCCCACCTAGGGGCTAGAAAAGGAGGAAGCTCCTGTCCTGGAGCCATGGTGTTTATTTCTGAGTGTCACCTTGGTTTTGTCTCAGCATCCTGTTACCTTAGTCGGCTCTACCTGCTTCATCCCTCACATATCTTATGCTGTTCCCAAACCTCCAGGAGGCCCGGGATGTCTGTGTGTTGGACCTTAGTCACAATGATGTTACCTTAATTTGTAATGGAGAAGAGGAGGTGGCAGACAGGGAGAGGACTCTCCCGTACCCCACACCTTCCGTCGCCTCATTCCTGACCTTATTTTTCCCTCCTGGATCTTTGTTCTCCTCCTTCAACTTGGCTTTCATATTCTTCTTCAACAGCCCTCCTGTTCTCTACCTGCTCTTCCTGTTATTTTGGAAGATTCTGGATCCTTCCTGTAACGAGGGGCATATTGTGGGTCTTACTCACTCATTGGTTGAATGAAGTATGAAGGGTGGTTGAAATTATAGCTAAGGAAGCCCAGAAAAGCCTTACTGAAGTTACTGTTGAATAAAGATGCGAAGATACAACCATGTAGACATGGCAGATGCAGGAGAGAGAGGTGAACATTTTTGGTAGAGAAAACAGCAAGTGCAAAGGTCCTGCGACAGGCACAGAAGTAGAGGTGAAGAGAGTGGTCAGAGAGGAAAACAGGTTCACAGGGAGGAACTCCTGGTGAGTTTGGCCGATGAATACTCAAATCTAAGTTCTCATAGCATGACAGTGGCTCTCGCTCTGAGCATAGGCAGCAGGAAGATGAGACCCACATCAGGGACACAAATCTGTTGCTGCAAATGTCCGAGGGAGGTTTTGTGGTGGCTTGCTCCTGGTGTGGAGGTGATAAAAGTGGTTGAAAATCAGTTGGAAGCAATAACATCAAGATCAGCTATTGACGGACAGCAGCCTGAGAAAACAGAATAGGACTTGTGTCCTTGCCTTCCTAATCTCTCTCTCTCTCTCTCTCTCTCTCTCTCTCTCTCTCTCTCTCTCTCTCTCTCTCTCTCTCTCTCTCTCACACACACACACACACACACACACACACACACACACAAACACACAGCCGTCTTTTGTTTGCTTCGCACTTTGCCCTTCTGACAGACCTAAATGACCAGACTTTTTTCTGATGATTCCCCACTCCCTTGTCCTGACTCAGGTAAGTCAAATTCAACAGAGGAGTGGAGAGGGGTGATTTTACCCTCCCTGTCACCCTCTGTGTCTGTAAAATAAGAATATTGAGTCTCTCACACCTGATCTCCACAGACTCAGGATGTGCCTCAGCCAAGAGTGAATTGGTTGAAAAGCTTAAGTATGAGGGTTTTGTGACTGAAAATCCAGGCTCTCACGGAGTCAGGGATGAATGACCTCCCCGCATGTCCCTGTTCTACTGAACTCAGGCAATCACACCCATGAACTCCCTCTCATGCTATATAAGCTCATTGACAGCCATGATCCAGAGACTCACAAATAAGTCTCAGAATAGATCAACAAGCTGCAGATGCCTCCTGACCCCAAAGTCACCATCCAGTTAAAAATTTAACTCCAGCTGTATCACCCTATTTAAAATTTTAGAATCCCTGAAGTGCACAACATTTCATACTCTACACTACTGATGTACCAGGAATAGCATACCACATTGGATGGTGTGTAAAGTAGAAGGCAACCAATCTCCACAATATATATATGTATGTGTGTGTGTAAGCACACAAGGCTCAAACTGTAACAACAAGTTGTGATCTCTTATACAAGGGTGTAATGACTCCAGGGTGAGATACAACAGACTTCAAACACTTTATTCTAAAGAAACTTTTTTTAAATCATTTTTAGTAAATTATTCATAATAAGCAATACAAAATACATTATTTAGGGCCTGCTATTGGGGCAGGCTTGGATGATGGTTGGGAGAATTCAAAATAATGATGATGGAATATTGAATACAATAAATTATTGTCAACAATTTTATAAAAATAAAATAAAATAATTTAAAATAAATTATATAATTTCTATATACAATCTGGAGGAGAGTGGTCAGGCTAGAGGGAGAAATGGCAAGCACAGTACTGCTAATCACCCTTCTCCTGGGGTAGGCCCACTCCCGAGCCCGTTTGTATCCTCCTCACCTGGGCACAGGCTTCCTAAGGAAAGTCTGGTAGCATGGGTTAGAGCCTGTAGCAGGTGGGACCAGACCCATCCAAGAAATGTGCTCAGGCCCAGGCCCATGGCTTTTTGCTGGGCCTTGGCACCCAAGGAGGCCTGACCACAGGAAGCAAATCCACAGTTGACATCTCTAAGCTGTGTTACTCTGAGCTACTAACTTAACCTCTCTGTCTCCCAGCATCTTTTGCAAGAACCCAAGTGATGATATTCATGCCCACTGGGTGGAGTGATTCCACTGTGGGATCCAGTGAAACAGCCTTGAGCCCCAGGTTGACCTGGTGGAAGTGCTGACATAATGAATAGCATCATTAGGTAAGTATAATGAAGGCTGGCAGGACCTACCACCCATAAACAAAATGAGAAAAAAATGTAGGAACATCCTCTCCAGTTCATCTCTAAAAGCCGCAGAGAAGATTCCTGGCCTTCCCAAGAACAGCACCTAGAAGCAAATCCTCCAAGTCACAGTTGGAACCTTACCTACAAGATACCTAAAGGATTTACCCTGAAGGATCAGCAACAGACTGTCCAAATGTGTGTTAGCCTTATAGAACAGCTCTTTCTTCTGCCCCAGGGGCTGGCCTTCCCAGCAGGGAGGGGTCCTGTGCAGATGCAGGTGAGGTGGGTGATCATGGGTCTGCCTTGTCCTTGGAGGTGGTCACTAGTCTGTCAGTGAAGGGGCCGCAGCAGGGTCATCTGGACAGGTCTAAGAAGGGGAGAAACAAGAAAGAACATGCACCAGGACCCTTTTCTTTCTATTTTTTAATTTTTTATTTTTTACTGAATCACCATGTGAAACTTTACAAAGATATCAGGCTTAAGTCTCAGTGATACAATGTTCAAACACCCATCCCTTCACCAGTGCCAATGTTCCACCACCAAGAACCCCAGTATACCTCCCACGCCACACCCCCCCCCCGCCTGTGTAGCTGATAGTTTCACTTTACTTTCTCTTTACTTTGATTACATTCTCTTTACTTTGATTACATTCACATAAAACTCACTATTATTATTTGGAACTCCCCCCCACCAAAATAGAACCTGCTGAAAAGACAGCATTTGATAATTTGCTTTCCTTGCTGAGAATGAAGAGATATGAGGTTGTGCGGCCTCAGTAGCGGCCGCGCAGTTTTGGATTTCTATATTTTAGAAGCTAAGTCCGGGGAAATTTCTGCCAAAAACTGCATTCATTGCAAGCTTAGTTCACAGTCTGGAGGCATTTCTGCAAGAAGCTGCTGGTGCTGAGAGTAGTTAGATGGCTTCTGGGATCATGGGCGTTCAGCAACAGAGGGGATGCAAATGTGTGGCCATCCGGATCACATCTGGGCGTAAAGCAGTGCCGGTACCGGCCCCCCATCCCGAGATCTCTCGCTCGTCCCGTTGCTGCAGGCTCGTACCTGTTTAGTGGGCCTTGTAAGACGGCGGTCGCCACGCCGCCCAGTTGGAAAGGAAAAGCCGAGAGGGAAAAACCTTTCCCCTCCTGGGGTGGCATGAGGACCCTTTTCTTTTCTGAAAACATGTTCATTTCCACATTTAATTGTCATTTCTGGCCTGTCTTGGTCTCACACCCAGGCCTGGTTTGCTGAGTCTGTCTGGCAAGCAGCTCCAGGCCTGCTTCCTCTCTCCTCCTTTCTCCTGACCTGTCCCAGCTGATCAGAAAACACACTAGGAATCAAGGGAGGGGAGGAAGACGATGAGAAAGGGAATAATGTGGGAACAGGGAGTCGGGGCTTTGGTTATGCGGTGATGGTGATGTGGGAGAGTGGTGTTTCCATATATCCAAAGGACAGACTCAACACTGAAAACATGTAATCTAAGCTGCAACCGCCTCTCTGTAATCTGGCTGTTTCAAGGTGACAGGCAGAGGGCTAGGAGTTGGGAGGTGGGAGGGGTTTGGGGGAAATGCAGTATGGATATACTTGTGTAAGGAAGTTGACACTGGTGGTAGAATTGGTGTGGGAATATTATGCGCCTAAAATTCAACTATCAATAACTTTGTAAATCACAGATATTTAAGTAAAAATTATTCTTAAAAAACAGCTCTTATATTAGTGTGGAGAATTATTATGGCACTCAAGACAAACTCGAAACAGGTTGCTAAGAGGCCAACCTAAACCACAACCCTCTGGTTTCTGCCTCACCTGCATTTCTGTGGACTAACTATAAGTAAATTCCTTCCCTCCCCCACCCCCAACCCACCCTGCCTCAAATCTTTCAATGCTGCTCCACAAACCAAGGGCCACAAGAAAGCCAGACCCACCCCTACAGGAACTTCAGGCCTCTAACCCACCAGGACTGGACCCAACCTTTCTCTTTGAAAGTCCCTTTATTCTAGTACTTCATGAAGCAAAAGCAGTTTAGGGCCAGACCTTGGGACTGACCAGATATGAGTGGAGAAGTATTTGCAGACTGGAGACAAGTTACGGGGATGAAAGGAAGGCATTGAGAGCTGGGCTAAGCATGGAAGCAGGAACAATATCTCGTTTCTGACTGATGTAGTAAGAGCTATAGCTCTGGTCCTTGGAAGGCAGAGGCAGGAATTTGGGCTTTTGGTCCTTGAGAGCACCACCAGGAATCATCTTAGCGGTTGGAGCTCTCATGATGAAAGCATGCCCACCCAGGAGGAAAGAGGAGAATCCATGCTAATAGGCTCTCATGGGGGCTGGAGTGATAGTACAGCGGAAGGAGTGTTTGCCTTGCATGTGGTCAAACCTGGGTTCACTCCTGGACACCTGTATGGTCCCTCAGGCCTGCCAGGAGTGATTTCTGAGTGTTGAGTCAGGAGTCAGCTCTGAGCACTGCCCAAAAATAGAACAAAAGAGATACTTAAAAAAAATTTAACCCTAAGAAAAAGAAAAATGCTCACAAATGTCATCTGTTCATCTCTAAGGACACCCCTGTCCTTCTAGCTGCTATCTATTCTAACCTAGTGATTTTACTGCAGGTCTCTGGGCTGGCACCTCCAAAGGGGCTGGAGTTTCAGTGAGAAGGTTGAAAACCACAGCAGCACCCACTCACTTTCTATGATGCTTAAGATCACAAAAGTTGGTGAATTTCATATGGGCTTTTATTTCTTCTTGCAAATTTCATTCCTTGATTCTGTGTCTTGATAGCCAAAAGAAAACTGTAGCACTATAGCACTGTCGTCCTGTTATTCATCGATTTGTTTGAGCGGGCACCAGCAACGTCTCCATTGTGAGACTTGCTACTGTTTTCGGCATACCAAATACACCACGGGTAGCTTGCCAGGCTCTGCCAAGTGGCCGAGATACTCTCAGTAGCTTGCCAGGCCCTCTGAGAGGAACGGAGGAATCAAAGAGGGGCTGAAGTGATCATACAGTGGGTAAGGCATTTGCAAAGCACACTACTCACCCAGACATCCCACCCCCAAGACTTACCAGGAGTTATCTCGAAGCGCCGAGCCAGGAGGAACCTCTGAGCACAGCCAGGTGTGCATTCCCTTCCCCCACCACCACCACCAAAAAAAAAAAAGGAAACAAAATTGGAAGAGAAGGGCAGGGATATTTTTCAGAGACTGGGAAGCACGTGTCCAGAGTCAAGCTCCGACCGCATGTGGCCTCCTGAACGTGACTGGGGCTGGCCTTGACTGTCTCCTGACCCAGGGCCTCAGCAGCAACACATCTTTGCACACCTAGCACTTAACCACAAGTCTGAGCAGAGTGCATTGCCTTTACCTTTGGAAACGCCTGCATCCTGACTGGCCGGCCGTAACGCCCCGGCCTTGGCAGCGGACAAGCAGGCTCATAAACATAGAACGACTAGAAAGGCAGGTAGGTAACCCAACAAGCCTGCCGAGGAATCCAAGAATCCAGCGCAGAAAAGGGGAGCTGTGGTCTAGGGCAGGAACCCTGAGTGGGTCAAACCAAGAGGGAGGTCAGGAATGTCCACTAGAGGGTACTGTGAGGGGTGGGGAGATTAAAGGTAGGGGTGTGTGTGTGTGTGTGTGTGTGTGTGTGTGTGTGTGTGTGTGTGTGTGTGTTTAAAGGAGAAGTGGGGAGGGGAGAGGTGGGGAGCAAAGAGGAGGGAAAGGTGTGTGTAAATTGGGGAATTGGGTGGGGACGAGACTGAGGCTGGCCACGGGGGTCTCCTCTGCACTTGTCTGCATCCTCCTGCCAATGCCTAGACAGGCCAGGGCCAGGTAGTGGTGTCAAATAGTGGCCGGGAAGGGGGGGCAGGGACGGGAGAGGGATGTGTCTCTACTAATACGCCCCGAGGTAAGCTCTTGCCCAGAATCCCAAACCCATAGACTGGTGCTGTGGTTAATTCCTGAGGGAAGTGATGCTCCAGCAGGACGAGCCAGACCCTACACAAGGGCCACCAGAGCAAACGCACCAGGCCCAGGCAGGCATCGCAAAGATCTGTCCCAGAGAGTATGGAGGAAGCTCTTCTGCGATCGGAAAAAGAATTTCTCTTCAGACAGGGTCCAATAAAGTCCGGTAGGGAAATCTTGCACATCCTGCTAAAGATCTTGCGCTCACCACTAATGCACTTGGGCAGATTCGAGGGCAGGAGCGTACAATTAAAAACTATAGCAAAGTTGCAGCGTGGGCTTTAAGTGTTAGTATCCACGAGGCCACCCTGGCACCTGGGTGGCTGGCTTTAGTGTTTACAGATCTGGGGAGACTGTGATGCGGTAACCATGGAGACCGCACGCACAATGCTGAGCTCCATCTCCCACCCACCAACCAATCTTAGGCCCCGCCTCCCCCACTAACACCCCCCGCCCCCCTCCCCAGCAGAAGACCCGCCTTCTCTGGCTACCCATTGGCCTTCAATTCCGACGCTCCCTGAGTTCACCAATCACTACTCGGATATCCTCACAAAGGGTGGAGAGATGCCTCAAACCCAAATGGTGTTCAATATGGCAAAGCCAGGCTGATGGCTTAATTGAGGTTAATGTAAACTCCAATCAGTGGAGCGAACAGGGTTATCTAATCGTATGGACATAAGAGAACAATTATGAGAGTCCAAGCAGCTCTTTATAACCAGCCCTGGAATGGTTTCTGTGGCAAAGAGTTTTCAAAAATTACATTCATACTGGATATCCATATAGATTTGGGCCCCACCACTACCCAATTCCTCAGTCACTTCCCGTGTATTCCTGTTTTTTCAATTTAAAGATGACCATAGGATCCTTCCAACTTCAGGTTTCAATGAACGGTGGAATCAGAGTCGCCCTTTGGAGCTAATGCTGCTTAGCATTCGGGCCTGAACTTTAGAACCCCCCTAGGGGAGGCTGGTTTTGACTTAGCTTTTCCCTTTGCCTCTGTCTGCAGAAAAAGAAATAGCTGTCTCAGTCCCTTTGCCCAAGGGGGAGAAAATCAATGTGTTTAATCTGCAAGGGAGATGAATTTCCGGTCTAATTCAAGGAGATGGTGGAACAGCCCAGGGCTGAGGATTGATAGAAGTGTCTGATGTCAGCGCGGGCAGTAACCAACTCCCTCCTCCCACACTGGCTTTACGGAGGAGTCTGAGGCCCACAGATGCTCAGGGACCCCTGCAGGGTTGCCCAGCTGTCAGAGCCTGTGTAGAAACCAGTGATCTTTCTGTCCCACCATGACGGAAACCATTCCCTCCCCTCTGTACGCTGTTCACTCTGCCCCCACACCCTTCTCTTCTTCTTCCTCTCCCACTGCCTAGCAACTGGCAACAAACAAATCCCAGCCCTTGGTACCTCGGGAGAGCCAAGCTGAGTTTTCTAGCCCTAGTTACGTTTAGACAACTCAACTTGGAACTTTGTCCGTGGCAATAAAAGAAGAAAGAGATTGCCTTTAATGAACATAATCTGAAGTTCAGGTGATTTTGCAACCTGCGTTCACTTTGTAGAATTAATAACTTATCCACAAACTTTCCAAGCCTTAAAAAGCAGCATGAGGATAAGCCATAGAAATGGTTCCAGACCCCGCACTAGACTGTCTCATGAGGGGTAACCCTGAGAAAGGTGGGTGAGTTACCCTCCCCTCTCCAACTGAACCCTGGCAGCCAAAAATCTCCAGAACTCAAGCACCGCCATACTCAAGGCCACTCTCCACAGCTTCAGACAGCCTCATCCGTGAGTGAATCTGCTGAAAAACCGAGGTATGTGGGACTTGTGACTGAAATCTCCAGGCTGATATGGAGTCAGGAATGGGTGATCTCCCCTATCTCCCTGTGTTTCTGGTAGCCTGGTAGTCAAGCCCTAGTACTGCCTAAAGCGCCATCTAAGCTCATTAATGACCATGACCCAGAGATGCACAAATAAAGCTCTTGGAAGAGAGCAGCACAGAACAATATGCTGCAGAGATGCCTCTGGACCCCTAAGTCACCATCCAGTTGTGTTAAAAACATTAAATTAACCTCAGTTATATAAGCGTACTTAAAATTTTAGAATTTCTGGAACATTTTATATGTTAATAATCTCTTATACAAGGACTTGCTGGCTCCAGGGTAAGATACAACAACCATCACATTTACCTCTAAGGAAACTTCTGGGGATCATTTTTAGCAGATTATTCATAACAAGCAATACAAAATAAATTAGTCAGGGCCTGCTTTGGGGGCTAGGGTGAAAACATTCGAAATATGATGGTGGGTAAGTGTAATAGTGGTGGGATTGGTATAGGAATATTAAATATAACAAATTTTGTCAACAGCTTTTAAAGATAAAATAAAATAAGTCACTAAAGAAAGCAGCATGATGAAGCATTTGGTTAGTAGAAGATCATCTGATGGTAGGATTCTTTTGCTTCCAAAATGTCACAACCTGGTTTCAGACCTGGTAGTGACCTCAAGGTCTTGCATCTGTTCAAGAATACTTTCCTCATTTCAGCATCTCCTACACAATCTCATTCAATAATACTTGAAAAGTCACAAGAAAAAGTTGTCCTTTGAGAAGCTATTTGGTGAGTGGTGCCAGAGATCAAGGTCAACCATGACAAGTCAATATGGAGGCTTCCCACATCCCCCTAATGTGTGTAAAGATGAGGTCACATCAATAGTATTACCTTTGTTCTGACAACTCTGAGCCCCGCCCACCTAAGGTCCTCAGTAGTTCCATTGTCCTGTGGGAGGACTCTGGTTCTCTCACCCAGTTGCTCATAGGATCTTCCAAAGTGCTCTCTCTGCAATTGACTATGACCCAGTGATATTCTGGGCCACACTAAGTGATGCTCAGGGGTTACTCTTGGCTTTGCACTCAGAAATTTCTCCTGAAAGTGCTTAAGGGACCATATTTCTTGAAATTCAAGTTTTCCTTTGGTCTCGATAGATTTTCCAATGCTGTTCTGAGATAGTAAGAAGCAGCCAGGTAAAATTGTCATTTCCCCATGGCCACGACAGTCTGCTTCCCCCCAGCTCCTACCCCCCAATAAGATATAGGCATTACTTACAGATGTTGCTTGGGATTCCAGAACCACGAACTGCTGGAAAGGGCAAATACAGCATGATCCTGCAGGTCCACTGCAACAGAAGTACACGGGCTTTCCTACGGGGTCCTGCTGGTTGCAGGCCTCTGGATCTCTCCTTCTTCCACTGACTATTTTTCTGTGTATTCCCAATCACACACATGCAAAAGCCTTTCCTCCTGGCAGTCTTTGCTGGTACAGCCCTATAAGTAGTGCTCAGGGACCATCAGCACAGCAGCATCTCTCCTAGAACTAGTTTCTAAATCTCCTTTGTGCAGGAGAACCATGGTGCACACAAGCGTACTCATACACACACAGTAGAAGAATCATCATGAAAGAGGCTCTATGAGAGCATGTGCATGTGTGTGTGCATGCATGTATACACACACACACACACACACACACACACACACACCACAGCAGATAATCTAGTAAAGCAGAGATAATAGGTGCCCCACAGTTTACAGAGAAATAGTGGCTGGGCATCAGCACTGTCAGAGACGATTTCAGAGTGGAGAATGGATCTGTTTGCTATTTTAGCAAGCAGAATATTCCAGACATAGAGAAGGGTGACAACTTAGCTTGATGGAGGAACAATGAAGATAGCAATTTTCCGGCTAGAGTTCTAGAAAGTAGGTGGCATCTAAAATAAAATGTATAACCATGAGTAATGTGTTCGCACAGAGATGGAGATTCAAACTGGGCCTTCAGAAAGTGTTGAGGTTGCCAGGATTATGTTACCTGCATCCACTGTCTGAGGTCCCCATCATGGTCCTACTGGTCACCACTTGCTGCCCCTCACATAATGTCTCCTTTAGTCAGACTTGACTTCTGGGATGGATTCCAGATGCATCAGTCAGTCCTGAGGTGTGACTTGACAGAACTGAACATCAGGACAAACTGATCTCCTCAGCTCCTTCATTCCATCTTCCTGACCCCTGCCCTGGCCTTCTAGATGAGAGCCTCTGACTTCTGCATAAAGGAGAATGACAATGGCGGGGTTAGGTGGGAAGAGAGAATCTCAGAGACCCTTTTCACTGTCCTTCTTGCCCGTTAGTGCCTCAAGACAGGTTGCAGCCACCTGCCTTCCCACCACATATACCAATCCCAGACAACCTCTGGGCTTTGTTCTGTGTTTTGCTTATTTATTGATTGATTTGGAGTCACATCTGATGATGCAGGTGATTCACGGTGTTACTCCAAACTCTGCACTCAGGAGTTACTCCTGGTGGTGCACAAGAACCATATGGGATGCCAGGGATCAAACCTCGCTTGTCTGCATGCAAGGCATTACCTACTGTACTATTATTCCAACCCCCATTTTGATTATTTCTTGAAATCAAAGTTTTGGTCTCCATAATTTCCCTGATGCTGTTCTGAGATAATTTGACAATAGCCTGAGCTGCTTCTCCAGCTGCCATAGATGGAGAAGATGGCAGGGACTAGAGTGATAACACAGAGGGTAGGGTATTTACCTTGCACACGGTCAACTGTGGTTTGATCCCTGGCATAACATATGATCCCCCCAAGCACTTCACGAGTGATTCCTGATTACAAAGCCAAGAGTAATCCCTGAGCATCACTGGGTGTGGCCCCAAAACATGTATATATATAAAATGTAAATATATATGTACACACATGTTGATGGCAATTTTCAAGCAAGAGAACGAGCACTGTGAGGGACACAGCCAAAGTCTAATCAACCAATGATCCCCCACACCCAACATGCTCCTTGATCAGAAATCCAAGGCCAACAGGCAGGCCCTGTCTGTGATGTTAACACCTTTAACCCAGGGCTACTTTCAATACTTGGCTCAAAATCACTGTCAGATCTGTTGGTCAGTCTACTGGACTTAATAGACTGGGCCTCAGTATCAAGACAAAAGACTTGACGAAGGGCAGTTAGGATCTAGAAGGGACCAGTATGACAATAATAGTCAGACATTAAAACACATGATAACCTTTCAGTATGTGTATTGCAAACCACAATGCCCAAAAGGAGAGAGAAAGAGGGAGAGAGAGAGAGAGAGAGAGAGAGAGAGAGGGAGAGAGAGAGAGAGAGAGAGAGAAGAAGAAGAAAAGTGAGAGGCGGGCGGAAGTTGGGGGAGCATGGTAGGGAAACTGAGGATATCGATAGTGGGAAAGGAATACTGGTGAAGCAATGGGTGTTGGAACATTATACGACTGAAACCCAATCATGAGCAACTTTGTAACTGTGTAACTCACTGTGATTCCATTTAAAAAATATTTTGTAAAGACTTGAGATGCAATAGGGCTGACTGAGAGGGACCAAACCATGGAGAGGAAAACCCATCATTCTATTGTGAGTCCAGAGTCCTTGGGAAAGCTGTCTCTCCTGATTCCAGTGAGAAGAAAGCCTACTCCACTCTGTCAGCAGAAAACTGAGAGAACCTGAACAACTTAACTGGACTGGGGCCCTGCAAGCGTTTCTGCAAGGTTGGCTTTTGTTCTCACACAAGGTTTTCAGGAGCAAAGAAATGCTTTGCACATGGGCCTTGTGGAGGTGGGTCTGTTCCCTTGATTCAGATCCTCAGTCGGTGCAGTGTGCAAACAATCATCAGCTCACGGTTTCCAGGAATGGAACCTCAGCAACAGACCTCCCACTCACACCTCTGAGAGACAAGCATGTCACAGCCCCAACCCATACACCCCACAACTCAAGGGTCATGCCCTTTTGTCCCCTGGGAGTTTATCTGCATAATCTGGAGCAAAGGTTACTTTAGTGGACGCGTCCGTGTTTCCTTAGGCTCCCCACCCCAAGTTGCCTTCCCCAGAACCTAGAATTTCATTACTCCCCTGAGGACCCCAGCTTCAGCCTCCTACTGCAGAGGAAATCCCCATTAAAATGATGCAGCCAGGGGGCTGGGGAAAATTCCTCAAAGCTGTTAGACGTATCATTTATTACAGATTTCTTATCCCTCTGCTGGACATTTGCACTGAATATAAAAATATTTCCTTAAAATGAATACGAATTTGAGGCTGGAGCTATAGTACAGAAGTTGGGGCATTTGCCTTGCACATGGCCAACCCGTGATTAATCTCTAATACCCCAGTATAGTTCCCCAGATCCACCGGAAATGAGCACAGAGCCAGTAGTAAACCCTCAGCGTCACTGAGTGTGACCCAAAAAACAACAACAACAAGAAAACATTCTATTTGATTAAACACTGATGTTTTTAGGACTCTCCAGAAAATGAGCAGGAATGTGAAAAAGGACAAAAATTGCAAACAACCAGTGGCCAATAATAGGAGATTAAATTTTCTCAACAACCATATACCCCTAGCAACCATAATTTTTATATACACATCCTAATAGAGATGTTAGGTAGATAATCATTTTGTTTTGTTTTGATTTGGGTCACACCCGATGGTGTTCAGAGCTTACTCCTGGCTCTGCACTCAGAAATTACTCCTGGTGAGATTAGGGGGAACATATAAGGTGCCAGGAATCACATAGGTGCTACTGAACTAAAATATATGTGATATCAGACATGCTATGAAAATATCAGGCAATATTTAAATTTTTTTGTTTGGGGGGGACACCTCTGTTATGTTCAGGGGTTACTCCTGGCTCTGCATTCAAGAATTACTCCAGATTGTACTTGGGGGACCATACGGGATGCTGGGAATTGAACCTAGGATCTGTCACATGCAAGGCATGCTGTACTATCTCTCCAGTCCCAATATTTAAATTGTTTAAGATTTAATTTTGTTTATTAATACTAAAAACATTTTGACTTAGAGAAGGCTATGTGATTTGGAATAAGCTCAACTTTTTCTTAAATTTTTACTTGAACACTCTGTCTCAACAAATTGAAATTTTGACATTTCTATGTTAGTTGTCATAATTGAGAATAATACTTTATAAAGATACAGATATAAACGAGGGAGGAGGTATAATTGGGCACACCTGCTAAATCAAATTGTTTCATTTTCATATACTGTCTATGAGATTTTTAATTAAAATTAGGCTAAGTGAGTTTTCTATTTCTATGTTGCCAATCATTAGGACTTATATTTGTATACAAAGCATACATTTTTTCCATGAAAAATCTACAAATGTATTATAAATCCTTTTCCCATGTTTTATTTACTTGTTCACTTAGACTAGAGGGACCACTCCTGGCAATGTGAGCCCCATGGTTCAATGCTTCAGGACCACCAGGATTTTGCTTGGGCAATGCTCAGGGAGCTGCATGGAGTGCCAGAGATTGAACCAGGGCTGACCTCATGTAAGACAAGTGTCCTACCTGCAGATCTATCTCTCCAGTCCCAACTCTTGTAAATAATTTGCTACATAATATGCAACCAACCTTTCTGTACATAAAATTTTTTTGGTGTATTGCCTGCATCCATTTTATAGGATACTATAAATACATAAATGCATTGTATATGTGTAACATTGAAATAGATTTTTTATATAAGTAAAATAAATCCTACCAATCTATAAAGATGATAAGGGCTCAGCTACACAGTAAGAGTTTTCTTTTATGGTCTAAACCACATCACTGACATCCAATGTAAAAACTTCACACTTCCGGCTTCAAAGTGTAATATAGTTGGTGTAAGTTATTACCTGATATTTGTCAAGCACTTTCTATTCATCAAGCATTGTGGAAGCACTTTACATATGCCAGTTCTTTAAAATTTTGCCGCTCTTCCTCACAAATGAAGCATGGGTACCCCCATTTTACTGGCAAGGAAACTGAGGCCCCAGAACTTTACAAACCTGCCCTGTGTCAAATAAGCAGCAATACTAGAAATTGAACTATAGTCTGGGTCAACGGCAGCACCATTGTATATAAGCCTGGATTAACCTTCAAGAATATTGTTATGGGGGGCTGGAGTAATAGCACAGCGGGTAGGGCGTTTGCCTTGTACTCGGCCGATCCGGGTTCGATTCCCAGCATCCCATATGGTCCCCTGAGCACCGCCAGGAGTAATTCCTGAGTGCAGAGCCAGGAGTAACCCCTGTGCATTGCCAGGTGTGACCCAAAAAGAAAAAAAAAAAATCGTGTTATGGGGCCAGAGCAGATGCTCTAGCTGCACTTACACGTACGTGATTGGTTGTTGTCTTCAAGCCATTACTGCAACATCACGTATTACTGAGAAGATGGCCTTAAATTATCCTTCCTCTCATAGCTTAGGAAAACATCCTTCCTGTGTTTTGTTTTCAAGACAGAATTTAGCAAATGCTTCCACTGAATCATGTTGAAAACATATGTACTTTCATCCTGCTACACGGAGTGACTCCTACACTGCATTATGCATTCTAATCCTTGTTTCTTCAAATAACCAGCAATTGCTTTCTATGGATCTTCCAATAGCATTTCCTGACAAAAGACTCCAATTAAATTCATCCCCCACATTTTTCCCCATGTGTTCTCTTGGCTAGTTTTACCAAGTATGTGACTTTTAAGCTACTAAACATGTATTTTTAATACTCCAGTAAAAATCTTAAAGTACTGACATTTTCCATGTTTATCTGTGGGGGAAATGTTGAGATTTGCCTTTATAGTTTTACTGCATTTTTTTTTCTTTCAATATCTTGCCAGTGGGGATATTCTCATTAGCTAATAGCTCAAGGTGCAATGTGCACTCAGATTAAAGGCATCATGAGGTGACTTGGTATCCATAAGTCACCTACCTAGTCTTTAACTTGTTATTTTTATACCTAAGAAAGATGATGATGGGCTTATACGAGAAGTTGAAGTGTCCACTCTGCCATTTTCTTGTTCTTCCTTCTGACTTCCCTTTGCAGGGAATGTTAAAGCCAACTATTCATTTTGTGAAGGCTATAAGTTAAAAGAATTAATCTGGAAATCTCTTTCATCAAAATTTAGGAGCTACAATGAATTTTAAGTTTGCTAAAAGCGAACAAAGCTATGGGAGCAAAGAGGAGGACCACAGTCCGCTCCTGTTCCCGTGGCCCCCTCAGCTTCTACAGGTCAGACTCAGCCTTGATGTAGCACCAACATAAAGAAGTAGCACTGTCGTCCCATTGCTCATCAATTTGTTGGAGCAGGCACTAAGTAATGTGAGACTTGTTCTTACTGGTTTTGGCATATCGAATACGCCATGAGTAGCTTGCCAGACTCTGCTGTGCGGGCTAGATACTCTTGGTAGCTTGCCAGGCTCTCCAAGAGGAGCGGAGGAATCGAACCCAGGTCAGTTGCATGCAAGGCAAACACCCTACCCGCTATGCTATCACTCCAGCCCAGGGATACTCTTGTAGTCAACATAAATAAGAAAGGAAGTTTCTAAATTTTCTTCCTCATTCCAGTGGATTCGTATGCAAGGGCCTCACTTTGAGGATCACAAGGAATATTTTGCAGTTCTTTGAAATTCTATCATACCCAGAGAGGTGGCTCCCTGGTAGAGCTCCCTGGCATACCTCACAAGCTTGAGGCTCTGGGTTTGATCCCCTCTACATAAAAAATATGTTACAGAAGAACGAACATGGGAAAACAGTCACAGTAGACCGAATGGGAAAAGTTCAGCTCAAGGACAAGGTATCAGGCCGAAGGGAAAGTACAGCAGGCAGGGTACTTACCTTGCACATGGCCAATCTGGCTTCCATCTCCAGCACCACATATGGCCTTCTGAGTCCAGGCAGGAATGATCCTTGAGTTCGGAGGCAGGAGTAAACCCTGAGCACTACCAAAAACTGCCCCCAAAACAAAACTAAAAATGAGACGTGGGATCAGAACAATTGTGTGTACATATAAAGGCCTCTGATTTCATGCGTGCAAATAGCAAGTCAAAATATCTAACAACTCGTTATGCCCGGCATCATCTGGGCCACTGCACCCTTCCAGGATAAGCAGATGTGGGGTTTACACATATCCCAAGGGCCAGGCCTGGCCCCCTCGGTTTTAGCAGAAAAGAGCTTATGTGACTGGGGAAGGACGGCATGGGCTAGAGGGCACATCTCCAGAGCCTGCTTCTGCCTGTGCATGTCAGCTCACTCTAGAGCAATGGCCTGTGTTTCTGTAATGTTCCATAGCCTCACCACACCGTAAGTCCTGTCCAGCTCATGGACCCCACAAGGCTTTGGGCCCTCCATCAGGAGAGGTTCCCCCTCCATGTGCAGTCAGCAACAAGGAAGCACAGGGAAAACAGGAAGCTCTTGTGTCAACAGGGTTCTGTGGTTTCTCTGAGGCTGCAGACTTCTCAGTCCCTTTCCTCCGGCCCTCCAGGCAGTGGACTGGAGCACTTGGCCTCTCCCGATACCTACTACAGCCAGTCTCCTGGGCCTGACGTGGCCCTGGACCAGTTCTGTGGTGACCCGTACTGACCCCCAGCCCCTGGCTGTGGTGGGCAGACTTCCACACTCCCCTTCTCCGGCTGCACCTAGGGGAAGCGCCAGGAGGCTGGAAGAGTGAGGAAACTAGCCCGGAAGCCCTGAGTTCTCCATCATCCTCCTTCCCTGAGGGGAGTCTTTCTCTGGTCCTGCTTGCTGTGGAGGCAAAGCAGTGGGAATGTCAGCAGCTGTGGCCAACCTGTGTCAACTCTCCCTGCAACCCCAGCCCAGGCACAGGAACGGGACTAGAGTTGGAGCTATAGTAGTGGCCATGGACAAAGCGGCCCTTGCTGTGCATTTTCCCTTTCCCCCATCCACTGCCCCTACGGGACTGGCTTGTTTTCATTCTCCTAGAAGAGGAATAAATCCTGTGCGGCCCCCGGCAGGCCTGACCCCCACTGCATCCCTTTTTCCAGGCTGCACTGCGCCTGAGGAGAGTGGGCAGGGACTGTGAGGGCCCCACCATGCAGTTCCATCCCATGGTCACTCACAAGCCCACTGAGAAATGGAGCTCACCAGCATGGCTCCTAGAATGTCAGTGACCAGAGGCTGGAACAGCAGCCCCTCCCAGCCCCCGTCCATCAGGTGGGGACCAAAGCAAAAGGCCTGGGCCAGGCCTCATCAAAGGCTACTGGATCCTCTCCATGTTTGGGCAGTGAGGTCTGAGAGTGGAAGGGAAGCTGCCACGGAGGACGAAAAGCCGAAGGCTGACCTGGAACATTTCCATGCCTCGCTGCTGCTTACAATCTCGTGTAGCCTCTCAGGCCCAGTAGCTCAACCCACTGAGGCCATGGGATTCAATACGTGCGAGGGAATGTCTGTGTGAGTGTGCTTGTGTACATGTGTGTGCTTGCACATGTGCATGTGTGCACAGTGTGAATGTGCATGTTAGTGTGTGTGCATGCACATGTGTAAGTGTATTTGTGAGTGTTCACATGTGCGACTGCATGTTAGTGTGTTCAAGCATGTATGTGTGTATGTGAGTGGCATGTTTATGCATGTATGTACATGAGTGTGTACCTGTGTGCACATGTGTGCACGTGTGTAAGTCTTGTGAGCATGCATGTGTGTATATGTTACTATGCACGTGTCAATGTGAGTGTATGCAAATGCAAGTGTGTGCATGAGCACATGTATTGCATGTGGATGCATTGTACATGTGTGGGCATGTATGAATGCATGTGTGCTTGTGAATGAAATTTTGTGTGTGTGAGCATGTGTGTGCATGTGTTCATGTGAATGAGTACATGTACTGCATGTGTGAGTGAATGTGTGTGCATATATGTGCATTTGCATGTGTATGAAACTGCATGTGCAGATGTGAGCGGGTGGAAGTGCATGTGCCACGTTGCTCTGAGTTGGGGGCTGCCGTCTAATTTGGGGCACAGAAGCTCAGACATGTGCTCTGTTCTCCTACCAGCGCTGGCTCTTCCAAAGTAGCAGATTTCATGGATGAGAAGAGAAGCCCGAGAAATTTAAGAGGCCACCTGGAGAGTTGATTATGATTTTTAAGAGCTAATGCTACCACCCACGACTCACTGTTTACCACTGACCTTTGCTCAGCGCACTATTGTAAACCCTGCCCGGCTGCGGAGCCCCACGCGCGCGCAGGAAGTCAGCCCAGCTAGGTGCTGAGCGGAGCGCAAGCCCCCTGCGTCCGCAGCAGCGCCTGACACCAAACAAAGGCCGAGGAGCAGCTGCTGGGCGCAGCTGGGCGGCCCCTATGGGGGAGACAGATCCCCTTAAGTTATGCAGCCAGGCGCACACAGAGGTGTCCTGTCCCGTAAATCAGCAACAGGCCCACATCTTCAGGAAGATTCTGCAGACTTGGGGAAGGGGGCAGAGGGGGCCACCGCCTGGAAAAAAGGAGACAGAGGCTTCTGGGGCTCATCTGCAGCCAGGAAGCAAGCCTGAGCACCAACAGATTCCCCAGAATCAACTGACTTGGACCGGGCTCTCCACAGCCCCGCCTAGGGCTCCTGGGGCTGCCTAAACTGAAAGCATCCACACAGCCACGTTAGTCTGCGTTTGTAGTGGTCCTGGCGCCCTCCATCCTTCCAGCTCACAGGCACATGCTCTGCCCTGGACAGGCAGGTGTTCACTCAGCTTGGGGGTGGGGGGTGGGGTGGAGGAGAGTCCCTCAGGCCTCTAGGATGCTTCTTCTTTCTTCCACTTTCTTCCTCCCTGCAGAGTTGGGAGAAGTCCAAGACAGGCCCCAGGCTAAAGATCCCAATGCCTGTGACTCTGGGTGGCCAGTCCACTGCTCAAGGCCACAAAGATAACAAGGTCCCTGCTTTGATACTGTAGAATTTCAGACATGGAGGCCAGGGACATGGTTTTCCTTAAGATGGGGTGGGGGTTTGGGGAGTGTCGGTGTTACACCCTGAGATGCTCAGAGCTTACTTCCGGCTCTGCACTCAGGAATTACACTCAGAAATTACTGTTGGTGGTGCTGCAGGCCCATATGGGAAGCTGGAAAACCATCCTACTGATGTCGGTGGGCCCCACGGATGGCTCATGTGAGTCGGGACGAGAGAAAGACGGTCACCTTGTCCTGATCCGCCTCTGCCACCCGGGACCCAGGCTTACTGGGTTCTTGGCTCGCCTGGAGTGAGAATATCAAGAGTAGACAAGAATATCAGGAGTAAAAGAATATCAAGAGTAGACAAGAGATGAAGTAAAAGATTTTATTTGGAGGGTTTTTGAAGGAGGGGAGGAAAAGAAAGTGGGAGAAAACGGAGAGTAATGCACTCAAGAGAGAACTGGGGCTTCTCCAAGGACGGAGAGAGCCCTTACACACATCCCAGCATTAGACAGGAAAGCATGAAAGGACACATCTCAAGAGGGGCGATGCGGGCAACACATGTGCTCAGGTACCACATGTGCTCAGCCACATGGGCTCTAGCAGCACATGGGCTCCGGCAGCATATGCGTGCCCTTCCTTTGTTCAAGATGGCCTTTATAGGGTTCCTCCAACCTGCCCCCACGTGGGGCTTCTACCTAGGTCAAAGTTCATTGCTAAGGAGGTTACCAGGGGGTTGGAAATGGTGATGGTCTCCTTTGAAATTCCTTTCCGGGCCTTTTGTTTCAGCAGGAGCTTCTCTGGGTCTGTTGCAGTTGATAGGTGAGGGTCTTATCAGGCCTTAGTTCCTGTTTTTTCCTGTCTTTCCTGTTTTCTGCAAGATTGGCTTCTGCCATTGCCTTGGGAGGGGGCCTTCCCTATCCTGCCTACATCACTACCTGCTGTACCGTCCCCCTGGCCCCCAGGGACGTGTTTAAGAGCTAGAACATATGGCATGCAAGTGTGATGGTCCAGGTTGAAGCCTGGGTCTACGTGGACGCGCAAGCACTGCCGCGGGTGACCCTTGAGCACCAGCAGGAGCCCCAGCTCCCAGTACCAGCACGTTTCTGAACCGGCCCTGGCTCTTCCAAATCAAATTGAGCAGGGTCTGCAGCTTCCAATGGGGATGGTTACAACGTTAATATAAAGGCCCCGTCTGGGCTCCTCAGTATCGCCCTGGCGTCCCCACCCCCATCACCTTCTGCACACAAAAGCAGGAATTAATCACACATTCACAGACATTCACAGCCTGTGGGAGGAGAAGAGCCTTCCTGCCTCCCAGCACCATGGAAACAAAGGGAGGAGGATTGCGGGTAGCAGGGGAGAGAGGCCAGCAGTCCGGGGAGCAGCTCCAAGTCTGCTCTCAACCCCCGACCCTCCACAGACCCATTCCTAGCCTGCAGGGTCGCCTGGCACATTTGCACGGCTGAGCCCTTTCAATAGTGGGCTTCCTTGAGGTCACAAGCCTTTTCAGAGCGCAGAAAGGCAAAAGCACTTTCCACCCTGAGTGAAGAGCTTTTCAAAGAGAAGGGGGAAGCCTCCTGTCCTAGAGGCTCCTCCTGTTGTCTGTCCTGGTGCCTTTTGCTAAAAGAAACAGTTTCTTTTCTGTCACAGTAGGTCTATTTCACCCACTCCTTTTAAAACTGTTTGTATTCAGGTACTCGGATTTACAATCCTGTTAATCATACTATGCATGCATACATCATTCCAACACCTTACCCTTCACCATGGCACTGGTTCCCACTACCCCCGCATTCCCCCCCCTCCCGCCCGAAGCCCTGGAAGATCATTTCCACTGGAAACTCCTCCATTCTCATGACTTTGGCTGTTTCTGGTTCTTTTACTGTATTTATTTTCTGCCTCATATTTGGAATAGTGTTCGCTCACTCTCGCGCTCTCTCTCTCTCTCTTCTTTCCTCTCTCTCCCCTCTCTCTCTCTCTCTCTCTCTCTCTCTCTCTCTCTCTCTCATTGTGGAGGTGGTGTGACAACTACACATAGATGCCAATAGGAATTCTGGAATTCCACACAGTTACAAATTAATGAAAAACTGCTAAAATTTTTTTTCTCAAAAACTTTTTTTTTTTGGTTGGACCAGGAGAAATAAACTGTTTTATGTACAGCAGATAGGGTGTGTTAGGGCGCGGATCGAGATCTCCCTATAAGGACAAAGAGACTCCAGAGACTGCAAACAGTAAGCAGGGTTTATTGTACGACTGGCTAGCCAGGGTCCAGCCGCCTATGAGGACACGCAGGGCCAGCAGGCTGGGCAAAAGACCCCGAGCTTCTCCAAAGGAGATCTTATATAGATAGGCCTTCCCCCGCCGTTACAGCAGAGCCCGCACATTTCATAGCCAATAGATTTGTAATATTTCAAACTCTCTTAACCAATCCATTTAAAAGGACATCACTCCTTAGCCTATGGTTTTAGAGATCAGTATTCGCGCTAATATTCAGGAATGTCCCAGTTCTGGGGGCAGTCCTGGGTCTTGTGACATGGGTCTTGTGATATGGGTCTTGTGATATGGGTCTTGTGATATGCATCTGGTTATCTGGTCTGACCAGCACCCTTTTTGCGACCCAGGGTGCCTATATCCAAATTCCTTGCTCAGAGACAGATAGACAAGTTATTCTACAATACGGGCTCCTGTAAAAAGAGTCTTAAGAAAGCTAAATAGATTCCTGTGGTCTGTCCTGGGCCAGTTCCTCACAAGGTGCTTGCCTTGTATGAGGCCAGCCCGGGATTTGATCCCCAGAATTCCATATGGTCCCCTGAGCACTGCCAGTGGTAATTCCTGAGCATAGAGGAAGGACTAACCCTTGAACATCACCATGAGTGCCCTCAAAAAAAAAAAAAAAAGAAAGAAAGAAAGAAAAACCCTATTTGTACTGATATATAATTTTTTAATTACTATTATGAATAATCCTGTGCTAATACATTTTAAGATTTACACAAAACAGGTAAATCCTACCAATGTAAAATTTAGAGTTTTAAAATTTTTAAGGTTCACCTCCTTTTTATAGCTTTTTGGGTCACACCCGACCATGCACAGGAGTTACTCCTGGCTCTGCACTCAGGAATTACTCATGACGGTGCTCAGGGGACCATATGGGATGCTGGGATTCGAACCTGAGTCGGCTGCGTGCAAGGCAAACTCCCTACCGCTGTGCTATTGCTCCAGTCCCTCACCTCCATTTTTAAGAAGGAAAAAAAAATAAACCTAATGGAAGGAAAGACAAATTGGTTGGACTGCTTGCAGACCTGGGTTCTGGATAGAAGTGTATGCAGTTCAGTGCTCGCAGGAGCATGAAAAAGCATCCCAAACCCACAACATAGACTGCTTGAACTGTGGTCAGTGTCCAGCAGGGGTACAACCTGGGTATGAGGCATCTCCCAGCGCCCCTGCCTGTCCCCTTAGAATACAAGGCCGACTTGAAACATTGGCACCCTCAGGACCAGAGAGCAGGTATGGCTCAGAGCATCCTGTTCAGGGTACCACGTCCACTTGCTGAGAAATTGACCACAAAGATCATGTTCCAAGGTGATGGTCTTGAGCATAAAACGACCACCAGAAGGAACCTACTCAGGCTACAACCCCACACACTCCCTACGCTACCAAAACTCTTGGAGGAGCGTCAAAGTACTGACCATGTGGTCACAGGGCATTATAGGGCATCAGAAGAACCCAGGGAGGATCTGGACTTGAGGACAGATGTTGGAAGAGCCCAGGGCATAAAGTTTACATCATAAGGGGCCTTGCATACAGTCTATCCATCCCCAGCACAGCGTACCATGCCAGAGCACTGTCAGGGGGGATCTCTGAGCACAGAGGCAGGTGTAAGCCCTGGTCACTTCCAGGTATAGGTCACCAAACAAAATAAAACAAAAGTTCATGTCATAAAAAGTGACTTTCAGTGTGTCGGAGCTATAGTACAGTGGGTAACGTGTTTGTCTTGCACTCAGCCGACCCGGGTTCAATCCCTGGCATCCCATATGGTCCCCCAAGCACTGCCAGGAGTAATTCCTGAGTGCAGAGCCAGTAATGACCCCTGAGCATCGCCGGGTGTAGCCCCCAAAATAAATAAATAAAATAAAACTTTTTAAAAAAGTGACCTTCAAAATTACACATGGGGTCAAAATAAAAGCTCTTAGGTAGAGTTCCTTCTTCCCTCCCTCCCTCCCTCCCTCCCTTCCTTCCTTCCTTCCTTCCTTCCTTCCTTCCTTCCTTCCTTCCTCCCTTCCTTCCTTCCTCCCTCCCTTCCTTCCTTCCTTCCTTCCTTCCTTTCCCTCCCTCCCTCCCTCCCCCTCCCTCCCTCCCTCCCTCCCTTCTTCCTTCCTTCCTTCCTTCCTTCCTTCCTTCCTTCCTTCCTTCCTTCCTTCCTTCCTTCCTTCCTTCCTTCCTTCCTTCCTTCCTTCCTTCCTTCTTTCCTTCCTTCCTTCCATTTATCCTTCCTTCTTCCCTCCCTTCCTCCCTCCCTCCCTCCCTCCCTCCCTCCCTCCCTCCCTCCCTCCCTTCTTTCCTTCCTTCCTGCTTTCTTGCTTTCTTGCTCCCTTGCTTTTTTTTCCTTTCCTGTCCACACAAGGCCCTGAGTTCAGTTGCCAGCACCTCCTTGTTCCCAGCACTGCTGTGTGTGAGCTCAGCTCCCCATCACTGCAGAACATGCCCCCAAACAAATGGGGCTCAAAGGAACAGTGCAGTGGGTTAGACCATCTGCCTTACAAGCATAGGGCCAGAGTCCTAATCCTGTGTCACCACATGCTCCAAGAGCGATCTTGCTACCACTCCTGTGGGGGACTGGCTGCTTTGCTGTCCAGAACCCCAGAACCACCTGCAATCCCATATGTGCGAGCACAGTAGTGCGCCCACCCAGGAGCCCTTCAATCACGTTAGTGTGTGACCCCCAATGCGTGCATACATAAGCTCCTTAACTAAATGAGTGTGGGAACCCCACACCCAGACATGTGAGCCTCAGTGAGCAGCCCAGCTAAAAATGTTTGAAAAGGGGCCAGGGCAATAGGACAGCCGGTAGGGCGCTTGCCTTGCCGGGTTCAACCCCTGGCTTCCGATATGATCTCCCCGAGCACTGCCAGGAGTGATTCCTGAGTGCAGAGTCAGTAGTAACCCCTGCTCATCACTGGGTGTGGCCCCCAAACAAACAAAATAACGTGTGAGCATCCCAGCCAGAAGTTCAAGCCCGGCTACCCACAATGAAGGGCAAGAGTACATTAAGCAAACACACAAAAGCTGATTCTTTAAGAAGTTAAACACAGAACTGCCCTGTGATCCAGCAATTTCACTCTTCTGTATAGACCCAGAGACTTAATCAGATACCTGTGGACAGATGCTCCTGGCAGTAGTCAGAAGATGGAACCAATCCGAGTAGCCATTCATATAAAGCAGAGGAAAAGGGGGGGAGGGGCCAGAACAAAAGGAAGCAAAGAGGGAGGCATCAATAAAGAGGAAATATGGGTGGGGGACTGAATACTCCAAGCTTTTAGTTAGTTCCTGAAACATGATCTAATTGGTCAGTCTCAAGAACAAATCAAACAACAGAAATAACTGGAGCAGAGATCTCAGGCCATTTTTGAGGAAGAGAGGGACAGTGATGCCAGTTGAGAACTTGAACAAGACCATCATATTCTCATGCAAACTGACTGGGCATAGGTGGCCAGATAAGGAGGCAACCAATCAAACAGTGTAAACAAGCAAGGGGTAAAGAGACTGAATATATATAAACCCAGGTCACTGTAAAATAATGGAGAGTCAGAGGTCAGAGGTCGGAGGTCGGCAGTTGGTGTTGGTATGTGGAAGGTACTTCTCAGAGTGCAGAGGATCCTGTTTACAGGACTGTTCCAGCCAGCAGTGATACATCAGTGATATATCAGCATATGCTGTTAAATAAAATGAGCTGATATTGACTCCTCCTCATACCACTGACCTTAATTCTAGAAGCATTTCCGCCGGAAGTTTGCTCTGACCTCAAGTCTCAAGCAAGTGCCATTGTGAACATTCCTTACAAACTTTCATTCTTAGTTTTCAGAAGATTAAAACAGTTTTGGATTATACATTTATTAGAAAAGGGATTCTTTGGTTAACATAACAATCCCACAGGCTATTAAAACCCTGACAAGGAGAAAATAGATCTGATGTCTAACACATTTGAAGCATTCAAAAATATTTTTAGTGGCCACCTTAGGTGCATTCAGAATACTTGGGATTTGTCCTAAATTTTCCTCCATGTACCTTTTTGCTAAGCATGGGTCTTTCTGAAATTTAACTTCTCTTGTGCTATGGAACAATAAGACTTACCCAGCTACTTTCTAGGCTTCTTAGGAAGACCAAGCAAAGCTCAAAATGTTAAAAAAAAAAAAAGCAAGGAACTTTACTATAGGATTGTAGTTGAAGTAATACGAATTTTGCACTGTGATTAACATTGATTGAACTCGTACCATAAATCAGTTTTTGTATAAGCTTACATTATTTTATTTCATCCTTATTTTTAAAACTAGTGTTAAAAAATGTTTTGAACAGTGTCATTAAAAGTTATTGTCTGAATCCAACACATAAAGAAACTGAATTCCAAAATACTTAAAGAAATTTGCCTCAACTCTGAAAAACTTTGGATGTGAACTTGGGACTCCCTAATTTAAGCACCCCCACACACTCTTCATGCTAGCATCTGCCGGGTCCCCTAGCCCTGTAGCAACACCCCCTCCTCCCCCTCCTGGAAGTAACCACCTGGTTGGCAAGGTGCATTGTGCCCTGACTAATGACATGCTTCATGCACTGACGCTGAGAGCCCATGGAAAGAAGAGAGCCACTGAGCTGGAGAGGGCCCCCATGATGCAAAAGTGGGGGCAAGAGAGGCACTTCTAATTGCAATGCAGGGAGAAATATGATAAAGATTTGGCTGTGTGAGAGGACTTATCTAAGTTAAAATCAACAGATGGAGGACCCAGGGTGCAGTGGCAGAAAGCCTCCTTCACAGGTATGAAACCATGAGTTCCACATACATGCCCAGTGTAATCCCAGCCACACTGCCACTGGGACCCCACAATACTCCAGCAAAACCTGTGTGATCTCGGGCACACTCCATCCCCAACAAGCACCACAAACAAGTTTGCAAGGACCACAGCCCCATTTCAACAGCATCAACAAAGGGAAAAGGGAAAAGGGAAATGAAGGTAGTCCTGATAACATACCTCTGGAATATTGTCCCAATAACACACTGTCACGGTATCACTGTCATCCCGTTGTTCATCAATTTACCTCAGCGGGCACCAGTAACGTCTCATTTGTCCTAGTCCTGAGATTTTAGCTGCTTCTCCTTACTCATCTTTCCCAACAATTGGAGGCTCTTTCAGGGTAAGGGGAATGGGACCTGTTATTGTTACTGTTTTGGGCATATCGAATACACCATGGGGAGCTTGCCAGGCTCTGCAGGAGGGTACTCTTGGTAGCTTGCCAGGCTCTACGAGAGGTATATATATATATATACATATATATATGTATATATATACATATATATATCTCATATATATACATATATATATTTCCCTCTGATTTTATGGAAAATGGATAGGGTGTGTATTATGATGTGTTGCATGGCAGTATGTTCACTAATGCCTGAGGCTCAGCCTGAGCATGTAGAAAGTGGCCTGGAGCATGGTGGCAGTTGGGTAGTGGAGGTCGGCTGCCCAGGCTGGATCCCTTGGTGTGGGGAGGGCTCTCACTCGCCCCCTCTGGGGCTCCCCAAGTGGAAACAGCCTGGCGCAGAGTCCAGTGGCATGGTTATGGGAGCCTCATTTTATGCTCTCTTCCGTGAGAAGCAGCCTTGAGTTCTGGAGGGTGGTTGATGATGAGGGTGGCCCAGGTAATACGGAACTTTGTGATCTTGGACTCTGGGCTCAACGGGGACCCAGGAGCAGAGATCCTCTGCCTGCATCCCCCAGTCTCTGGTCACCTAGGGGTCACACCCATAAGCCACTTCCTGCCGCGCCAGATAATCTCATCGGCCACCCTCCAGTAAAGAATTTCAGGGTTGAGGGGGCTGGAGCAATAGCACAGCGGGTAGGGCACTTGCCTTGCATGCGGCCAACCTGGGTTCGATTCCCAGCATCCCATATGGTCCCCTGAGCACTGCCAGGGGTAATTCCTGAGTGCAGAGCCAGGAGTGACCCCTGTGCATTGCCAGGTGTGACCCAAAAAGAAAAAAAAGGAATTTCAGGGTTGAAAGATGCATGCTGAAAGTAGACTATAGACAGAACACGATGGCCGCTCAATACCTCTATTGCAAACCACAATACCCAAAAGGTGAGAGAATAAAAGGGAATGCCTTGCCGCTGAGGCAGGATGAGCTGGTAGGGGATGGGGTGGGGGTGGTGGGAGGGATGCTGAGAACATTTGTGGGGGAGAATGGGCACTAGTGGATGGATGGGTAAATAATCATTGTATGACTGTAATGTAAACATGAAAGTTTTTAAATTTGTAACTGTACCTCACAGTGATTCACTAATGAAAGGAAGAAAGAAAGAAAGAAAGAAAGAAAGAAAGAAAGAAAGAAAGAAAGAAAGAAAGAAAGAAAGAAAGAAAGAAAGAAGGAAGGAAGGAAGGAAAGAAATGACATCTGCACGCATATGTTCATTGCTGCACTGTTTACAATAGCCAAAATCTGGAAAAAAAAAAAAAACAACAGTGCCCGAGAACAGATGACTGGTTAAAGAAACTTTGGTACATCTACACAATGGAATACTATGCAGCTGTTAGAAAAGATGAAGTCGTGAAATTTGCATATAGGTGGATCAACATGGAAAGTATCATGTTAAGTGAAATGAGTCAGAAATAGAGGGACAGACATAGAAAGATTGCACTCATTTGTTGAATATAAAGTAACGAAATTGTTACTTGGGAGACTAACACTCAAGAATAGTAAAGATAAGGACCAGGAGGATTACTTCACAGTTTAGAAGCCGGCCTCACATGCTGGGGGAAAAAGCAGCTCATATAGAGAAGGGACCACCAAGGAAAGGAGTGCTAGGAGAGCCCTCTCAGGATGGGAGATGCAGGCTGAAAGTAGACTATAGACCGAACATGATGGCGGCTTAATACCAGCTAAAGTCACACCTGACGTCCATTTGGTCTTCTTTGCATAGGAGTTGATTCCCACCACCCGATTTCTTGGAGAGCCGTGAACTCAGGTTGAAACAAGGAATTGCTCTTTGCAGGAAAGGAAAGTCAGTCCTAGACCATACCCAGGGTTGCTGGGTTCTTGAGTCGCAGAAAAAAATTTCAGGAGTAGATGAGCAGTGAAATCAAACAGATTTTATTTGGAGGTTTTTGAAGATGAGGAGGGAGGGAAAGCGAGAGACAGTAATGCGCTCAAGGGGGAACATGGGCTTCTCCAAAGGTGGAGTGAGAGTCCCTACACACATCGAAGCATTAAATAAGAAAGCATGAAAGTACACAGCTCAATAGAGGAGGGGAGGGCAACACATGTGCTCAGCCACACAGGCGCAAGCAGCACACGGGCCTCCATTATTTTAAAGGCAGCTTTTATAGGTTTTTTCCAAGATGCTCCCATGTGGGGCTTTCTAGCTAGATATGAGTCTGTTGCTAGGGTTATTGCTAACTGAGTAGAGTTGGGAGTGGTCTTCTTTGAAACTCCTTTTTTAAAATTTTTTATTGTGAATCACTATGAGGTAGTTACAGACTTACAAACTTTCATGCTTGCATTTCAGTCATACAATAATCAAGTACCCATCCCTCCACCAGTGCCCATTCTCCACCACCAATGGTCCCAGCATCCCTCCCAACACCCTCCCACCCCGTCTCCCTTCACCCCACCACGCCTCTGTGGCAGGGCATTCCCTTTTACGCTCTCACTCCTTTTGGGTGTTGTTTTTTGCAGTATAATAACACACTGCTCCAAATAAATATGGGCATGAGAATGGGTCAAATTTAAGACATCTCAGTTCCTCCGTGGTGCTTGTCACCTGCGGTGAGGACTGCTGGGGTTTCTCCCTTGGAAGGAGCAGCTAAGAAGGGACCCTGGAGTCCCCCCCACTGCTTGGCAGCGTGCCAATCTCCTGAGCCTCCGTCTACTTGGTTCTGATCTGTCTCTGCACTCTTTCCTGTGCCCTGAGTTGTGTGTTTGCATTGTCAGAATGTGGGCTGCCCCCAGGAAAACCATAACTGTACACACTTGTCCAGATTCTTAAAACGAAACCTTCCCCCTAAGCCTGGAAGTCAGTGCTCGAGATCCAAGTCTTTTTGCTGTTGGTTTTGTTTTTTGGTGTGGTGTGGTATGGTGTGGTGTGGTGGTGTGATGGTGGGCGTGGTCAATGTGACTTCTGAAGGCTTTGGTGTTACTCTGGGCCTGCAGTGCTCCGGGCCTCATGAGGCACATCTAGTGGTGGTTGGGGCTGGGGAGTGACAGAATCTGGCACAAATGTACTAGCCCCATGCGCTAGCCCCTGGGATTCAAACTTCACTTTTTCAAGAACAGTCAAGGGGGCCACGCCAGAGGTCTTCTGCCCACCATGGCCAGCTTTCCCTGAAATAGACATTTTGACAAACATTCTGATCTGCCGGGGAAATTCAGTTGGACAAAGTGCATGATCTGCCACCGACAGAATGTGCGTGACTTTGAGATTGGTGCTGCAGAACGACAGGACTCGTATCTGACAGCTTCAGTTCCAATGTCTTCACTCACCTTCTACTGCAGACAGGCAGTTCCAACAGCCCATGGGTGTCCGAGACCATAGAAGGTCTGGGCGAAACTAAAGGAAGTCATTTTTCAAGTAACACAGGTTTCTTTTCTTATAACTAAGGGGCTGGAGGGATAATATTGTAGGTAGGGCACTAGCCTTGCACACACCTGATCCCTGGATCCATCCCTGGCCCCACATATAAAGCCCTAATCCCCCATCAGGAGTGATCCCTGAGCCCAGAGCTGGGAGTAAGCCCTCAGAATCACTGGGTGTGGCTTCAACACCAAAATCTTACAACCTTAGGTGGAAAAAAGATTAGCTTGAAATTGTCCCTGTTTCCAAATCCAAAATAGAATTACCCTTCTTTCTTCTTTGGGATTGGTTTACAGGTTATATGTCATTGTTTGAAAGGCCTTCATGTAATTATGGTGAAGTTATTTTCTATTTTCAATCATCCAGGGAGTAAGGAAGTCCTCTGAGTTCAGTGCTTGTTCTCATGGTGTTTACAGGAATCTTCTTAAAGGCCAACAATGAAGAGGAAGGTGATGCTTAGAAGACACTCCACAACTGCTCTCCAGAATACCAAGATTAATTGTTTAAGAGTCAAAACAGTAAGATTTTGATTATTATATTTTGAAAACCTCACTAGGTATGAAAGGGAAACTACTTTAAATATGCACATAGTAAGTTTACTTTCTAGGAAGAGCATTTACAGCTCCTATTAAAAGATCAAGGAAATTAAGCAAAACGCATACACACACACACAACCACCTCAACCATATTGTCACCAAAGATAAGGAACAGGGTAGACAAATCAATCTGACAGGTAATTTACTATTAACAGTTTGATTTCATCAGCCTAGCCACAACACATTATGAACCAAGAAAATTAGACAAGTCAAGAGGATGATAGTATCAGTGTTTAATGTTTATTTTCCATTACCTGGCAGTGCAATTATTCTTAATAAAATATAACATTCTCGCTAGAAAAAGTTTAAGCAGCTCAGCTAATAAAATAATACGATTAAAGTTTCAAGCAGACTCAGCTATTTGGAGACCATGTGGATTTTATTGATGATAGTGTGACAACTTGAAAACCATGCAGATTTATCACTCTGTTTAGGTGAAATGAAGGGAAACGGGGCAGTCTCTGGACAAATAACTTCTATAGTCTCTGCATGAAAGATGTTTTTCTCCTTTGCTTTCAAATGTCATGTAAAAGGTAGCCATTGTAAAAAATGAATTGGTAGTTCAATGTTGGTTAACCCAACTCAAAGTAACAAAGGACAGAACTGCTGAAAATCTTGCCAAAATGGAATAGATCAGTAAATGTCATGCCAGTGCCCTAAGTTCAAACTTATAAACGTTACCAAAAATGATTGAGAAGAGTGTCTTAAAATAGGTCTTCTGCATGTCAGATTCTGCAGAAATTGAGTTTCCAAGTAGAGGTAATTATCTGAAGTTGAGTTCATGCACAAATATTTTATCAAATGGGGAAAGTTTTCTTCCCAATAAATTCCCAATAAAATGTTTTTTAAAATATAGTGTAAAGCAACTTTGAAGAAAATACATTCTTAATACTTCAAATACTATTTAAATCATCCTTATCTTACCATTTGTGACCCCTTTAACCAACTGCCAAACAATTGAACTAAGAATTTAAGAAAAGCTCTTGGCATTTGAGCCATCTTCTTAGCAGCCTCCTTACCTTGTAACCCAAAGGGACGAGGGAAAGGAAGGGGGGTGGCGAATGCACCAAATGAAGTAAAAAAGGTGAGGTCTGAGTAAACCACAAACCAGAGGGGCAGAGATAAAGAATTACAGGCTGGATATATATAGTATAAGACTTAGGCACTTGCTTTACATCCAGTTGACCCCTGTTCAATCCCCAGCACTGCAGACTTCTTCCCTATCCCACCTACAGCACCTCTGGGAGCAACTTCTAGCACAGAGCTTGGTGCAGTCCCAGCACTTCAAAGGGTGGTTCCAATCCAAACCACAAAACAACAAAAAGGCACCAAGCGCTAGAGATACTGGTAAAAGTTTCTGGACTGCAAGCTACTCTACTGGAAGCCATCTCAGCAGCTCCTGGACACCCATTCTCAGCTGATGTCCATGACCACCAATTCATGACACACCGTGTTTACACCAAAACAGCCCCTTTTGGGTCCCTTGACCTGGACCTATTCTGTACTAGTGTATTCAACCCTAACTTAATTAGGGTTGAATATAATTGCTTGCATATATACGATAAGTCACCCCTTCTATTTTCTTAGTTGCAGAAAGAGTCCAAGAACTTCAGTTTCAAGATAGAAAGGTAATAATTGCAAGAACACCAATATTTAAAGTACTTAAAAGGCAGGGTTGGTCTTTTATTTTTGGAAGCAGGTGTCTTGGGCCACACCTGGCTGTGCTCAGAGTTTATTCCTGGATCTGTGCTCAGGGATCACTCATGGTGCTGACCAAACTAGAATCAAACTGGGGTCAGCTACATGCAAGAAAAGTGCCTTGGCCTATGGCCTTATCTCTCTGGTCCCTAAAATGCAGTTGCTAAAGGCTTACTCAACTGAATCCAATCACCTTCCCCCACAAAGAAGAATAAATTAAGGGATGATAGAAAAACTATAGAAATAGTTCTCCTCGTCATTATTTTAGTAGCTGTCTACAGAGAACAGAATAATAAATACGTCTATTGTTTCACTCCAATGACTGTCAGTAACATTCACTGAAGTACAGTTAGTTTCTCATCACATACAGAATCAGAGGGACAATTTCACTAAAACTAAAGCTTAAATATTCCAACTTCAAAAAATACGTGGCTAAGCATTGATGCATGTTATTCTCATTCCCAGAGCATCTCAGAGACAAACGCTTCTTGATCCAGAGCAGTCATCTGATGATGAGAATTCCAGTAAGAGAAGTGAACTATGTCAAGGAATAGATTCCTTGCTGTAAATTCAGGCTTGTGGAATTTTGGCATCAGACTGTTAACTCAAATAACACTAATACTACATTCCATTTATATTATTCTCTACCACCTGAGTGAAAACAAAGCAATATTTATCCAAGAGGACACCAAAGATGGAATATTCACTATCCTTCTTCTTTCAGCCCATTGATTGGGTTGAAGCCAACAAGATATTTCTATGTATCACATCTTGTAACTCAAACACAGTTATTTAGTTGGAGTCATATAATCAATAAGGCCAAGGATATCTGTGGCACCAATGTCCCTAGACAAGTATAAAACCAATAGGAGAAGCTGATCCACAGGCAGTTCAATGTTCACATGGAAAAAAAAAGAATATGGAAAACTATAAAGTTGTTAAGAGTAATGGGGAAATGGGAAAGACATTCTAGGAAAAAAAGTAGCATAATACAAGCACATGAACTGATGAGTCAGTGATATAAAATTGACATCCCAAAGATAAGCTAACTACAGGTGGAAATTCAGTGTATGATAAAATTGTCATTTCAAAATCAGTGGAATAAAATTGACTGTTGAAGAAACTTTTACTAAGGATAAAGGAGGTAGCTCAGAACAATCAACAAACCATCATAAACAACAAAAGCATTGAACTTCAAATTTCAGCATATAGGTTCAAAATTTAATAAAAACAATACATTCATTGCTTCATCTGTCATCCCGTTGTTCATCGGTTTGCTTGAGCGGGCACCAGTAACATCTTCATTGTGAGACTTGTTGTTAATGTTTTTGGCATATTGAATATGCTATGGGTAGCTTGCCAGGTTCTGCCATGCGCAGTATACTCTTGGTAGCTTGCCGGGCTCTCTGAGAGGGGTGAAGGAATCGAACCCGGGTCAGCCTCGTGCAAGGCAAATGCCCTCCCCGCAGTACTGTAACTATAGTTTATGTCAACATAAATCATTTATTTTATTTTTTAAAAGATTATTTAATATTTAGTGGGGGCAGAGAGAGAATACAGGAGTTAAGGCTCTTGCATGCCGTCAACTCTGATTTGATCACTGCAATACTGTCCCCTCAGCAAGGCTAAGGGTAAGCCCTGAGTACGGAGCCAGAAATAGCCCCTTAGCACCTCCAGGGATGCCCCACCCTGCCAATGCTATATATTTTAAGATAAAAACTGCTTTTTATTTTTCCAAGCTTTTGTGTCGCTTAGTACTAGATGACAGGACCTATATTTATTACCATGTTCGTGTTGCTGCTTTGAAGCATTGGTGGGGAATCCAGTTTCAGAGAGCTGCATAGCTAGCCATGTCCTAGGTCTCAGGCAACTTGGGTGTTATCTTTTGTCCATTCATGCTTTTATAATATTTGACAATGGCCTCCATCTGAAAATGTTACTTCATTGGATTGTGCTTATCTTCTAAATTTTGACATATTTTAATATGTCAAAAATCATGTTTGTGGGGCTGGAGCAATAGCACCGTGGGTAGGGCATTTGCCTTGCATGCAGCCAATCTGCGTTCGATTCCCAGCATCTCACATGGTCCCCCGAGCACTGCGAGGAGTTATTCCTGAGTGTAGAGCCAGGAGTTAACCCCTGTGCATCACCAGGTGTGACCCCAAAAGAAAAATAAATCATGTTTGTTAACAACACTGATCTCATCTCCCAAAATGGGGCCTTTAATATGGGGCCAGCTGGAGATATAGTAGAGTATACAGAGCACTTGCCTTGCATGCAGTCTACCTGGATTCAATCCCTGGCTTTTCATATGGTCCCCTGGGCTAAGCAGAAACCCCGAGCACTAGAGAGACAGGAGTAACCCTGGAGCACGATCAGATGTAGCAAAAAAAAAAAAATGTGGGGCTGGAGTGATAGCACAGCAGGTAGGGCATTTGCCTTGCACACGGCCGACCCGGGTTCGATTCTCAGCATCCCATATGGTCCCCTGAGCACCACCAGGAGTGATTCCTGAGTGTATGAGCCAGGAGTAACCCCTATGCATCGCCAAGTGTGACCCAAAAAGCAGGGGGAAAAAAGCCTTTAATATTGGGAAATTACAAGCTAATTGCAGGGAATACTTTTTTTTTTTAAAAAAATTAATTTTAGGAAGAGAGATAGAGAAAGAAATTTTATAGAAGTGCCTGCTATAAAGGCAGGCAGGGGGGACAGGAGAGGAAAAACTAGGGATATTGGTGGTGGGTAATGTACACTGGTGAAGGGAGGGGTGTTGGAACATTGTATGACTAAAACCCAATCATGAACAAGTTTGTAACTATGTATCTTACTGATTCCATAAAAACATATTAATTAATTAATATAATTTTAGCTGTTAATGAAAGCTTGGATTTTGTCATTAATAAAAAATGTCATTCATTTCTTTTGAAGGGACAGAATCACTCAGTCATTTTTTAGAAAATTTCTGCCAACTATGCAAGTCTGAATATCCACAGATAGTCAATATTTTTCCTATGTAAAACTGAAGTTCTATTTTTAACATATTACTCATTGAGTTTGAAGTTCAATATTGCTTTTCTTCAATATTACTGATGGGTGCAGTGAAATTTATTCACAAAGGGAGGTTTGAGGTGATAGTTCCCAAATTTTATAATAAATTTACATAGTTTTTTCAAGATAATCAACAAACTATGACAAACAACAAAACTGTATATGAATTCAAACTTCACTATTACTGTATCACTGTATCACTGTCATCCTGTTGCTCATCGATTTGCTCGAGCAGGAACCAGTAACGTCTCCATTGTGAGACTTGTTGTTACTGGTTTTGGCATATTGAATATGCCACGGGTAGCTTTTCAGGCTCTGCCTCGGCCAAAATACTCTTGGTAGCTTGCTGAGTTCTCTGAGAGGGGCAGAGGAATCAAACCCAGGTTGGCCGTGTGCAAGGAAAACGCTCTACCCGCTGTGCTATCACTTCAGTCCAAACTTCACCATATAGGTTCAAATTTTAATAAAAGTAATAATCTCGTTGATTCATCAAAAATATTTTTTTATTATCTTTTAAAAATTTGTTTAGGGGCCATACTCGGCAATGCTCAGGGGTAACTCCCAGCTTTGCACTCTGGAATTACTCCTGGCAGTGCCTGGGGTACCATATGGGATGCCAGGGATCAAACCCAGGTCGGTTGTGTGCGAGGCAAGTGCCCGACCCACTGGTCACTTGTCGGTGACCAGTCTCCATCAAAGATACTTTAAAATTAAACTGCCTTTTCTTTAAACTGCAAGTACATCGCTGTGAAAAATGCAAATAACCATTGGGATCATGTCATTTTGCTGATTCATAAAGGTGCCAATTTTTCCCTCTATTGATTTTATACCATCAGTGCCAAATTAGGTAAAAAGAAAAATGTTTTAGTTTTATTATGAAAATAGTTTTAACCTGGACCCTTTGAAAAGATTTTACAGGCCTGCAGAGGTACAGAGACCACATTTGGCAAGAATCTGTCATAGACAAAGAGCTCATCTCCCGAACATTTAAAGCACTCTTACAAATTAAATACTGCAAGATCAATAATCCAACAGAAGAAAATGAACAAAGAGAATAGCAACCATGAACGTCATAAGTGATTTAGACAAGAGTCATCAATAGATGGTAAGCCAAAGAGAGAAACGAACTCCACTCTTTCCTTTCCATCATGCCAGTGCTATGATTTCTAGAACTTACACTCTGGTCCATTCTCTGAACTACATGCCTAGATCACCTGTATTTCATGTAAATGGTGAAACCAGAAAATATAGACAGTGAACAAATGTGGTCCCATCATGCACAGCACAGTGAATCAATTTCTAGGGTCGAGTTTATAATGGTATAAACCATGAATGAAGAATCTGCCACCAGTACTCGTCAATACACTAGCTCAGCTCTTCACACGCTACCCATCCATATGCAAGGTTCCGTCCCAGTGGAAAACTAGCAGGACTGTTCTGTTATACAAGAAGGGAGACATCCACGACATTGGCAACTATTGCCCAATCTGCCTGTTGTCTGTTGTCTACAAGTTTTTCACTCGAGTCATCCTGAATAGAATAGGCAGAACACTAGACGAAGGACAACCATTAGAGCAAGCCAGATTCCGAAAAGGATTCAGCATGATTGACCATATCCACACAGTGACCAAGCTCATTGAAGTTTCACGAGAGTTCAAGATGCCGCTCTGTCTAACGTTCATCGACTTAAAGAAGGCCTTTTAATTCTGTTGAGACTGAAGGTAATAAATATATCAGCAGTGAATTGGCTTTCATTACTGAAAATCAGTAATATGTGGAGAAAATGAAGAATACATGTAGATTTCTGGGCACTATTTTGTTCCACTGGCCATCTGAATCCTTGTCTTAAATTCTTGTAGGCTTCCAGCTAAATGTTTGGTATCTGATAAGTATGTTTTCAAACTTTATTCTCTTCAAGCACTATATTTGTTATTTGAAGTCCCTTTCAATCCCATATAAACTTTAGAAACAGCTTGGCAATTTCCAAGAAACAAATTTGCCAGAATTTTGGTTAGGATTACCTTAAATCTGTAAATTTATTTTGTGACAAATTGATCCTCCTAATACGCAAATAAGATATCTTTTTCTAGGGCCAGAGAGAAAGGGAGAGGGAGAGAGGGGAGGGGGGAAAGGGAGAGAGAGAGAGAGAGAGAGAGAGAGAGAGAGAGAGAGAGAGTACTACTAGCTGAAAGAGCATTTGCCTTGCACACAAGTGACCAGAGTTCGATTCCTGGCATCCCAGATGGTCCCGGAGCACCACTAAGAGTAATTCCTGAGTGAAGAGACAGAAGCAGTTTCTCACCACTGCTGAGTCTGGCCAAAAGGGAAAAAATAAATTAAAAACCCTTTCCAGTTTCTCTCTCTTTTCTCCCAAGAATGTTGTTTGTCATGTAAGAGCACTTGTACATCTTTGTTGATATTTTTTGTACAAATATTTTAAAATTATGTTGACATATCAATGTTTTTAATAATTATTAAATAATAGACCATTTTTACAAATTTTATTGTTTTAAATTTTAGTCATCATGGTTTACAACATCATTATTACTGATGGTGTTTCATGCATCACACAATCCCTCACCACACCCACCCTAGAGTGTTCACTTCTCTCTACCATTGTATCTGTGGTAGCTTCCTACTAAAGACAGTTTCTCAGTTTTTTGCTGCCTTTGGGCATTTATTTTGGGTTTATATTTTGATAAACCAAAATATAAGAATGATATGTGGAATGTAAAATGACTAAATGCGCTACTTAAAAGTTTATCAAACTAGGAAAACAAAACCCAAACTTAACAAAAATACTATATATGTTTCTACTAATGAAGTGAAATTCTTCAGTTATACAGTTTGGGGTGGGGGGGCGGAGGCGGTGGGTATACTGGGGATTTTGGTGGTGGAATATGGGCACTGGTGAAGGGATGGTGTTTGAATATTGTATAACTGAGACATAAACCTGAAAACTTTCTAACTTTCCACATGGTGATTAAATAAAAATTAAAAAAAAAAGAAACCCTATGTTTTTTTTATATCCCACATATGAGAGAAATCATTTTGCATAGACAAATTTTAAATGTTCACTTTCAAATTGTTTATTGCTACTTTAAGATGAATAATTTATTGTTTATATTGCCTTTGTATTCAGTGATCTTATAAAATACATACACAAATTTTATCAGTGTATTATTTATTGTTTTTTTTTCTGCACAATTAGTTTCATATCTTTTGTGGATCATTGTAACTTTATTTTATTTATTGATTTATTTGCTTTTTTGGGTCACACCCGGCAAGGCACAGGGGTTACTCCTGGCTCCGCACTCAGGAATTACTCCTGGTGGTGCTTAGGGGACCATATGGGATGCTGGGAATCAAACCTAGGTCGGCCACATGCAAGGCAAATGCCCTACCTGCTGTAATGTCGATCCAGCTCTGGGATCATTGTACCTTTAAATTTACTCTTGCTGCTACATTGAAACTTCTAATAAACTGCTGAGTAAAAATGGTGATTGTCAACATTCTTGTCTTGCTCTTATCTTAAGAGAAGCTTTCATGAGTCAGAAAGAAAGAGACAGACGTAGAAAGGTTGCACTCATATGTGGAATATAAAGTAGCTGAGAGGTACAAGCTTGCAATGATGCAATTTCTGGCAGATATTTTTCTAGACTTAGTTACTAAAATACTAAAATTCAGAAATCCAAAACTGTGCAGCTGCTAGTGTGGCCGCTTGACCTCATATCTCTTCATTCTCAGCAATGGAAAACAAATTATCAAATGCTTCCTTTTCAGCAGGTCCAATTTTAGGGGGGAGAAATTCCAAATAATAATAGTGATTTTTTTGTTGAAATATTAAATGTAATCAAAGTAAAGTGAAAGTAAAGTGAAATTTATCAGTTACACAGGCGGGGTAGGGGGCTGGGGAGGTGGGGGCTGGGGGGAGGTATACTGTGACTCTTGGTGGTGGAATATGTGCACTGGTGAAGGGATGGGTGTTCGAGCATTGTATAACTGAGGCTTAAACCTGAAAGCTTTGTAACTTTCCACATGGTGATTCAATAAAAGAATAAATTTTTTAAAAAAAAGAGAAGCTTTCAAAAGCTAACCATTATGTCTGATGCTCGTTGAAGTTGCTATTTAAGAGATATTTTGTATCAGATTAAGAAACAATCTATTCTTAGATTGCTAGAAGTTTTTATTACAAATGATGCTTAATTATATTAAATGTTATTTCTGCATCTATTAAGTTTTTCCTATGATTTCTCTCCTTAATTATGTTAATCTGGTAAATTATGCTGATTGGTTTTCAAATGTTAAACCAAACTTATGCTTCTAGGATAAATCTAGCTCAGCTGTGGTAAGCTATGCTTCTTGTAAATAGAGGAATTTTATTTGCTAATATTTTGTTTAGGAATACACCTGTTTATGTGAGAGACCATGTTAAAATTTTCCACTATGATTGTGGATTTGTCTGTTTCTTCTTTCAGTTGTCATGCTTATGAAAATAGGCACACAATTTAGAATTTGTGTATTTTCTTAGTATCCTGATGCTGTTAGCAGAATGAAATTTCTTTACCACTAGTAATATTTGTGGTATTTTTTAAATGCCTTAAAATCTCATTTGTAACTAATACTTTCTTTTTTTTAACAAGTTCATAGTTATATGTTTTCCACTATTTGAAACAGTTTTTGCTATTTCAAACTTTTCTAAATTTTTATATTGAGAGCATGATTTTTATATGGTATTTTTGTAAGTTTGGATTTTGTTTTTCTAGTCTGATAAACTTTTAAGTAACACATTTAGTCATTTTACATTCCACATATTCTTATAGTTTATCATCATACTATGAATAATAATAAAATTATTTGTTGACTTATGAACAAAAACAGTGTGTTGTTTTATTTACTGAAGCAATATGCAAAAATATACTGCTTAAAAAAGTTATGATGAAAATAAGTTGCCAACCTAGGATTCTACACTCAGCAAAAATAACCTTCAGAGAGGGAGAAAAACAGATATTTCTCTTTTTCAGTGTTGGAGCCACATCTGGCATGTGGCTGGATTACCCCTGACTCTGCACTCAGAAGTTACTCCTGCCAGTGCTCAGAGAATGCTGGGATTTCGATCAATGTTGGGTACCTGCAAGTCAAGTACCTTACAGTCTGTACTATCTATCCAAGTAGCTCACTTTTTTTTTCTTTTTGAGTCACACCTGGCAATGCTCAGGGGTTACCCCTAGCTCTGCACTCAGGAATTACTCATAGTGGTGATCAGGGGACCATATGGGCTGCTGGGAATTGAACCTGGGTCGGCTGCATGCAAGGCAAACGCCCTACCCGCTGTGCTACCGCTCTAGCCCCCAAGTAGCTCACTTTTAAAAGAGAAATGTTCAGGGAATTTGTTGCAGTGTTTTCTTGATAAATAAAAAAATAAATGTAGTTTCTTGAATAAAATAAAATGATCCCAGATAAAAGCATGAAAATTAATAAACACATAAAAAGCGCTAAAAATCATATAGATATCATGCATGGCTGCAAAAAAAAATAACAGTTTGAGGAGTGCTGAAAGGAGCTAAAGTGATATGCATGATACCCTTTAAAAAATAACAGTTTGTAAATCACAACACCCAAAATAAAAACATGAAGGAATGTATTAAAAAAGGTAAAGAAACTGAAGAACTGGGTTAAGTTAAAGTGGACTAAAGACCTCAAGGTTAGACTAGAACCTATATAAGTCTTTGAGGAAAACACAGCCAAAACTCTCTAGGATATAGACCTCAGAGGTGTTTTCAATGGTTTGGTCTTACTGGCAAACAACTGCCCCCAAATAAACAAATGGCAGTGTATTAAATTTAGATAGTTTCTATATAGCAGAAAAAACCTGGGTTATAAAACAAAAAGACACCCCCACTAAATAGGAGAAAATACTTGCACTCAATATATCAGATAAAATCGGAGCTGGATGGATAGCACAGCAGGTAGGGCGTTTGCCTTGCATGAGGCCAACCCAGGTTTGATTCCCAGTATCCCATATGGTCCCCTGAGCACCGACAGGAATAATTCCTGAGTGCAGAGCCAAGAGTAATCCCTGGGCATTTCTGGGTGTGACCCAAAAAGAAAAAAAACAAAAACAAAAATAAACAATATATCAGATAAAATCTACAACAGGTTAAAATCTTTTTAACATGTCTTATATGTAGCTTCTCATTTTTTGTGAACAGCAAAACTTGAGAAAATATTCCTTTAATATTAAAAAACTATTACCCTGTTCAGTAAACACAGACATACCACTCACAAGTGAATTTTACATACTTTGTTCGCTTTTTCTCATTAAGTGTAAATGTCAGCATTCACACCAGATTACATCCATTCATCATTTGCAGTCACAGGTGACTACAGATAGAAGTATTCTGCAAAACTCAACCAAAACATAGAGAATAAATAGGCTATATGGCATGCACAATAAAAATGTTCTAATTTCCATAACAGTAAAATTTATAATAAGCTTTCATATATATATATATTTGTTGCACCAGGGTTTGTTTTTTTGAGGGGAGGGGGTGCTGGAGGGCCACACCCATCTTTGTCCAGAGGTTACTACTGACTCTGCACCCAGGAAATACTCCTGGCAGTGCTTGCGGGACCATATGGAATGCTAGGATTCAAACCCAGGCTGTTCACGTGCAAGGCAAGTGCCCTATCGATGCACTATTTGTCCAGCCCCAGTTTTGCCAGTTCTTAGATAAACATTTACCAGCATACCAGTGAGAATAAATGGTGCATTATAAATGTTAATAGTTTCCTTTGTTAGTGTGGCTTGAGAGAAGATGCTATTCATAGGATGAGATAGAATGTTTGGAAAAAAAACTAAAATAAAGACCCTCTGCGCCTAAAGACTTTGATTCCAGAGAACTTCACATTTTGGCATCCAGCGCAGCTTCTTACAGTAATGCACTGGGACTGTGAGCTGGGCTACAACTCCGCGCTGCCCGGGGATGGATCTTTCCTCTCCACCCTGTCTTTTTGCACAGAAAATGGCTGCGGCAGCAACATCCACGTGGAAGGAGCCACCTTTTAAGACTCCTAACCCAGAGGTATACAGTTTTTACACTTGGGGCTCCTAGGGAATCCTGGGAAGTGGGTGTAACCGGCACGCCCTTGGCCCAGATAAATCGGGAGCTGCTGAGAGCGAAATGGACCCTCTGCGCCTAAAGACTTTGATTCCAGAGACCTTCTAACACATTTTGGCATCCAGCGCAGCTTCTTACAGCAATGCACTGGGACTGTGAGATGGGCTATGCAATTTCTGGCAGAATTTTCCCTGGACTTAATACAGAAATCCAAAACCAAGACTTAACATCTCTTAATTGTCAGCAATGTGAAACGATTCCTTTTTAGCAGGTCTGACTTTGGGGGAAACTCCAAATAATAACAGTGAGTTTTTTGTTGAAATATTGAAGGTAGTCAAAGTAGCAGCCACTTCTCTAGACTGTGAACTAAGCAACAGCCCCACGCCAGCTGAGAAGAGGAAATATCCCTCTTTTCTGGTTGTTTCCCATTATGGGGGAGAAACGCGGCGTGGCGTCCACCATACTATGAGGCGCGGTAAGGGGGATGAGGGGGAAAAAAAAAAGAAAAAGGAAAAAGAAAAAAAAGAGTTATGTACTTAGAGCAGTGGGGCTACATATCTCTTCTTTCTCAGCAATGGAAAATTAATTATCAAATGCTTCCTTGGTAGTAGGGCTGTCTTTCTTGGGGGGAAACTCCAACAACAATAGTGAGTTTTGTGTTGAATGTAATCAAGGCAAAGAGAAAATGAAGTGAAATCCATCAGTTATGCAATTGGGGGTGGGGGTGGAGGCAGGAGGTATACTGGGGTTTTTGGTAGTAGAATATGGGCACTGGTGAAGGGATGGGTGTTTGAGTATTGTATAACTGAGACATAAGTCTGAGAACTTTGTAACTTTCCACATGGTGATTCAATAAATTTTTTTTAAAAAAACAAGCTAAAATCAAGATGTCCAAAATTAAATTCTCAAGGGAATGGATGATAAGCAAATCCAGCTATAAACCACTTACTAGAAAATGGTAAGAATTTGGGTAACAAAATCACCATTGTGGTATATGCACAATGATCATCTTTGTGATTAGGGCTTTTTGTGTCTAGTATTTTGTTTTCAGATTATCCGTGCATGGTAAGAGGGTATCAAAGAATATATTTAACTTCATGTTTTGTCCTTATTTAAATTCCTGCAGATATTGTAGAGGTTTATAAAATAAAATAATTAAAAAAATTCATATCTATAAGATGGCAATGGATCCTAATGGATCCTATTAGGATAGAATAGAATAGACTGAATAGGACAGTTGTGTGACACCTATGTAAGACAGTGATTTGCAAGGAAATAGGGTAAACCTAAGAATCAAAAGCATGAGAAGAGCAATTGTGGTACTGTGGGCTGGCATGATGCCACTTACCTATTTGAAGGATTTGAGTGATGTCTTCCTCTTAAAAATTATGTAACATTCACAGAAAAGAACTGATAATATCTAATGTCTGTGTAGAGCAGAGACCTAGTGAAGTCACACCTTGCTGACAAAGGTATGTGTGTGTGTGCGTGCGTGTGTGTGTGTGTGTGTGTATGGACGGGGGGAGCTCTGTGAATACTTTCACTGCATAGGAACTAATTAACTGGTGGTATGTAAATGATGGGACACTTAGGAGAAGTGTGCTTTACCTTGAAGTTTAGAAGAATAGGAAATGGGATGTTGGGTTTACTAACCAAGTATGGAATCTGATTACGGGAAAGTCCAAGATAAATGTCTTTTGGCTTGAGAGTTTAAAAAAAATGCATAGTCCTATAAATTCCTGTGGAAGTATAAGACAGGTTTAGTTTGTACAATGAATGAGAGACAGTGGGGAACAGAGGGAAAGAGCGTGAGGAAACGAGAATGCTCGATTAGGTAACTCTCTGACGAACACAGATTCCAAAGAAGGAGCTAACAGTGATGACCGGGAACATGTCACCAAGATGACACAACGGTGCAAGACTCAAAACCAACTAATTTTCCCATTAGCGTTTCTCCCACTCCCCCACCCCCACTATTTTGCCTTTTGAACCTACAGGTTTTTAACAGTTTACTTCCTTTTACAATTTTATAGTGTATTAGCTATACATTCTTATGCTATTTCTTATCTTACCAATAGAGAATATATATCTCTACACTTAACAAATTATATAGATTACTACATTCACCACTTCCACTGACATTGCCGATACCTCAGAACATTGTGACTTTATTTACCTGCTGTATAATTTTGTTATTCTGATATTTCATCCAAAAGCACACAAGACTTCTCGCTTGAATGGCTGAAACACAAGCCTTGCGTTTGGGGAGGTTTGATCCCCAGCACCACATGGATCCAAATTGGTGTACATCTCTCTTCTGTACTATTCACAATAGCCAGAATCTAGAAACAACATGAGTGCCCTAGGACAGACAACTGGATAGAGAAATTACAGTGCATTTACACATGAGAATACTACACAGTCACCAGGAAAAATGAAGTCATGAAATTTGCTTATAAATGGATGAACATGGACAGTATCATGCTGAGTGAAATGAGTCCAAAAAACGGACAGACAGAATGATAGCACCCACTTGTGGGATATAAAAAACATACTATGAGGCTATTACCCAAGGACTGTAGAAATGAGGGCCAGAAGGACCAGGCCATGGTTGGAAGCTTGCCACAAGTCGGGGGAGAGGGTAGTTTGAATAGAAAGGGATCACTATGACAATGAAAGTTGCAAATGATCATTCTGGCCAAGAATTGAATGCTGAAAGTAGGTAAAGTGATATACATGATAACCTTTCAGTACCCTTCCTGCAAATCATAATGCCCAAAAGGAAGGAAGAAGATGAGAGGAGAGTAGAGGAGGGGAGGGGAGGGGAGGGGAGGGCAGGGCAGGGCAGGGGAGGAGAGGGGAGGGGAGGGGAGGGGAGGGGAGAGGAGGGGAGAGGAGAGCCTGCCATAAAGGCAGACTGGGGGTGGGAGGTAGAAGGGGGAAAACAGAGGACATTGGTGTGGGAAATGTACACTGGTGAAGGGACAGATATTAGAACATCATAACCCAACCATAAACAACTATGCATCTCATGGTAATTTAATTAAAATTTTAAAAGAACCAAATTGGAAGCAGCATCTCGGTGTGGCCTCCAAACAGAAACAAAAGAGGTATGCAAATATCCTGTCTCTCTGTGATGCTTGCAGTCACTGATGCTTTAGACCTATAATTATAAATTCAATGGCAGGGGGGAGCATAAACTTGTGTTATTACCTATTTTCAATTACTAGTTGTCACACATTACCGTAGAGAATTTTCTCATCTATCATTTAGTTACCCATTAGCCAAAGAAATACAGGATTATTATATAGATCAAGACTGCATGTATGCACATGTAGGTACACGAACTACCTCATACTCAATTCAAATGAAAGACAACTTTTACTTATTATAGTGCCTAACTCCTTTCTAACTATACCAGTTCTCGAAAATACAGGTATGTAGAATTAAATATCTCCAAAGTATTTATTAATCTATTTTATATAAATTGGGCTGGAGCAATAGCACAGCAGGTAGGGTGCTTGCCTTGAATGAGGCTGACCGGGGTTCTATTCCTCCGTCCCTCTCAAAGAGCCCAGCAAGCTACCAAGAGTATCCCACCCATACGGCAGAGCCTGGCAAGCTACCCATGGCGTATTCAATATGCCAAAAACAGTAATGATAAGTCTCACAATGGAGATGTTATTGGTGCCCACTCGAGCAAATTGATGAACAACAGGATGACAGTGACTGATTTTACATAAATTTAAATACAGCCAACATGAGTCTTATGGTATTAATGTCTTCACCCTTTATAAAAAATTGTCTTTTCCCCCATTCTTCCATTGTAAGCATGGCCCTGTATCTTCATTTGTAAGGATATAAGACAAAATTGTACATTTTCACTGTTGGTCCTCATTTAGTCTTAGTTCTATATGCAACTGAATATGTGATTCTTAGCCACCTGTTCTTAAATTCTTACAGCATTTGAGAACCAAGTGCATTCTGTAAGAGATTTTTTAAAAAGTCTTAAATGTGGCCAAAGATGTAGCCCAGTTATAAAACTTGCTTTGCATGTGTGTGGTCCTGGGTTTGATCACAGGCAAAACACACACAACACAGTCTTAAATGCTGGTAACAATTAGGCCTTTTACACTTGAAAATCAATTTCATTGGACAGAAAAATCTTTAACTGAGAATCTTAAATACCTTGCTCCATTTTCATTAAATATAGTGCTGCCAAAAATTGCAAAAGTGGAATGATTTCCCATACAAATACCAAGCCTTTAAAAGTCTCCCACGCTATCCCTCCCTCCCTGGATGCTGCAATGCACATATTTATTTGGTTGTGGTGCTTGCCACAGGTTGGACATCAGGGTGTGGTGCTCAGCTAAGTTTGCATCCTTTAGTTGTGGGGCTCATACACTTCTGACTAGTGTACAGTTGGAAATCATTCACTGTGCCAGGACCACTGCAGGGCTGCTGGGATGAAAAACAATGTTCAAGCACTCAGAGTGTGTGATGCTATCGGGAATCAAACTCACGGCTGCACAGGTGCAAGGCAGGCATGTTAACAACGCAACCAGTTCCCAGGCCCCCACATGCCTTTTTAGAACAGAGGCCCTAAGGTGGACATGGGTGAGGGGTTTGGTGTTGGAATATTGTACACCTGAAAGTATGTTGTGAATAACTTTGCAACTGTAATTCACCATGATTAAAGTTTTTTTCCTAAAGCCCAGGTGCCCAAAAGGCATTTTCTTTTACAATCTGGTAATTTCACTAGAATATGTCCTGATGTTAGTTATTTTGGGTCAATATTCATCATTTGGTACATGGTCTTTCAATATATGCTTTCATCTCCCCAGTTTCAGAAACCATTCTTAAAATGCTTGTAATGTCTTTTCCTTGCTTTATTTTTCCTATAATTTCTTATTAATCCCTTTTGTATTCTTTGCTTGTCATCAAATGTCAGTTTTTAACCTTGACAATAATCCCTGTAGGACTGGAGAGACCTCAAGAGGCTGAGCACAAACTCTGCATGCAGGAGGCCTGGGTTCAATCCCCAGCACTACACAGTCCTCTGAGCACTGTGGGGAGCAATCCCTGAGGACTGCTGGGTGTGGCCACTCAAAAATCAAAAAATAATTCAAGTAGACCCTAAGGAACCAAGTGATACAGTTAGTAGCTGCCTCGCAGGCACAAGCCTGGGGTTTGATCCCTGGTTCCAGGCCCACACTTGCTGTGATATCGCAGCTGCACTGCCCTTGTGATCAGGATAAAAAGCGATGCTCCAGGACTTAGCGCCACACCACAACAAAGCACGGAGCCCCAGCAAGCACCACAACCATGAACACTGCCACCAAGTGCGACAATGTCCCCAACCTCCAACATTGCAATTATGAAGAAAATATTTTTGATTCAAATTAAAAAAAGAAAAATCAACCCACCCCACTTTGGCCCTTTTTATTTCAGGAGAGCATGCAGTGCTGGGGTCAAACCCAGGCCCTGGGCATGGCACCGGTGCCTTGGCAGCCTCTGAGTTACCTCCCCATGAGCACCTTCATGTCGTTTAAGGCGTCCCTCTGCCTAATCCACTGTTCTTTTTCCATTTACAATTTTGAGATTTCATTTTTCTTTTTCAGGTCTTACAATTTTGACACATATTTTCCTCCCCTATCACTCAAAATCAGCTCATTTTGTACCGAGTGTCCACTTTCTACAGGATATAACTTGCCCACTGTTTTTCTTATCACTTTATAAAGAATGGGCCTGGATGCTATTATGTTGCTCCTTTTTATGGAAATTAACTGTTCATTACTTTTGGAAACAGCGTTCTGTAAAGATTTGTTAACTCCATAGATCAGATTCTTGTGTTTTCACATTGTGTTTAAAACAAAAGCAAAGAGATCTCTCTGGATTTCTTCGTTGATCACTGATCTTAAACCTTTGTTACAAGAAATAAAAAAAAAAAAAAAACACTGTTCTAGACGAGCACTTCCCAATCAGCTCCATACGGCCATCAGTGAGTTCCTTGCATATTCCCAGGTGACAATCACATACATCAGGTACAAGAGCAAGAGACCACAGGTGTGTGTTGAAGGGTGAGGCTTCAACTGGTAGGGCAAGGGTAGTCATAGGAAAGAAACAAGGTTGGGAGAGGCCACTGTGGGGAAAGGCTGAGAAACGCTGCCTTGGAGACTGGTCTACTGTCTCATCTCCCTGGTTCTAACGCTGTGCTAGCAATCGGCCTTGAGCAGTCCTGGGGGAGAGTGTCAGCCCTGAGCCCTGATGCTTGGGCTCCTGTTCTTGGCCCTTCAGATCTGCCCTGTGCTTCCGGTGCCTCTTGCAAATACCAGCATCACTGTGGCACTTAAGAGCTATTGGTGTTTGTTCCCACTTTCAGGGACTGTGAAGAGTTCACCTGGTCACCTAGTGTTGCTATGAATGTTACTCTGTAGTAATTTTCACATGGGAATCTAATGCAGGTGCCGTTGCCATCTCCCCAGAACCCTGTGTATTTAATTTCAGTAACTGAAAATAGGATATAGAGTGCCCGAGTGACCACCACTTGTGTTAAATCCATGCTTTTTTTTTTTTTTTGCTTTTTTGGGTCACACCTGGCGATGCACAGGGGTTACTCCTGGCTCTGCACTCAGGAACCACCCCTGGCGGTGCTCAGGGGACCATATGGGATGCTGGGATTTGAACCCGGGTCGGCCGCGTGCAAGGCAAACGCCCTACCCGCTGTGCTATCTCTCCAGCCCAAATCCATGCTTTTTCTGATACTTCAGCTGAGGATGTTCCCCTTCACATTTGATTGCTTTATGCCAGAACTTGACGCCAGAACCCAGCTGCTGTTTAAAACCAGAGATGATACCTTAATAAACAGGGAAGAAAAAATTAAAAGTTTTAATAAACTAGGTCTCATCTGTTTAAACCATCCTTCCTAAAAGCTCTCAGCATTTCTAGTATTTATTGACCAAACTTCCTCCACTCAAGAATTTTGTCAATTTCTAGGGCTGGCGTGGTAACACAGCGGGTAGGGTGCTTGCCTTGCACAAGGCTGACCTGGGCTCAATCCTCAGCACCCCATATGTTCTCCTGAGCACTGCCAGGAGTGATGACTGAGTGAAGAGCCAGAGTAACCCTTGAGCATAGCCAGGTGTGGCACCACCACCCCCCGCCCCCAAATTTTTTAAGCAATGGTCAATTTTAACATATGCTATGCAGTTATTTAGTAGTGAATCTTCACTTCATCTCAGTAGACTGCCACGATCACCGCAGGAGCAGCTAACGAGGACACTACTAAGGAGGTGACCAAACTGAGTAGTCTCTTAACACGGGTGGCCGAGATGCAGGTGAGCCAGTTACTGCACTAACGCGCCCCTGGCTGCCAACATGTGGGCAGATGGTTTTGTTCCCTGTTACAGTGCCAGAAATCAACACTATTAAACATCTATGACAAACACATAATTTTTGAATTAGTAAAGGCAATCTGGGTAGGTTTACATGAAACCCTCTTCCCAACCGCATACTCGGAGATGTTTCAGTGCTACCTATTATTTGAAAGAGAAATTTGTGCTGGAGAGATAGGACAGCGGCTAGGGCTCTTGCCTTGTACACAGCTGACCAGGGTTCAATCCCTGGCTCTACATACACTCCTGGAGCACTACCAAGAGTGATCTCTCAGAGGCTGGAGCGATAGCACAGCGGGTAGGGTGTTTTCTTTGCATGCGCCCGGCCCAGGTTCAATTCCCAGCATTGTATATGGTCCCCTGAGCACTGTCAGAAGTAATTCCTGAGTGCAAAGCTAGGAGTAACCCCTGTGCATCACCAGGTGTGACCCAAAAAGCAAAAAATTAAAAAAAAAAAAGTGATCTCTGAGCACAGAACCAGGAGTAAGCCTTGAACACTGCCAAGAATGTCCTCCGGCCACCCCTTTCCAAAGAACCATTTCATCTTGCCCTATGCTGACTCTGCAGAACCACTTAGTGTCCACTGAATAAGCTACAGGCATTCACAAAAGTGGTATTAAGAATCAGCCAGTATTATTATTATTATTATTATTGGCAATTTCAGGCCTATATAATAGTCAGAAGCAGGGGCAGCATCAGAGAGGACAGTCGTAAGATGAGCAATCAGAAACTTTCTAACAGACCCAGTTCTGTAGTACAGTGGGTAGGGCACTTGCCTTGTATGAAGCCAACACAGTTCAATCCCTGGCACCCCATATGGTCCCCAGAGCTCGTCAGGAGTGCTCCCTGAGTACAGAGCCCCGAGAGCCATTGAATGTGGTTCCTCCTCTCCTGCTCCCGCTAAAAGCCTTTCATGTTTCAATGTACTTAATGAGATGTAGGATAATTTTACTCAATAACAAGTTCCCTCACCTGTGAGTCTCTGGGATGATTTTTAACAGAGCTTGAGGGATTTCAATGGATAGCAACTTTCCCTACCTACACTGTTTAAGTCTAAACAAAGCATTTTATTAACGGGTGGGGACTGGAGAAACTACTGAGTTTCTTATCTAGAACTTTTAGGATGCTTATGTTAATGTTAACCTTTATAAACAGAATTGAAAATGCATCATTAAACTTCTTCAGAGCATTATGTTGATGATGCAGAGAATCACCTGCTCTAAATACATGTGGAGCAGGACCCTTCCATAGACCAAGGAATAATGAAAACAGGAAATGCTAATTACTATGTACACTGTTCATACTTCATAGAAAGTATATGGTGAAATTATGTGCAGCTTCACTGGGCTTTGAGACTCCGGCAATTTCCCTGTGGGCTCAATTTCAGTTCCCATTTATAGGGAAATTTTGTTTGCATGTTCTTCGAGGACTTCACTATTTCTAATATGTCATTATTAAAAAACAGAAGTAAACATCAGGGTGAAGTAGCTTGGATTTCCAGAGAAAGATCTAGTTAAAATCATTTAAAGAGAGACACAGATTCTAAAGCTTCATTTCACAAAATTCTTTCCCACCAAAGTATAGAACCCCAAATATATATATATATATATATATATATATATACATACATATATATGTAAAAATACTGCCATAAACCTTAGAAATATTAATGATCTCACAGTACATTACTGGAATTTCCGGAGAACAATGTCAATGGACACTAACAGTTTCTAAAAAGGGTTTTCTCCAAACTTGAAGCATTTTGATAGAGTCGTACTGGAAATCAAATAATTTTCCACTCTGTAAGCCCCCAGTATGAGCCCATAATAGGTCAAATACCAACACATCTGTTGTCAAGGTGCTATTTTACATTTTAAACTCTTCCATAGTGATTTCTTGAGACTAGGATGAGAAAGAATTCTGGAAAGTTACTTAATACCTTTGGTCACATTTTTTTTAAATTTATTTATTTATTTTTAATTAGTGAGTCACCGTGAGGGTACAGTTACAAATTTACCCATTTTCGTGCTTGTGTTTCCCTCATACAATGTTTGAAAACCCACCCCTCCACCAGTGTCCATTCTCCACCACCAATGAACCCAGTATCCCTCCCACCCTCCAATCCTGTCCCCCCACCCCACCCTACCCTGCCTCTGTGGCACGGTATTCCATTTTGTTCTCTCTCTTTTGGGGTGTTGCGGTTTGCGATAGGGGTATTGAGTGGCCATCGTATTCAGTCTCTAGTCTACTTTCAGCACGCATCTCCCTTCCTGCGCAGGATCTCCAACCATATTTTACTTGATGTTCCCTTCTCTATCCGGGCTGCCTTTCCCCCAGCATGTGAAGCCAGCTTCCAAGCCATGGAGCCAACCTCCTGGTATTATATACTATTATTCTCGGGTGTTAAGTCTCCTACTCTGTTATTTTATATTCCACAGATGAGTGCAATCTTTCTGTCTGTCCCTCTCTTTCTGACTCATTTCACTTAGCATGATACTTTCCATATTGATCCACTTATATGCCTTTGGTCACATTTTAAGACTCTTTTTATCCTGCAAATGTTTTTCCCTCATACCCGACCTACTTGAATAGTGCTGTCCAGTACAAATTTCTGCGATGGAAATGTTCTAGATCTCTGCAAGCCCAATGGGCACTATTACACTATTGAACAAGTGAATGGTGGCTGGTGTCACCAACTAGACTTTTAAGTTTCAATGTTAAATTGCCACATGTGGCTGGTGACAATACTGGGCAGCACAATATTAGAACACAGAGGAGAGCAGAAATTTATATTAGAGATGAATGTACACAGGGGCCTGTCCAGGAATGTCATTGGGGAGCAATGGAGCCACGAAAGTCTGATTATCTGACAGGAGGAAGAGAGAAATAGTTTGTTTCCTCTAAAATTAAGAGGCACTAATAGAAAGACTGACTTGTACAGGTATATGTTTGAAACATTTAAGTTTCAGTTTCACAAAAATTAACTTGGCTTAAAAACAAATGCCTCCAATAGAATTCAAGTAACCTGCCTCTTCATTAAATGGCATTATTTGAACTCACCAGGCTTTATTTAAATTTATCACAGACTTTAAATAGCAAGTGTAACTAATAGAAATATTTTTTTCTTTGGTTCCAGAATAATCGTGCAGTGCTACTAACTGGGCATATGGCTTTAGTCATTCACGAACATCCAGGGCCTATGAAAAAGAAGGGATGCTAAGGGTCCTAATTGGCCCTGTCCTGCTTTCTCATCTGGGAGACTCAGTTAACTTAAGTGTCTAAGATTTCCCAGTTTGCCTGCCAAAATAGTTTCTTTTTTTTTAAATGCCCAGGAGAGGAAACTGGAGATTGAATATATAGGTTAAGGCACATAATGAGGCCCTTGAATGAGGCCCAATTTTGTAGCCAATAATTACTAACAGGGCTCCCGTGAGCACTGCTTAGGAGTCCTCCACATCCCCTCGCCCAAACGCCCAGGAGAAGAAGAGACCTTGAAATCTGAGCTGAGTTTTCACCTGCCCTGATAGTGGGCCTGGGGGTGTGCACGACCACACCATCACTTATCATTCTGGCCTGATAGTGGGCCTGGGGGTGTGCACGACCACACCATCACTTATCATTCTGGCCTGATAGTGGGCCTGGGGGTGTGCACGACCACACCATCACTTATCATTCTGGCGGCACTGTGGATTCCACCGTTTCTCGTGCTACTAGTGCTACTCTGAGTGTGAACCACAATGACCAGCTGTCCGAAAGATCTGGCTACCAGCATCAATAATAATAAAAATTTAAACAAAGATTGCTTTTCTGAAAACCTTGACAGAGGAAATAAAATAAGGGGAGGGGTGCAGACCTACGAAGCCATTCTTTTCTGAGTATGTATGAAAAGTTGTTTGCTCATCAGTGATCTTGTTCTACAAGTGCTCTGTTTATGAGTAGCATAAAAGTGCTTTTTCTTTTTTCCTTTTTTTTTCCCCCCTGTGGGAGAAGGGAAGCAACGAAGGAAATGAAAGAGTTCATTTAAGTGCCATATTCACATAAAGCTAATTTGTAAAAGCTCGATCCAGCTGAATATATTTACCGCCACCACCGGTCCACAAAACTTCAGTTGAGAAGACTAATTGAGATTCTTGAGGAGAACTCCTGAGTCTTTAGTAGTTACAGAAAGTCTCATTAGGCATTCTGAACCTCCCCCCTCTCCAGAATACTAAGTCTGACTGCTTGGCCGGAGTTTACAGCTTGTGAATTTTCAATAGATTCTAATACACCATTATTTTTAGGACTGCTGATTTTGTTTTGTAGCCCCGTTTGCTTTCATGGGGAGCTGGAGGGGTGTCTCAAACTAAAGGTGCATTTAGTAGGACTGTATCAGTTGTATAAGAATTCTGTCTAAAAAAAACAACTATGTTCCACCTCCAACACTAGTAAGAGAGAGGCTTAAGTCCTATTGAACACCTTCCTTAGTGTTGCACTAGGAAATGCTTTCTGTAAAACAGTTAGGGCTGATGGCTGGAGTTCAGAAAGGAGCAAACTCCACAGAGATGCAATACTTAAAAATCTGACCAGTGTGAGTGTGACGTTGTGATGTTCATCTTTTAATTTTCCTCTTTACTAAAACATGGAGAGTCCTCTCTGTATTTTCAAATGCTTAAAGATGTTGGAGAAATCAATGTCATGAGAAATGACATGTTCACTTTAAATAATTAATTAGATGCTTTTCCTATGAGCTGGAGGAAAAAAATAAACCTCTTGGCAGATCATAGAATAACTTTTTTTCTTCCAATTGTTATCCTTTTGTGCATATGTGTCTGGTACCAGGGATCAAACCAAAGGTTTAACACATGCAAGAGAAGTACTCTACTGCTATTCATTACATCCCTTTTACCATCTTAATACTAATATTGTGGGCTAATAAAATGAGATGAGACTAAAATAGCATTAAGGACTCCAGATATCCGCCATTATTATAAGTGGATTTTGTTTGAATGTAAGCAATGATATGGCTACACATATCTACATATACATACATATGTGTACGTGTATTTAATATCTGCTTGGATCCGGAATTTGGCTGAATTATTCAACAGTTGTGTTTTACATAAAACAAAACAAACAAAAATCTAGGGGCCAGAGAGATTAGCACAGGGGTTAAGGCACTTGCGTGCAGCTGGCTCCAATCAGATCCCCCAAACCTTATGGTCCCTGAGCACCCAGACATGCACTGCAGGACACGAGCAGCACCACATCCTCAGACCCTAGCAACAAACTGCCCCCCAGTTGGCTGACTGCATGAGGGGCCCCCAGAGCGTCTTCAGCAACACTTGGAGCACCCCCCTTTAGGAGGCCCCAAAGAAGAGAGTAAAAGAAAAAGTCTATAAACTTACCTCTTTGAAAAATAACATGTTTTTAGATACTTCATAATTAAGTTATTCCAGAGTCAATGGTAAAATTTCTTACTGTTAGCAATTTTAAATAAGCATGCTCCTTTGAACTAAAATATAATGATTAAATGTAATTTTTCTTATAATTTTCAGCTACCGCTTAGTGGACATTCTGAAAGAAGGCCTAGAAGTAAATAAGCTTTCACTGACAATTTATTTTAGTCTTTAATATATTTTCTACTAAAAATCAAGCTGTCAAGACACGAAAATATTACTGGTTTTGTTATTACAAAAAAAAGTGAGAATTTTTAATTCACAAATAAAGAAAACACAAGACATTAATCTCACCACACATACAATATTATAATAAACTGATTAGCTGTAGACTTATACAACATTCAAGACTTCACATACACAAACATGTACCTTGAAACAAGAAACACAGGACAAATTTAAACTTCGGTATGTCCATTAACTACCAACAGAAAAAAAAAAATCACTGATTTGAATCTAATTATTTTCCTGGTATACAATCACATTCTAGTCCAGTCATAAGCATAGTGTAGCATTAAGGTCACCCTTAGGCAAATATAAACATCCTAATTTGGGGACTTTTACTCCCTGCCCAAAACAATCTGCTTTCCCATTGTTGTCAAGTAGCTTCATTTGTTAACAATTAAATAAGAGCCACAATAACCAACAACACTTTTATCACAAAACTTACGTGAGAGGCTTTTAGACAGATCATATAAAAAATCATTTGTTCCCGTGAAGTCAATCTGTAAATCATAAATACAACTCTAAGAAAAAGAAGTTTTAGTTACAAATCATTCATTTTGAAAAACTGATGAAGAAATAAGAAGTAGGGAAAGGGTGGTGAAGGTTGTTGACATAGCAGGGAGTAGAGAAGGTGTGAAATGAGGAAAATGTATTTGCCACAGAAAATATTGGATTCAGTTGATTTTTTTTTAAGTGAGGTATAAGAATATGCTGGTAAACGCAAAATCAAAAAACAAAATGAGAAACCAAAATGCACATTTCCAATGGAAAAGAATCTCTAAACCTCTTATAGTTTTCTTTATTCAGATTAGACATTTCATATACAGCAGTTAATCTAGAAAAATACATTAAAAAAAATCTCCAACAGACGACCATGCTCTCTGTAACAAAACCTTCCAGACCCTGTTTTATTATACAAATCAATCTACATTAGTAATGTAAAAAGAAATTCTCAAATTTGGTAATGTCATTTTCCATCTGACATCTATCTAATTTGCATATGGGTTTCCACTATTCATACCACAGTTAGAATTCTGTAATAAATTTTTTCTAATGTATTCTGTACATATTAAATAACCTAAAAGGTTCCCCTCGTAGTGCATTTACCATTTAGCAAATCTACTTGGTATTTTTCCAGTACCATTTGTATTACAGTGATTTGCCTGTAAATGTAATTAAAATCTAAAAGTGCACAGTTAACTTTCTCAAATAACGGCCTATTTCTGGAGGAAACCTAATATTCACGGAAAAGATTACCAGTATTGTGATTAGAAATGTAGGATTAGAATGTACTCTGAGACTATACAACACAATTATACACATAAGCTAAAAGACATTGTCTTTAGCCTGTATTTACATAAAATAAAGTCTGTTTCCACAGGGTCATACCAAGAACTCAGTATGGCACTAGATATAATCGGGGTTGTTAGCTACAAGGATCAGTGTGGCACAGACAACCCCAAAGTACCCTGAACGGACTTATGCTAAATTAAACCCCAGCATATCACAGTGTTTTAAGTAACATTAGTGTGCTGCTTGAACAAGCAACTAAGATATCCAATGAGGATGCTACGCAGCACGGAAGCAAAGCCTTCATCAAGGGATTCTATCTGGGTTCTAACGAATTTAGCACTCAGACTGCCACTGCATGCAGAAACCCTGAAAAAGAAATACACAGGTTTCGAAACAGATAGACTTCATTTTTTTTTCAAATGCCCAAGAGCGTTTTTAATATAACTGATACTACGTATTGTTCTATTATGTGGTGAACCTAATGAATCATGAGAAGAAATTCTACATTATCCAGTTTGAGGGAAAAGAAAAACAAAAACCCAAGCCATAGCTTTCTTACTGACAGAGCTTTCTTATCAAATTATCCAGTGTTTATGACTGGTCAAAAGGACAAGTTTCGATTTTTACTGAAATTCAGAGTATGAAATGCAAACATTCAGGATAAAATTAATTTAGAATCACACACAGTGATATCATCTTCCAACAAAGCAGCAAATATGAGGGCGCAATACACATCTTGACTCTCCCGTTCCCACCTTATCCCTCAAAAAAAAAGTGCAAAAAATCAAACAGTCACTGCTTGGTCCAAAAATGAAAAAAACATCACGAATAAGGATATGAAGAAATCTGATGGAATCCAGCTTCTGTTCCACAGAACATCTTCAGCAGGTGTCAGCGTCCGAAGATGGAGCTTATTTCCAGCAGGATTAATTCTACAATCTGATTCTGGTAGACAGTATGAACTGCTATATTCCCAGTCTCCTTCTCTGGCTTTAAGAGAGTAGGCCCAAAAACAATGGCTATACTCTGATAAGTCATTCGGTTCTTTTCTCCATTTTCTATAACTCTGAAGGAGAAGAAATAGTTAAAAAGGAAATGAAAACAGGGAAAATTTTAAATTGTATTAGAAACAGAAAAGTGAGTGTTTAGAAGGAAAAAAATAATGTTCATTTTCCTAAGCTACATATCAACTGTACCAAGTAAAATTCAGTCTAAATGCCATTGAATTTTAATTTTATTATTATATTGCTTTGTTTTTGGAAACATCAAGAAGTTTCTAAGGCTTATTCCTAGCTGGGTTTGGGATGCTGGGATCAAACCCAGGTTGACCATGAGTAAAGCAAGACCCTCACCTAACTGTACTATCTCTCCAGCACCTGAGCTTTTTTCTGTATAAACAGAGATGAAAGGTATAATTACACATATTCTAACAAACTTCATATGTGAGATATTCTGTATTAGTTCTTTAGAAAAACTTAAATCAAAGGCACACTCGAACTACCAATGATTACCCTATAACATAACAGGGAGAATTCATCAGTGTACAGAAATTTAAACTTTCTATTCCACTCACTTTGTGATATAGATGTGTGTACACAAACACACACACACACACATACATGCTCTCACTGGGATAATTTTAGTATTCCAGTTTTATTCTGGCTGAAGGAAAAAAAATAGTTATTAAAATAGCTATGTAGTAATTTAGCCATGATGGCTTTATTTTAAAGTAATTTGATGTTTCTCATTTAACAGCCAATATCACCTTTTGCAACAATTTGTTTTGTTTTGGGGCCATACCAGGCAGTGCTTAGGGATTACTGCTGGTTTTGTGCTAAAGGATCAATTCTGGTAGGCTTGGAGGACCACTTGGGGTGCCAGGGATTAGCGTGGGTTGGTTGCATGAAAAGCAAATGCCTTACCCACTGTTGTATCACTCCAGCACCCTGCAACATTTATTTTTAACTAGGACTACCTATTAGACATTACAGAAATGCTTTGAGTATAAAACTGACATTAATGTACTAACCAGGCCATCAGATCAATGAGGGACAAAAACTCGTAAGATCTGAGTGTCCTTTCCAACATAAAGAGACAGCATGTGTATGGTCTTTTTTTTTTTTTTTTAATTTTGGGTACTGATTCATTTTTCTGTAAGATCCTCACCTTTTGAGATGCCTGAACAGAATCTGCATGGTATCTTGATTTGGCTTTGGCAACTGTTTGATTAGGTCCTTAACAGCAGCAACTCGCTGTCTTGGTTCTTGTTCTGGAGGAAGAAAGGGTAACAACTAGAGATTTTGCAAGAAACTGAAAGTAGTGACATAGTCTGGGAACACACATATTTGGTAATACACAGTGACATCTGGTGGTCATACTAAAATTTTCTGAAGTAAAACAATCCCTTGAAAACACTTGTTTCAAACAAGTAGTTTCATCTGTGCAAAGGATTTGAAAATCATTTTTTTTTTCAATCTAGGAAAAAACAAACACCGTACGGAATTACATACTTACTAATTGCATTAACAAAATCATTAAAATGACTAAATGTAAAAAGAGGCTCTGGTAGTTCTCGAAAAAACATTTTGAGGGCTCCAGTGATGACATGGATATCTTCCCATTTACTATCATTCAAGTCCAATTTCTCATCTGAAAAACAGTGGCAACAAAACATTTTTTAAACTTACTTTAAATCAACTGGAATAGTTATGAGTTACTATCCTGGACTGAACAGTGAATATGAACTTACCATGATTAACGGCGAACCGAAGCTTCTGGATCACTGCGAGGTTACCACTTACTCTGTAAATCCCATCGACATCCAAACCTGAGACAAATAATGTTGTTATGTTCAACATATTTGTTTGCCGCTTCTAATCATGCATGCACGTTTCATGCTTATTAACATCAACCTATAATCAAATTGGCAAGTACCCTTTCCTCTAAATGTCTTTTTATTCAGGCTTGGCAGGAAGAAGAAAGTTGGAGATTCACTTTGTTTTGTTAACTAAACAGCAATGATTCTACTGTATCAAGTAAACTGTGGCTCATCTCAAGGGAATCATTTCATTAAATTTGGAATGCTAAAATTTTAAGACAAAATGGGGATAGCTCCTAGAGTAAAGGAAGGTAATACGTAAAATCAGTCCAAGGCATATATGCTGCCTGAGCCCACGCGCTGCTTGTGCCCACAGGGCCGAGCTCATGTGTCGCCCCCACCTCCCCTCTGGAGATGTGCGCTTTCCTGTCTAATGTTGGGATGTGTATAGGGGCTCTCTCCACCTTCGGAGAAGCCCGTGTCCTCTCTTCAGCATGTTGCTCTCTCTCACTTTCTCTTCCTCCTTCCCCTTACTAAAACCTCCAAATAAAATCTGTTTTTACTTCAAAAATAAAAGATAAAAAAATAAAATCAGGCCAATCCATTTTTGCACATAATTTCACAATGTAAAAGCAGATATGAAAGCACCCCTTCAAGTATGTCATTTGGCCAGCGAGGAGGCTCGGGGCAAGTGGCTCCTCTGCACGCGGCACCTCCTGCCCTCATACCCAGACACCACCGATGCCTGCGTGGTCCAAGAACAAAAAAGTGCTTGTCGTCACTTGAAGGGTTTATAATACACTTGCCTATCAACTAAAATAACAATGGATACTTTGTAGTTTGATTTCTTTCATACATAGAATATCATCATTTGAAAGTCATAAAATATTCATTAAATGATAATGCTGTAACAATAAAGTATCTAATGTATCATTCAACAAATTTTTAATAAAGATATGTAGCTTGGTGTTGCTACTATCCTTCTGACAATGAGTCAAAAGGCAAGAAGTATCTGGTTGGAGGAAATGACAAACTATACAAATGGTCTAATTTTATGAAATGTTTTGGATGATATGCAGGTAAAGGTAATGTGATTGCAATCATATTCATTCATACAAAACTAGAGAAAATACTGTAAATATGTTAAAATTAAAAATAAAAATTAGTTTTCTAAAGAAAATAGTGGCATTAAGAGGATTTTAGACACTTCACAGTTGAGATTTAAGTTATGTCATCTCGTTTTTATTAGAGATGAAGTAACAAAATTTCCTGTCTTCTACACGGCTGAATAATTCCATAACTCACTTTCACAATCACCACATCCTTCACTTCAAGCAAATGCCATTTCAAAATGGCTTCAAAGAAGACCATAAGTTTAATCAACGATAATTAATGAATTTTGAATAGATGCCTGCAAAGGTCTTAACCTGAAACGAACACAAACATAACTTTCTTTGCAAATAAGATGGCTCTGTGTCAACATCTGACCGCTTTTATGACTACTCTTAGTCATAAAAATCCTTGATTTCTACTGGTACGAGAAAGGGTTAATTAATGTTAAAATTAAATATTATATTTAAATATTAAAATTCTTAATATTAAATTTTAGTTTTCTTACCGTTTTCTTCAACATGTTCAATGCATAACTTCACAAATTTTGGCACTGTGCTGTTCTCTCTCTGACACAGATTAGCAAGATTGCATCCAAATACCTGATCTGAAAGAGATTGATTTTATTTTATTTTTTGCCCCTCCCCTCGATTTATTTTAAAAAATGAACCACCTTGCTAAAATTTTATTCACAAAATGGCTAAAACAATGATTGTACAGTAGAAGATAAACAGTATACCCAAGGAGACAGGGAGATAGCTCCAAGGTGGTCCCTGAGCTGGGAGTGGTCACCAAGCACTGAGCCAGGAGTAGTCCCCACCACACTGGGTGTGATCCTAACACAAACACCAAAAGGTGCACCCACGCACTGAGGACTAAGCAGGCAAAAATATCTGCACCTTAAGCACTTTACATTGTGCAGATCCTTTCTACTTCATTTCAAAATGTTCCTGTATTACTGGACTGCATGAACACTTCAACTCATTCTTGCAAAACAGTCTTTTTCTCCTTACTCCTTTTGCAGATACCAATCTTACCCCATTTTTAGCTTCTCCCTATTACCCCTGGTCTTTTTTTTTTTTTTTCCAGCCAAGACAGAAGGGATGATTCATTGGACACATTACATTCAGCCAGTCAAGAATAGAATTAGTTTAGAATTCGAGGTCTCAGACAAAGGACTGGAAGAGACTGTTCTGAGGGTAGCACCGAGGGTCTGTCTCTCAAAGGTAGTAGTGGTGATCAGATGATGATGTGCTCCAGATCCAGCAGGACGAGTTCTAGACAGCATACGTGTTAGTATGTACCGAAGTCCCCCATCTCTGCCACTTCTTCCTTCTGTTCCTACGGTCTCGCGTGGTGCAGAATCCAGCACTTTTCTTGGACTTCTGCCTCCTCTTTCATCTTTGGCTCTTCAGGGTGTGCATCTGCTTCTTTCTCCATTTCGCTCTCATGACGTGGAGGCTTCTAGGAAGACGGTGCCATGGCAGAGCTCTCGCTCCTGGTGAGAAACATCACCTCCTCAAAAAAATCCTCTGCCCATTCTAGCTGAGTTCGCTTCATTTCAGTCACAATTCCATTACTGTTAGCCTTCATATTAATTATCCCTATTCTATTATTATGCCTATATTTATTTATAATTTTTTAAATTTAATTTGGGCAGTGTATCCAGAAGCCCTTCCCGGCTCTGTGCTCAGGAGAGACCCCTGGTGGTGCTGAGGGGACCACATGCAGCCTAAATTTAGTGACTGTTAGATTTGTATCAACAGTTGTGGTTTTTATCTACTTTTTAAAAAAATTCAGATTAAAACAGTTTTAATGACAAGTTTTCAAAATAAAAATTATTTTGTCATCTCATTTTTTTTAGCAAATAGAGACCCTATAATTCCTGAACACCAACAGGTACTCAGAACACAGGCTCATTTACTCATTTACTACCACTCAGTAAATACTAGAATAATTAAACAATCAAAGCAAGCCAGTACATGCTCATTATGTGCTCATACTTGATTTTACAAAATATATTTCAAATGGTATTAGTCTTTCAATACTATATTTCAAATTGCCATGTTAGTACTAAATAATTGGAAAAAAGTTGCTTGAAGTGAAAGCACAGGTTTGTATTTCTCAATGAAAAGGTGTGGTGAACAAATTAACAGCAGTTTCTATTCATTTATCTTGGAGGCTTGTTTTAAAAGGTTCTAAACTCCCTGATAAATTTATATGCATTATCTGGAATGTTATAAGGCTGCTAATTTGAATCACTTAATTAGCCATACTCTTCCAGAAGTTTTAAGTATCTTTTTAATGAAACCCTTTTGTACATTTTAATTTAGATGCTTTGCAAACAGATGTTCCAGTGATAATCTTTTTTAGAAGCTTCATAATCAAATATATAATATGTGCTGCATTTCACAGCATAATCATTGCAGATTTTATATCACATTTACTTGCAAAACAGTGGACTGCAAACATTATTAAGGTTTTTTGATTCTCTTTTTTAAAGCCAGTACTGCTTAAAAACAGTGACTATACAGTTAAATACTATGCCGTAATTTTCCTTTGCCTTACCTGCATTTCTGAATAAATGTCACTGTTTTAAATCATGTATTAGAAAGCTTTATGAGAAGTAAATGTATCTACACAGATATTATATACCTTTTTAGAAAAGAGTCTCTTTTTCACGGTACTTGTAAATGAAGTAACAAATGTAGAACTGAAGAGACACTCGAATAAAATGGATTCTTTTCTTCTTTATTTCTGTTTTATTAGTGACCATTTATTCAAAACTTCTGATTTGTTCTACCCATCCTATCATATTCAGGTAGTGCCTCTGGGTCAGGATTTCTAAAAACGGTTTGTTATCTATTTGTTTCTGTTAATACCTTAATTAAACTTTTCATGAATATTTAAAAAAGTAAATTTAATTACCGTAATGTATTTTAATAACTGAACCTAATAACTTTAATGAATAAAGAATGAAATCATTTCACTGTTTGGAATTTTTTTGTTTTTAATTTAAATGTATTAATTCTGAATATAGTCCAAGTTTATTATTATAAACAACCATACCTACCTTTAATATAACCTTTTTCACGAACAGCTTGCAAAGTGGGGCGTCGAGTAAGAAACTTCTTTAAATTTTTCTTGGTTTTTTTCTGTTCAGAAGAATCTATACTAGACATTTTCATGGCTTAAAGACAGAAAAGATATTAAGTATCCCATACTTTCTTTGGTAAGTTTTACCAACTAGCACTAAGATTAATCTCACATGCAAAAGTCATAGTTCAAAATGATAAACTAGGGGCTGGAGTGATAGTACAGCAGATAGGGCTTGCACAAAGTCGATAGTACAGCAGGAAGGACTGTATGCCTTGCACAAACAAAGTCGACCTGGGTTTGATTCCCAGCATCCCATATGGTCCCCTGAGCACCACCAGGAGTGATTCCTAAGTGCAAAGCCAGGAGTAACACCTGAGTATCGCCGGGTGTGACCCAAAAAGCAAAAAAAACAAAACAAAAAAACAAAAAAGACACCAAAAAACCCAAAATGATAAACCAAACAAGCTTTCTTTGGTGTGTGTGCCAAGACATTCCTTAAGATATTCTAATTTATAATCATTATTTCATAAGTGTTACTATTTATCTTGGACTCTCATCAGTTTTATAATGCAAAATTTTTAATTACATTAAGATAATCCAGAAAAATCCATAAAGCATTTAAAAAAATCCATAAAACAGGGTCAGAGTGACAGTACAGCAGGGAGGGTGCTTGCCTTGTGTGAGGCTAACCAGGTTCAGTCCCCAGCACTGCATATGACCCCTCCAAACCCTCTGTGATTCTGTGATTCTTGAGCATAGAGGCAGAAGTAAACCCGAGCATCACAGGGTGTAGTACGAAAAGCAAAGGAAAAAAAAAGACATAAAACATACAAGTAATTCTAAAATAATTTTAGAAAGCCTAAATAATGTTATCAGTATAATTTATTTTTATTATTTATGCTATAATAGTCACAGTAATAGACCGCCCACCTCAAAGAATGTGGGCCAATAGAAGCAGGATAGGTTTTCTAATCATTTAATGCATTTGAAAGTCAAAATTTTTTCTGCTAAGTGTGAATTTGTTGAAATAGATTTAACAGAGTTCAGAGTTCAAAGTTCAATCCATAGGGTTTGGAGTGATAGCATAATGGGTAGGGCCTTGGCCTTGTATGTGGCCGACTAGGTTCAACTCCAGGCATCCCATATGGTCCCCTGAGCACCGCTAGAGGTAATTCCTGAGTGCAGAGCCAGGAGTGACCCCTGTGCATCGCATCGTATGACCCAAAAAGAAAAAAAAAGTTCAATCCATAGTTCATGGCCTATTATAAATATGATTCCAACAATGCTCCACGTCGAAAATGCTACTGTGGTAACACCAGCTTCCACTCCGGCCCTCGGCAGGCAGGAGTTGGGGCAGGAGTGTCCACACATTTCCCAGGGCAGAGATGGCTGCCCGGTGTCTGGTAGGAAACTGGGGCTGCTTATACCTTACGATTTTTGAATTCTTAAAACAGAAGATTCTAAGACTTTAAGTAGAAATTCTCCATTTGTAAACTAATAAAGTCCGGCTTGCTGAGAACCTCAACAGAAGAGCATTGCAGCATTTTCCTCTCAGAAGTATCAGGACAGCCGCAGAACACAGAGATTGAGGTTAAAATTGGACAGCAGTGAAACACAGATACCCACACTACGTAGTTTTCTTATTTTGTGTATTTTCTTTAAAACTCTGGTGAACTACAAGAGAGTTAAGTTTACACAAAGCATTAGTTATATGCTAGATAAAAAACAACTTACAACGAAGTTTTTTGGGCTCCTTATGGTCCTTTTCTTTATCGTGCTTTTCTATTCCTGGGGAATCTGGTAGCTCTTCTTCAAATGCTTCTTCTGTTTCTGTCTATTGAATAGAGATTTCCCAAACATGCATTACTTCTGACACATTTAAGATGTACTAGCACAATTATCAGACAACCAGTCAGTGACTATCTAGAAGGATTTCTTTTCCAGAAGAATTTTTCTAAAACCAGTAAGTCATACATACCAAGTATATAGTATGTGTGCCAAATATAGCTAGTAAATCTTAACAAAAATATTGTTTCCCTCTTAAGTGGAATTCTGTATTTCATAGACAAAATCTGCAAATTCACAGGGTATGAGTTCTCTCTGATGATGAATTACCTTGCTTCATTTTGATCAATGCATATAACTAATAAGTTTTAAAAGGTCAAGCTACAAATGGTGGAAGAATATGATAAAGCTATATTCTGAGACAACAGTACAAGAAAAAGCAAGTAGGTAAAGGCAAAGACACACTGGGCACTGTTATGATTAACACTGAGTTAATCATAACTCACAAACTTATGTATGCCTGAAATTGAAAGAAACCTTACAGTTCATCTAAAAAAGGTATAGGGGGACCGGAACGATAGTACAGCGTGGAGGCCATTTGCCTTGCATGTGGCCGACCTGGATTTAATCCCTGGCACCCCATGTAGTCCCCCAAGCCCACTAGGAAGGAACCATGGGTGCAGAGCCAGAACTAAGCCCTGAGCACCTCTGGGTGTGTCCTAAAAATCAAAATAAATAATAAAAAGGCAAAGCGGTATCACTTTTACAAGTTTTAAAAAAACGACTAGATTCTGCAAGTTAAAAGCCATGTTTCCTTTTCCTACTGTCTTAATTCTGGAATTACTTTTTATGTGTAGTATAAAAGGGGCTGGAGAGATGGCACAGCGGTTGGGCGTTCTCCTTTCATGCGGCCAACCCGCGTTCAATTCCTTCGCCCCTCTCGGAGAGCCCGGCAAGCTACGGAGAGTATCGAGCTCGCATGGCAGAGCCTGGCAAGCTACCCATGCGTACTGGATATGCCAAAAAACAGTAACAACAAGTCTCTCAACGAGAGACGTTACTAGTGCCCACTCGAACAAATCGATGAGCAACAGGGTGACAGTGACAGTGATAAAAGGTCACAATTTCTTTCTGAATATTCCAGCTAACCCAGCATCATCTGCGCCACCCCCCCAAAAAATATCTGTTTTTTCTCTTCTTTCTACTATGTTAGGTCTGCAAAGAAGTGTCCAAAGTATACTTCTAAATAGAACCTGTTTCTGGATTCTTTCTGTTCCACAGGCCTGCGTGTCTGTTCCAGCATCACTGCATATTGACAGAACTTTCCCAGGGGACAGGTCACAGGGCTGGGAACATATGCTATGCACTGCACAGTCCTCTGCGCGCCACCAGAAGCGAGTCCCATGCGGAGTAACCTACTCGCCAGCCCGAGCATGAGCAGGGCCCACGACACCGACACTCCGGACAGAGCACAGCAAGTCCTTCGATTTTCTCCTTCACGAAGGCTGAGAATATTCTTGCCCTTTGCACTTCTATGTCGAGCTGAGAGTCGGCTGTTGGGCCGGGCAGAGCTCTGCATGCTGGAGCACCAAGCTTAGCCCCTGGCACCACTGGGTCACCTGCACACCAAAGTCGCCCAAACACCGCCCGACACTGGCCTCCACAAAGACAAGCAGAACAAGCTGGTCATGTTCGAGAGAAAACCAAGTGGGATTCTGAAGGGGAGTGTTCAAATATCCTATCTGCGACTGTCACACACATGTATGAAAACCGGATCTTGGGGCTGGAGTGATAGCACAGTGGGTAGGGCGTTTGCCTTGCACGCGGCCAACCCGGGTTCGAATCCCAGCATCCCATATGGTCCCCTGAGCACCGCCAGGGGTAATTCCTGAGTGCATGAGCCAGGAATGACCCCTGTGCATTGCCGGGTGTGACCCAAAAAGCAAAAAAAAAAAAAAAAAAAAAGAAAACCGGATCTTGACATTTCTGAATCTTTGAATCCAGGTACATGATATACTTCTAATTTTTTCTGATGGTCTTATGTAATTCTTGATATATCTGCTCCTAAAAGTCTTTGTCACTTTGTAAATAGAATATGTTCTTAAATTTCAGAGTCAATAACCTTTCTATCTCTTCATTGGTTCACATTCCTTGATTCTGAAGATCTCAACTAAAAAAATAAAACAAGACAAAATACCCCTTTCTCTATAAGACCTTCACTGACCCCTAGCTAGATTAGCTTTGCTTTCCATTATTTTCCTTTTTTAAAGTGTTTTTACAGTACACCATGCATCCCTTACTCCTATGATCATAAAACTGATGACAATTCATTATTTTAACTTGTCACTGTCTTCATTAATCTTCTGACTCTAAGTTCCATAGAGAAAAGTGAAGCATCTGGTTGAGTGCCTCTATATCCTCACTGTGTAAGGTATTCATACACTTGTTCAATAAATGCAAGTGTATTTATTTTCAAGGGACGGTGAACAGATTATACTGCCTAGAGCTGTAAGCCGATACTAGGTAGTACTGACAGTACATCTGAAGAGAAAATTCTGGTCTCAGGAAGTTTAATTTTAATAAGAATCACGTTAAGTTTCTGGCAGAAAAGGATTAAAAAACTGACGTTAAAATAAGAAGTTTCATACATCTATGGCATTAAACAATGAACTGGTTGGAGTTGAGATTAAATAACAAACACTGAGCTGTGTACTTAAGTGGTAGTTCAGTGGTAAAGCATATGCTTTGCATGCATGAGGCCCTGGAATTGATCTCTGGCACCGTAACAAAAATAAAAACAAAAAAATAATAAGCCAAGTATTCTAATTACTTTTACTTTAGTATGAATACTCTGTGGTTTCAAGAATAAATAGAAAGCAAAAGAAGGAGACAAGATAGAGAAAATCATAGCACGTTACAAACTGCAGAGGAAAATCTTATCTAGAGATTAGGGTAAAAGTAGAACAGAGAGTGAAATACTCAGACTCCAAATTTGGGTGGTTTTAAATTTCATAAATCATAAGATTTTAGAACTTAAAGAACATTTAGAGACAACCAAGTCAGGAAGGAAGGGAAGAAAGAAAGAAAGAAAGAAAGAAAGAAAGAAAGAAAGAAAGAAAGAAAGAAAGAAAGAAAGAAAGAAAGAAAGAAAGAAAGAAAGAAAGAAAGAAAGAAAGAAAGAAAGAAAGACAGAAAGAGATGGGTGTTTGAGCATTGTATAACTGAGACTTTAACCTGAACGCTTTGTAACTTTCCACATGGTGAATTAATAAAAGAATTTAAAAAACAAACAAACAAACAAAAAACATAGATCCTAGTTCTAATTAGGATACCAGATTAAATAAACAGTTATGAAAAAACTGTAAAAAAAAAGAAAGAAAGAAAGAAAGAAAGAAAGAAAGGAAGGAAGGAAGGAAGGAAGGAAGGAAGGAAGGAAGGAAGGAAGGAAGGAAGGAAGGGAGAGAGAGAGAGAAAGAAAGAGAAAGAAAGAAAGGAAGAAAGAAAGGAAGGAAGGAAGGAAGGAAGGAAGGAAGGAAGGAAGGAAGGAAGGAAGGAAGGAAGGAAGGAAGGGAGGGGGAGGGAGGGAGAGAGAGAGAGAGAGAGAGAGAGGGAGAGAGAGAGAGAGTACAGCAGGCAGGGTGCTTGCATTGTATGCAGCTGAGCTGGGTTCAACTCCCAGCACCCTATATGGTCTCCAGAGTCCCATCTGAGTTCAGAGCCAGGAGCTCTGAGCACCACCAGGTGTGGCCCAAAACCCAAGATAATAATTATTATAACAGTTAAAAAAACTTAAACCACAATCTGTTCCAAAATGTTTAGTGTGATAAAGCTTTCAGCTCTGCTGTTGATAATGATCCCTGGCGAGGAGGTGAGAAAACAGCCCTGCACGATTACTGCTGCTCTTAGGAGAACACGGCTTTAGAAAACCAATTAGGGGTTCTTTTTCGTCGCTATTACAGAAATAAATGCATTAGGAACATGAGGGTACTGAACACCAGTTGGCTAGAAGCAGGCAGCAAGAGGGTACATCAGCAGAGAAAACGTGCTTCGCTCCCTGCAGGATTCTGCCCCGGACCTGCTCGCACCTAACTGTAAAAGGATTCTCCAACTCATCCCAAACATCCCAAATACTAAGTGCTGGGGACAATTTGACTGTGCATTTTTTGTTAAACAATTTTTTTTGGACCAATGCCTCCTGAAAACTATTTTAAAATACAGTAACATTATATAAATAAAAAGATTAAGTCTTTTACCAACTTCTACAAATTGCTTAACTATTTTTCCTACTTCTGATAACATATAATAATTATAAATATTAAAAAATAAAATGTCTTTTCCACATATGAATTGGGAACTTCATAAACAACCAACTAAATAGCCAAAAGTGAAACAGCTCTACAATTTTACAAACAAAACAAAACAAAAACGCCCTAAGTCAAACACATACCTGATTACTGATAGTATTGCTAAGGACTTTAAACCAGTCATTGATAACAGTGTCACTGTCAGACTGAATTAGCAGCTCCGTTCCTTGGCGGGTTTTCAGCTTTAGAGGAGAAAAGAACAGAAGTAGTTATGGTTGGTACTTTAGACCAAATAAATATATTAAATTAAAAATTTATAAAACCATCAGCAGGGTGGATGTCATATTACTGGTGATTAAAATTTTAAATATTACACAGCGGCTGAATCTTTCATCTTAGTATCAAGTAATACCAGCTGAGCTGTTTTATGAAGCATGAGGGCATTTCTCACAACAAACTCTTGGTGATCATCTAGCAAGTTACAAACCCCAAACTTCTTCACATAAATGTCATGAACTATGATGAAAATCTAGTACATTTAATCACTAAAAAATGAGTTTGGGGCTGGGGAGACAGAGATGGCTCAAAGGCCTAGAGCACAAGATCCGGATGCAGAAGCCATAGGTTCAAGTCCTGACATCACATGGATCACATGGTACCTTAAGCACCAAACTAGGGGTATTCTCTGTGTACTACTGGATGCAGCAAAAATAAAAAAAAAACCACCAAAAAATATTAATTTCTGGGCTAGAGAGATAGTACCGTAAGCAGGGCCCTTGTTGTGCATGCATGCAACTCAGGTTCAATCCCCAGCACTCCAGATGGTTCCCAGCCAAGCCAAGTGCAAAGCCTGACCACCACGGGGGGGGGGGGAGGGGGAAGACGGGGACTCCTCCCAAACTCTAAACAAGTTAAGTCAACTGGCTGGAGATGTGGCTCAGGAATTTTAATCCTGGGCACCAGATAGCAGGTATGAGCCCAATGGGTGTGAACACCATAAAAACAAAGCAAAAACAGCAACAAAAACCAAAAAAAGAGAAAGTTCAAGTATCAACGCAATTCATCTTAAAGTAAGCCATAATTCATTTGTAAGGAAATCAATCTATGATATTTTATAAATAAATCTGAATTATTTGTTAAACATAATTATAAACTATACTTAAAAACAGATATAAACAAAAATATATAAAGTGTCAGACTTGATTTCCAAGATAATAGTCAAATGTAATGGCTTTATATAAAGAGCGGGCACAGACAATAAATGTCACATCGTCATGGCACCCATGATATTCAAAATGAGCAATGGACAATAAATGATCTAATATCAGCCCCTGGCAGGCAGGCTTGAATGGTGGTGGTAAAATTTGAGCAAAATATAATGCCCAAAAGTAGAGAGAGCGTATTGGGGAAATTGCCTGCTATGGAGGCAGGATGAGGACTGGAATGGGGTGAGGGGGATATACTGGGGACACTGGTGGTGGAAGTGTGCACTGGTGGAGGGATGGGTGTTCGATCATTGTATGGCTGGATCTCGTACATACGGTGGTTCAATAAAAGAAATAAAATAAAAGTAATGTGGCGTTCATGCCCAATTCAATCAGCTTAATCAATAGCTAAATAAATAGCAGTACTCCTACATTAAAAAAAATCACATCCTCTGGGTGCAGAAATACTACAAAATTAAGAATTAATCATGAGCTAACTAGAGATATGGAGCATTCTACATAAAGGTAGTAACCAATCTATCTGTAAATGAGTTCTTACACTCGACTGAGGAAGAATTTTGAGATGATTGGAGAAAATATTTGTATTTTCTGGTTGGTAGCTGATATTTTCTTTTCTTAGAGTAACATATGGCAATGTTTCTCAAACAACATTCTTGAAACATATTTCTCAAATATAGTTTCAAAATGTTTTTAAAAAGGCATTCTTCGGGGCTGGAGACAGAGTTCAATGGACTGTGCAAAAGACTCAGATTCCATCTGTTACCTCAAGGTCACCAAGCACCGCGGGGAGCAATTCCTAAACAGAGCCTGGAGTAGCCCTGATGCCAATTGTGTGGCCCCAAAACCAAAACTTACATAAAACCACTCCAAAAACTTTAAAAGATATTTCTCAAAAAACAAATTAAAAGCCAGTTGTGATGTTAGCTTGACAAATAGTTGGTTGAAGGAAGTTAAACAAGATTCTTTCCTTCAAGAATTTATCTAGGCAGTGACACTGTAGCTGAGTTGTCCCAGACAAGTTGGTCTGGTCTTTGGGCTGAGACCTCTGGAGACTTCTTGAGATGGGGGTGGGCCGAGTTCACACCCTGCAAGAAAGCCCAGAGTCCTACCTACACCTGACTTCCTTGGGCACATGACCAGCTCCTATGCTGCTGAATCAGCCCAGTTCTGCAGCTCCTAGAGCATGTGGCCACATAAATGGCCGTGCAACATCTCCAAATTTCACGGTACTGACAGCCTACTAGGAGCACAGCAAATTAGATGGAAAAGTTGCATAGCAGCCTACTAGGCTCAATCAGTAAAATCAGTGACACAGAAGGCTCAACTAGCATCTCAGTAGCACTGTAATCCCGTTGTTCATCGATTTGCTCGAGGGGGAACCAGTAACATCTCCATTGTGCAAGACTTGTTGTTACTGTTTTTGGCATATCAAATTCACCACGGGTAGCTTGCCAGGCTCTGCCGTGCAGGCGGGGCTCTCCGAGAGGGGTGGAAGAATCAAACCCAGGTCGGCTGTGTGCAAGGCAAATTCCCTTCCCGCCGTGCTATCACTCCAAGTCCCTAGCATCTCAGTAAATCCCCTAATAATGACTTTGGTAACACCGTTGTGAGATATATGTAACAAGTGATATAAATTATTTTCTTCTAAGGGGTGGGCTTGGGAGGTGGGTAGGAAACTGTGGACATTGGTGGAAAGGTCTGTGGTACTTTCTTGATAATAAGATATCTTTTATAGGAACAGTTTAAACCAACTACTCGCACCAATACCAAACAAATGAACTTGATCATCCAGGCCTCTACACGACTGAACCAGTCCCTACCTCCAACCCAGAGAAGTATAAATGAGATCAGAAGAATCACCCAGCTTAACCCAATCACAACTGAAGAATCTTAATCATCAACTGAGAAAACAAAACTGTTATCTCCTTATGTTACTAAGTTCTGGGGTTGGATTGATAGCACAGCGGTTGGGCGTTCACCTTTCACGTGGCCAACCTGAGTTCGATTCCTCTGCCCCTCTCGGAGAGCCCAGCAAGCTACCAAGAGTATCGAGCCCTTGCGGCAGAGCCTGACAAGCTACCCGTGCATATTGGATATGCCAAAAACAGTAACAATAAGTCTCTCAATAAGAGAGGTTACTAGTGCCCGCTCGAACAAATCAATGAGCAATGGGATGACTGTGACAGTGACAGTGACTAAGTTCTGGAGGGGCCTGTATAAAATAACAGATATGTGATCATGTATTACTGTAGAGGGTTGCTGATAAAGTAGCAGAGTTTCAAGTTGTTTTTTTAGTATTAGGCTCTGTAGGTAAAGAATACCATATACTTTTTTATTACTACTGGAGGAAAGGCAAGCTTAATGGAACAAAGACTTACAATGTGTATAGTCAGTGATTCAAAAACTTACACAAAGGAAGCCTGGATCTTTAAGCAGCCTTTTCTCCCCTAAACTTATGATATAAACAGACTTAAATACCAATATTGCCTTCACTATTCATACTGAAAGACCATCCCAAACATAACCAAAAAAGAATATTCAATTACTATGATTAAGAATGTGAATTAGAAAAAAAAAACTTTATTACCTCAAATACATTCTTTTTGCTGGATTTCTCCTTTGAAGCAATCTCAATCGTTGCCCCCTTAAGGTCCACTGTGAACTCCGGTTTGGACTGATTACTTCCAAACTTTGAGAAAAAGGAAAAGCCTACATGTAATATTCATGCACATGTGTGTATTCAAAAACAGTTTAGACAAATTTTATTAGCAGTAAACCAAATGGATGATTACTTCAAGTTCTTCTCTTTATTTATTATGAAAGGTTTAAAACTGAAAAATATAGCTCATGGAAAACATAGCTCAAATAAAGTGGCTCAAGGACCACTTTAACAAAGAAACAAATGTTATCACTTTTTTCACCCATCAATGCAGAGAATAGATCCAAAAGTGTGAGGAAAAAGAAGCTTGTTGGTAATAGAGAAATAAGCTTTCCTGTGGGACAGTAACACAAACAAACAAACATAGTAAGTGAATAATACCCAGAGACACAAAAGCAAGGTCCAGGAAGACTGGACCGTGGTAAGAAGCTTGCCCCAAAGGGGAGGGTGGAGTGCAGTTAGGACAGAGAAAGGACCACTATGACAATGACAGTTGGTAATGATCACTCTGGACAAGAACTGAGTGCTGAATGCAGGTAAAGTGATATGCAAGATACCCTTTCAGTAACCACAGTGCCTAAGAGGAAAATAAGAGCTAGAGAAGAAAGTGTCTGTCACAGAGGAAGGCTGTGGGGGCGGGGCGGGAGGGGGGCAGGAGGGAAATGGGGGGCACTGATAGTGGGAAATGTGCGCTGCTGAAGGGACGGGTGTTGGAACATTGTATAAATAAAACTCAATCGAGAACAACTTTGTAACTGTATTATCTCATGATTCTTCAATTAAAAAATCTTGTTAGTCTATTTTGTCAGATTTGAAAACAATAATAATAATAATGGGCCAAGCAGCACCAGAGTTTTGGGCCTGAACGTTGAACCATGGAGAAACACGGCTGAGACAGTCTTGCCGGGAGTGCCCCTACTTCCTCCCCCCACTCCCCAACCCCAATTCACAGACTTGAGATAAATCTCTGGGAGAGAACACAATAGTAGTAAATCATATTATTATTGCACGTATGTTCTTCTCCATTATGTTAGGACAAGGACCATGTGATTGACTTTTAAATTTCCACACTTACTTAACACAGTGCTGAGCGATGCAACTTTTCTAACCTACTGTATAAATGAAGGAAAGCAAGCAAAAGAGAAAAGCAAGAATAAACTATGTTACAGGTAAAACAATTTGATGGGACTAGATAACTTTTCCAAAAACACAAAACTGGAACGCATTCAAATGAAAACAGAAGGAGAGGCCACTGAGTTTTAGATGTAGAGGACCTCCATGAAAGTCACAGTTGCTGCATGCAGCCTAAGGGCTTCAGGTCAGCTCAGTTTTTAACTTGATAAAAAATAAAAAGCGTGAATGAGCTTTACATACAAAATTTCAAATGGCATGAGTGATTAGCTGAGCACTCCATCAATTGAGTACTTGCTCAGGAATTGTAAGGTTTGGTCTAAGGGTCAAAGAAATAGTATAGGAGGTAAGAAGCCTGCTTTGCACGAAGGCAGCTAGTGAGGACAGCCCTGAGCAAAGCTAGACGTAGTTTCAAAACTCAAATACCATTCCCAACCCCAAATACACACACACACACACACACACACACACACACACACACACAAACTGAGATTTCTTCAAGCAGATTTTGGTAAAGATTTTTGCACTGAATGTGAATTAGATCTGAAAGAACCATATTGCTTTCATATAAGTCATCCAAAAAGCAATCAAACACTAAAGAGAAAAACTGGCTCTGCTAAAGACGTGGCATCTCACTAGCAGCTTCCTAAGAGTCAAGAGCAATTTTCCTGATGGGTGATTTTTGTCTCTTTTGCTTATGTGCTAGCCTTAGAACATCATTCGCAGGTAATTCAATTTCATTGTCTACTGGGATACAATCTGCCCACAACTGATCCAGCAGAGACTGAGCAAAGAAACAAAGCTAGAATTCTTTCAAATTCTTTTTGAGTAAAAGGAAAATTAAGTGAGAAAATCTGCATATATCACTAATTTTAAGTACTGATAAATGCTGTATATGCTAAAATAAATTATACACATGATCATAATTAAGAAATCTTACTTGCTTTTACTCATTAGGTTCATTCCCTTATGTGTTATAAGTGGGCAGAAAAAGCAAGATAATTTGAGATTTAAAAATCTGCTGAAAAATAAAAATTAAGAACTAAGTACAGAATCAAGTATTTTATTACATCCCACTTGGCTATACTTCACTTCTTTCACTTGGTTATATGTGTCTGAATTATAATAATTAGAAATTATTGTCATATATATATACACATATATATATTTTGCTTTTTGGGTCATACCCGGCAATGCACAGGGGTTACTCCTGGCTCTGCACTCAGGAATTACCCCTGGCAGTGCTCAGGGGACCATATGGGATGCTGGGAATTGAACTTGGGCCGGCTGCATGCAAGGCAAACGCCCTATCCGCTGTGCTATTGCTCCAGCCCCTATAATGTATTAATGATATTAATATAATTTTACTTAACAACTTCTCTTACTCTCCCTTATTCAAATTCACTTAGAATTCTACAACTGGAAAAATGGCCATTTAAGTGATTTTTAAGCTATGTTTCTACTATTACCACGTGGTAATATGGTAACTTAACTATAGGTGAAGTGGAAGAATATATCAGACCCTTAGAGTGAGAATTAGTTTTAATTATAAATTTGAATTGTTAGTCATTCAAGAATTAAATTTTTAAATAAAATTCTCATTCCTATGTGAAAAAGCAACCTGTACTAATTATTTTCTGAACATATTCATTTAACATGTCTAATATTTTTTAAAATTTTCTCTTTTTTTGCTTTTTGGGTCACACCTGGCGATGCATAGGGGTTACTCCTGGCTTTGCACTCAGGAAGTACTGCTGGTCGTGCTCAGGGGACCATATGGGGTGCTGAGAATTAAACCTGGGTCGGCCGTGTGCAAGGCAAACGCCCTACTCGCTGTACCATTGCTCTAGCCCCCAGTTTTCATTTTTTTTAAATCCAACACAATTTGTCTACCTAAATGATCCCTCACCACAATACTCTCTCTTTGCTTTTAAATAAATACATCTTCTAATCTTTAGGTATCAGTAACTCTGAAATAATCAGTAAGCTTTCTTCCAGGTACTTTAAAAATATATATTTATAAACATTAATGTTTTTATCCATTTTCTTTAATTAATTTCAAATAAAATTTGTGTCACAAATAGAAATAATTGTGTTTTCCTCTGGAAATGTATTAACACTAGCACAAGAGTACCAATGCTTACTTAAGGGAAGGAACAGAATAATCACTGTACAATAAATCGTAACACAAGAGTACCAATGCTTACATAGGGGAAAAAAGACAATAATCACTGTACAATAAATCAAACCAAAATCTCACTTTTTTAATACGAAAAACTAAAGTTCTACTATACTTGGTTAAGAGCATAAATAAAGGAATCATGCAGAAAACACAAGAAACATTCATTCTTAGAATGCTCTTATTTGTGCACAATTCATTGAATTTTTAAATTACCACATCAGTGCTTGAGAGGAACACTCTTTCTGGTGTTCATAAACACCAGTGTTCAGAAGACTATTACATTGTTGCATTATAAAACGCAGAATAATTTTGCTTGAATTTTATAAATGTCTTCCCTTTCATAAAAGGGGATGGATCCTATTAATTTTAAAGAAACTTATTTAAAAAATCAAGGTGTGCTAAAAAGTAGATCCAAAAAATTAACTTCATTTTAAATTTTACTGAAGCACTGACTTCAATGACCAAAATGTTTAGAAATATCTAGAGCACAGACTCATGCCAAAATGCCAAGACTTTGAGTTCATCACTTACCAGTTGAACACCCTATTTCCTCATCTACCATAAGATGATGATAGTAGCTATTCCAAAATTACAAAAATTAAATATAAATAAATTTTTTTATTACAAACAACTTAGGGATAATGATAATAAACACTCAAATATGCAAAAAGCTTCAAAATCCCCTAAGTAAAGGTAGTTATTTCTTTTTTATTCTGTAGCTGGCTGGCACTATATGTAGACATGGACACCGGGCTGGTACCTAAATGTCAGATCCCACTTCATTTTCTGACCAAATACCTGCAAGTCACAAATACACAAAAGCTTTAACATCCTGAAGGTAAATCAAGAAATATAATTTGTTTTAATGTACCCAAGTAGTACCTTTAATCTAATGGATCCAACAGAACTTCTTGCTTCCAATACAATTAGACTTGTCTCATAACTTGCCCTTTCTCTCATGACTCAAATGAATCATATGAAGAAGGACTTAGAGGATTACAAATTCATTAACCTATTTGCACACTGTTATAACTAAAAGAACTTTAGCACACTCAGTGAAATTCAATTAAGGGACTAACCACACTGCGAAAGGAGAGAAATGCTTACCCAACTTGTGCTGCTTCCTTGGGTCTTGGTGAAGAGCAAAGATGACCCCTGCAACACGGCCCACGAAGACGACCAGCTTTTCCTGTAATCATCAAAATGACCAATCAAACCTTCACCACCCAATTCTCGGAACAAAACTTTTTTTAAAAAAGAAAACCTATTCAGTTATCACTGCTATCCACAATTTAGTCAATGTGAAGAATCCAATTGGGCTTTTATTTTAATCGGAGATATAATACTAATGGAAATTTCCAACATTTTATAGCTCTCAAAATGCCACAAGAGATCTCTCCAGTAGTGTTCACATAGAACTAATTCAGCACAGTTGTGATTTGTTACACGACACAAACACTGCATTTGGGAAGAATCACTTACTTGTGTAAACATATAACAAAAATTTTAACAGAATACACGTGCATTTTATTACAATAAATATGCATAAACTATATAAATAGTTCTTTGAAGCAATCAATAATTTTAAGTTTAAATGGTCTTCCATCATTTCAGGACACCCATTTATGGCATGTGACCCTATATGGGGTTGCAAACCAGTTTTATAAGCTAAGAAACAAACTATGATCAACAACATGTTTATGTGGCAGATAGGGACTGGAGCAATAGCACAGTGGATACACCATTTGCCCTGCAAGCGCTTGACCTGGGTTCAATCCCCAGCATCCCATATGGTCTCCAGGGTACTATTAGGAGTAACTCCTGAGTACAGAGCCAGAAGTGACCCCTGAGCATCGCTGGGTGTGACCCAAAAAGAAAAAAAAAAAAACCCTCAGGAGAAAACTGATCCAGTGTGCTGCATTTCATTTGCATCCCTGTTACTGAAATGCGATATAGATACATATAACAGTCAATAAATACTAGTTGGATGAACCAACCCAAAAAAAAGTATATGACAGTTAAACCAATGTGGCAGCTCTACATGCAATAAATCAGAACCATCTTCAATATTACCTGATAAAAGATTGGGCATAAAAATTAATTTATGTGCATGTATATGTATATTCTAAAAAACAGTGAATTATTATTAGACTTAACTGGTTCCTTCTGGACATGGAAACTAGAGGCTAGGTGAGCAACTTTTTTTTGCTTTTTTGGTCACATCCAGCGATGCTCAGGGGTCACTCCAGGCTCTGCACTCAGGAATTACCCCTGGCCGTGCTCAGGGGACCATATGGGATGCTGGGAATCAAACCCAGGTCGGCCGCGTGCAAGGCAAATGCCCTACCCACTGTGCTATCGCTCCAGCCCAAGGTGAGCAACTTTTGAGCAAATATTTCATGTACTTTTTTACCATGTACATTACTTTTTTTAAAATTAATTTTTTGTTTGTTTTTGGGGAGATTCCATACCCAAAAGCACTTATTTCTGGCTCTGTGACCAGAAGTCTTTCCTGATAGGGCTCATGACACCATATGGGGTCCTGGGGATGAATGTGAGGTTGGCCTTGTGCAAGGAAAGTGCCCTGGCTTATTTAAAAAAAAAAAAAATATATATATATATATATATATATATATATATATATATATATATATTTAAGATTTTGGGCCACAGCTGATGGTGCTTAGGAATTACTCCCAGCTCTGCACTCAGGGATTTTCCTGGAGATGCTCAGGGGACCATACATGATGCTGGGCCTTGAACCCACGTTGGCCACTGCTATCCTATTGCTCTCGTCCCCACCACTGTCTTTTTTTTTTTAAAATAAAGCTAATGTTGTCTCAGAATCCTTGCCTTCTCAATGCTAAATTTAGTACTGTTTTAAGAAATATGCCAAGAAAAAATTTCCAAACATTTCATAACATCCTACACGTCAAAAATAGACTATTTGAAATTCTCCTTTTGGTGGGTGCAGAAAGGAAGGAGGTATCTCCTTTGCAGTACTCAGGGGCCCAGGGGCCCCTCCAGCCACCCTCTTGGCTGGCCAGCAGTTCATTACTGCAGGGGCCCATGGATACAGTGGAGCTGCTTGGCATGTGTCAAGGAATGCTGGTGGTCCCTAGGGGCCTGCAGTGCTAGTCCCAGAGATGCTGCTCAGGACACCACGTGGTCCCCTGAGTCAAAGGGGTTGACTGCATGCAATGCAGGCACCATTACCTCCGATACGTTCTCTGGGGCCCTATTTGAAATTCTTACAAAATTTTTAATCATTTGTGCTATAATATTATTATAGTCATAGTTTTAATTTTATTTAGATGAAATGACAGATGGGCTAAAGTGATAGTACAGTGGGTAGAGCGTTTGCCTTGCACGAGGCCGACCTGGGTTTTATTCCTCCGCCCCTCTCGGAGAGCCCAGCAAGCTACCGAGAGTATCTCGCCCCAACGGCAGAGCCTGGCAAGCTACCCATGGCGTATTTGATATGCCAAAAACAGTAACAAGTCTCACAATGGAGATGTTGCTGGTGCCCACTTGAGCAAATCGATGAGCAACGGGATGACAGTGATATAGTGACAGTGAAATGAGAGATCAGCGTTACTTACCGAACCTTTTTCCCATTTTCAGTAATTTTTGTTACGTTTAATAATCCAAATTTCTCTTGACCCTATGGAACAGATTAATGCCATTTAAGCGTCATTCATGCAATGAGGTTCACGGTCTTACATGTGACTAAACAAAAATGATCTCGTACTTTAAAAATTAGCTTAAAAGAAAAGATTAGTCAGTATGCAATGTGTTTAGTCCTAGAGAGTATTACATGGTAATTTCCTAATATATCTGTAAAGTTATTCTCAGTAATTTTATAATTAAAACTACCTTTTCTATACCATAGCAGTCAGTAAGTACTCTTATCAAATTAGCTTCCATATGAGTGCTACAAGCCAGCCCTGGAAATTAATTTAGATCTTCCTGTTCAAAGAAAATGCTATAACACTATAATGATAAATGCTATTTAAAAAAAAATTAACTTATTTTACTGTTATTTTACAATGGAGTCAAAAAAATACTTAAGCTCTAAGATACTTTGTCAGACTGTAAAAACAATTATATAGAATAGATGCAATGAACATATTTAATAAATAACAATGCAGAGAACTGGCCTTAATGTGGCATAAAAACTCCAACTGTACTTCATTAAACATACTATCATATAATGAATTTAGTTCTGAATAAACTAGAGACACCAGTCAGCTGCTGTTAAAAAAGGTGAGAGAGGTTTTTAATCATCAAACTATAAAGGCAAAAGCTAACAGACTACAGTGAAATGGTTGCTTTTTTCCCCCTCTACCTTTTTTAGTTTGGACTGGAGCGATAGCACAGTGGATAGGGCGTTTGCCCTACACTCAGCCAACCCGGGTTCAATTCCTCTGTCCCTCTCAGAGAGCCCAGCAAGCTACTGAGAGTATTCTGCCCACATGGGAGAGCCTGGCAAGCTACCCATAGCATATTCAATATGCCAAAATCAGTAAAAACAAGTCTCACAATGGAGACGTTACTGGTGCCCACTTGAGCAAATCGATGAAAAACGGTGGAGGGGCGACAGTGCAGACAGTGCAGTGCAGTTTGTTTTTGAGTCACACCTGGTGTTGCTCAGAGAAACATGGGGAGCCAAGGACTGAACTCAGGTCCCCCACATGTGAAACAGGCACTTGGCCCTTCACGCTCTCTCTCTCTGGTCCAAATGGCCTTTTAAATTTTTTCAGGGAAGATGGATAAAGCCCTCTTAGCGTCCTATGTTCAAATAAATGCAATTGAAACAACTGTGCTGGGGATTAGAAACTGTCATAAATACATCAACAATAAACATCTGTAGACAATGTATTCACATGACAGAACAGCTGATATTACTTCAACTGAAACATACACAAACAAAATACACACAATAAAGATTAAAAATTCCATTACTTGAGGGCCAGAGTGTTAGTACATTGGACAGCGTTTCCCTTACATGCTGACGACCTGGGTTCGATTCCTAACTCTCCATATGGTCCCCCGAGCACTGCCAGGTTTGATCCCTGAGCAGAGAAGCAGGCGTAACCCCTGAGCACCGCCAGGTGTGATGCAAAAATCAAAATCCAAAAATAAAAATAAAATAAAAATTCACACTTCACCCTTCGTTATTTTATTTATATGTCACCTATTTTCGCAATGTTTTTTAATCAGGGGGAAAAAAAGAGTTTGTTTTGTGTTGTGCCACACCTGGCGGCGCCCAGAGCTAACTCCTAACTGCACTGCAGGATCACCCCCGGCAACGCTTGGGGAATCATATGGGCTTCGGCCCTTCGCACCCAGGTCCGCCATACACAAGGCAGCGTCCTGTCCGCTGTATACCTCTCTACTCCGCTAACCCATGAACCATTTTTATGGGAAATTAACATAAGGGTATTTTCTCAAAATCCTAAAAGATAATGTTTGACAATCTCCCTAGCCTGTTAAAAACAAAAACAAAAAACCCCTCACAACTAAACATAAACTTCACATTATGGAAGACTGGGAACTTTAGAACTAATAAACTATATTAAGTTTTTACTATAATTTTTCATAAACCATAGGTCCCATCAGATAGGTAAATCTCATACTTTCCATAAAAGATCTCTGTTGCCGCTCACCAAAATAATTATGATTGTATTTATGCACCGGGTGTTAAGAAGATTCCAATTTATATTTTTGAAGCAAGGATGAGAACCTTTCAATGCTCTATGAAGCTAAGTAACAAAATATTAATCTGAGAGAATGGGACTAGTGATGTGAGTTAGGGAACACAGTAATTGGAAGCAGGGAGAGGTAGAAATCAAGCCTATGCCAGATACAGCAAGGGAGAAAAGCAGAGGCGGGAATGAAGCACAGGTAGAAAGAGGAAGAAAAACAGAAGGGAGAGTGGCAGTGGCGTATCTTAAGCTTTAGGATGAGCACGTTCCAAACCGGGGATTCTTACCCATGTCAATGACAGAGCTAGGACTGATAGTAGATTGTGAGAGTGTGTGTGTGTGTGTGTGTGTGTGCGCGCGCGCGCTCACACATGTGCGTGTGTATCTCATTCAAGGAAATGATTCCGATTTTCGTGAAATTCTTATAGGGATGACGACCTAGTAATACCGCTCTAAGTATTAAGCCCTCCAGCTAGAACATAAGAATAAAATTTTTGCCACACCCAAAACATACAAATACAAAATGAACTTTTTGTTATTTGTGACAAATGCTGTGAGAAGGGGTAACAAACTCAACTGCGGAGCGAGAAGGGGGTGAGACCATCTTCCTGGAGATGGACAGCCTAGCCAAGGAAGGTAGTGATGGAAACAGCAGGGGATGACAATGGCAGAGTATGAAAGCACAGAACCTTAAAAAGAACAAATCATTTCTGTCTCAAGTTTCCGCAAAATATTGGGATGGGGTGGAGAAGCATCCGGAGATGCGGCAATGGCAGGAGGATAAACTAAGACTGGCCATACCAGCAATTCCTGTCAGAGATACATACTGAAGGGCAGACTAAGCAGGGACAGTGAAAGCAAGTGAGAGTCAGTTAGGGACGGGGTGTGAGGACAAGCTGTAGAATGTGAAGGAGACTCCCACGCTTCACTATCTGCTGATGGTGAAACCTTCACACCAATGACACTTTTTCAGGAAGACTTTGCTTGGCCATTCTTTTTCCATCCTTTTTTTTTTTTTTTTTTTGCCTTTTTGGGTCACACCCAGCATTGCTCAGGGGTTACTCCTGGCTCTGCACTCAGGAATTACTCCTGGCGGCGCTCAGGGGACCATATGGGATGCTGGGAATCAAACCCGGGTCAGCTGCATGCAAGGCCAACGCCCTACCCGCTGTGCTATTGCTCCAGCCCCTCGACCCTATTTTTGAGCCACACCCAAGGCTTACTCCAGGGCTTCTCAAGACTCTGTGCTGGGGGGTCTCTTCTAGGGGGCTCAGGAATGAAGTGCCTTCCCTGCTGTACTATCTCTCTGGTTCTCCTCACCACTCCTGAGAGAAATGCTGTGCTTCCCACCTCAGTTTGTTTCTGTCATTGTATTGAATGCAAAGTTCAATGACATGTATATTATGATTCATCTTTAGGGTCTACACTGGGACCACATCTGTTATATTCACCAATGTATAACCCATTTAGCATAGAGTTGGCAGTCAATGCATGCTTGAAATAATTAACCAAGAAATTAACAGCACTCAGAATACATATGAGAGTATCGGTGGAGAAAATAAAACTTTACCTTTTAAGCACTAAAATTTCTGCCACATAATTCTTTTTAAGAATTTTTATTGAGAAGAAATCCACATATCAAAATTCACTCCTGACCATTTTATAGTAGACAGTTCAGTGGTCTTTAGCATATTTATAGCTTATAACTATCATGTGCAGCTTCAGCCTCTTATGTTAACGGGAAACACGTAAAACATCAAACCCATTAAACAGTCACTCCATGTGTTCCCTGTCTTCTTTGTCTTTCCTCCTGACAATTAGTTACCTGCTTTAGGATTTACTTATTCTAGAAGTCTCAACACTATGATTTTTCTTAACACCATACCATTATATAAGCTTACTTATTCTGTTTTTCTTTTTTATTAGGGGTCACCCCTAGCCCAAACGCCCTTGCTGCAGGGAGATGGCATGGGCGTGCCACTTGTGGCAGGGGAGGGCATGTGGTGCTGGGGACCCAGGGCCTCCAACGTGCCAGCAGTGTGCTCTATCACTTAAGCTGCATCCTGGACTTGAGCTTTCTCCCCAATCACTTATTCTGTATGAAAAGAACTCCAGGGCCAGAGTGATTGTACAGCAGGTAGGATGATTTTCCTGCACATGGTCAACCCATGTTCAATCCCCGACAGCCCATAAGGTGCCCAGGATTGACCCCGGAGTTCAGAACCAGGAGTAAGCCCCTGGGTACCACCATGTGTGACCCGAGAACCAACAAAAGAAAGGAAGAAAGGAAGGGAAGGAGGGAGGGAGGGAGAAAAGGGAAAGGGAAGTGAAGAGAGGAAGAAAGAAAGAGAGGAAAGAAAGAAAGAAAGAAAGAAAGAAAAGAAAGAAAGAAAGAAAGAAAGAAAGAAAGAAAGAAAGAAAGAAAGAAAGAAAGAAAGAAAGAAAGAAAGGAAGGAAAGGAAGGAAGAAAGGAAGGATGGAGGGAAGGAGGAAGGGGAAAAAGAAGGAAAGAAAAAGAAAGGAGGAGGAGAAGAGGGGAAGGAAGGAAAGGAAGGAAAGGAAGGAAGGAAGGAAGGAAGGAAGGAAGGAAGGAAGGAAGGAAGGAAGGAAGGAAGGAAGGGAGGGAGGAAGGGAGGGAGGAAGGAAGGAAGAGAGGGAGGGAGGGAGGGGGGAGGGAGAGAGGGAGGGAGAACTCACTCCAGGGCTGAGGTGTGGCTCAGTAGTACGCACTGGCCTTGTATGTGTGAGACCCTGGTTTGACACCACAAAAACAAGAGGTCCATGGCCACCTGCAGAGAGCACATGGTGACATCAGGTTGGAACACTGATTATGGTATCCTTTTCATTCTTAAATTGGCAGCTTCCTTTTGCCGAGTTTTACAGCTTTATTTCAAAACAATGTTTAATTCATCAAGAAAAAGGGACTATACCCTTGACCTGACTGAGTTGGAGTTGAAAAGATAGCAAGAAACAGAAAAATGGAAGAGGACAGAGGGAAGAGACTGAGGTTTAGGCGGACAGAAGTCCAAACAGGGAAGGACAAAACAGGATCCCGGAACGGAAGAATTCAGAGGAAGAGCCAGAGTCAGGATGGAAACAAATGATGTATAACTAATTAGGTTAAAAAAATGCCTAGAGTAGAATAAATGCCTTTTCAGATCCCTCATTTTCCCCACCTCAGCTTAAGAATGCAGGAAGAAAAGGCGGGCGTGGCAGCTCCTTGGGAAGGCCATCAGAGGGGACTGTGAGCCCAGAGGGGCTGAGCTAAGGTCCAGCTTCACACAAGAAGTAAACGCACAGGGAAATAATCCACAAACAGTTCTTTGCAATTCCGTGTGGAACACAGAAAATGCGTATTTCTAGAATTATTTAGAAATTCCCTTTACCAAGATTAAATAAGTTACTAAAATCAACAGTTTACTAGTAGGTTAATAACATGCTATTAATTTACAGTAATACTATACTACCTACATTTACTTTTATTTGGCGGGAGCAAGGGGGGAGGAGTTGGACACCACCCAGCAGTACTCAGGGGTTACTTCTGGCTCTGCACTCAGGGATCACTCTTGGCATTGCTCAGGGAACCATGTATGATGCCTAGAACAGAACCCAGATTGGCCATGGGCAAGGCAAAATGCCCTACCCACTGTACTATCTCTCTGGCCCCAATACTACCTATATTTAAAATACGTTAACAGTCTATTTTCTAGACAGATTGATAGACTATAAATGTGACAATAATACCTTATATTTTCACTAAGTAATTGACACCATCAATAAGGTTATGCTTACTTTCATCTTTAATGTTTAATCTACTCAGAATTGTATAAAACAATTGTATAAAACAAGCAATAAAGACTAGAGATGCTGTCCTAATCTATGCCTTAGGCATTAAAAATCCCAGTGGGGAGATAAGAAGTATACAAGGCAACTTGCACACCCTTGAATGAAATAACTGACTTAAGATTTGAGGGAGATGGGGCTGGAGTGATAGCACAGCGGGTAGGGCGTTTGCCTTGCATGCGGCCAACCCGGGTTCGATTCCCAGCATCCCATATGGTCCCCTGAACACCGCCAGGGGTAATTCCTGAGTGTATGAGCCAGGAGTAACCCCTGTGCATCTCCGGGTGTGACCCAAAAAGCAAAAAAAAAATTTGAGGGAGGGAGGGAGGGAGGGACAGAGGGAGAGAGGAAGAGGGAGAGAGAGGAAAGGGGGAGGGAGGGGGAGAGAGGGGGAGAGAGAGAGGAAAAGGGGGAGGGAGAAGGAGAGGGGAGGGGGAGAGAGAGAGAGATTATATGCTGAGGTCAGTCTCACAAGGCTTCCCGAAGAGTCAGTCTTAAAAGGTCAGTATAAAATTTCACTATCAAAGCCGATAAGCCAGCAAGTCTCGTCTAGCAGGGGAGCGCCTGGGCTGGGGCAGAAGACAATGTACGTCTGTGACAGGGACCAGCAAAGAACCAGGCGAGCGAGGGGTCAGAGAAAGTGTTAGAAAAGCAAAATGTTCTCTGTGGAAATCCTTATGCCTAAGCAATCAGAAGTATCCTAATAAATGAGTCTATTTGAGTTTTCTAAAACAAAGAAATGGAGATTAAAAAGCTTGGCTTTTAAAAAGCTCTCTAGAAGTCCCGTTTATTCATTCAACAAGTATTTGCTGAATAGTACCTACGGGGCCTGATAGTAGGTACTGGGGCCTACTTCATTCCTACTTTGCTCTGGGGAAGAGATCAACAGACGCTACAAGCAACAGGAACTGGACAGGGTTACTCTATTTTGTCATCACACCACACGTCTTTCAACGCTCCTGAGCCCACTGTGGGCGTCCCGACCAAATCTGAGGCCAAATACAATTCTTGACAGAAGCGGGATCTGCCCTGAGCTCTAACGAATGAACAGAGGCTAATAGGCAAAGACGGGAGAGAAATGTTTCGGCAGGTAGGGAAACGATGCATGCAAGGACCTTCTGTTGAAAGCGGGCTCCTTGGAGGAACAGAAAGAAGGGCAGTGTAGCTGGAGGAAAACAAGCCAGGAGGGAAGATGAGGACACAAGTACGAGGTGAGGCTGGAGAAGCGGTCAAGAGCCAGAGCATGCGCAGTCGCCGAGTCCTCGTTAAAATGTTTAGTCTTCACTCTAAAAGAGAAGGGAAGCGTTGAGGGGGGCTTGCATGACCAAGCACAGTTACAAGACTAGCGGGACTATAAATAGAGGTCAGGCGAAATGCTGTCAAAGCGGGATTCTGCAGAGAGGTCACTCGGATGTGGCAGTTTATAGGACAGAGTTGCCTTGGGGGTCTCCGGCACTGCTCTGGACAGAGCAAGAGCTTTGCAGCAAAGTTAAACACCATGTCTGCGCTCAGTATGGAGGGGAAACTCCTTACCTTGGGACCGCTGGCCTGGGGAAAAAAGAGTAAAGCATGACTGGATGGTATTCTCTTGGTATGTTCGTGTTTATTTAAAAAACGAAAAAAAACCAACCCAAATTCAACACTTACAAGCACGGTATGTAAGTTAATCACAGAGATTGTAATCCATACAAAGGGGGCTTTTAAATCAATCAGATCTGATTCTTAATTTAAAGCTATTTTAATTCTGATTCTTTTTTCAGACAATGATGAAATACAATCAAATCCCAAGAATATTTAAACATTTTATTTAGAGAAATTTATTGAAATTGGCTGAAATAACTGAACTATACTAAATGCTATTATCATACTAACTGTATCTTGGTGCTTTGGTGAAGAGGGAGAAGATTCATTTTCAGGTAAGCAGGGTTTTGAGGCAGTTGGAGATTCCTACAAGAAATAAGTAATGAAAAATGTTACTCTATTTTATAAAACTGTATTTCTCCCTCTCCTCACAATAGGAGAGCTAAATAAGGGAAACTAAGAAGAATTTTTTCCCCTATTCTCTTCTACATTCAGATTTGAAACATGGTACTGATTTGAAAACTGCATAAGCCAAAATTTATAGGACATGGTCTTTTTATATTAATTGTAATTAAATTTAAATACATCATACTAAAGGAAGTGATGCATATTGCCTTAAAATCATGTTGCATAAGCTTCAACTAACCGGATATGAAACAGGTAAAAACTATATATTTGCGGGTGAAATTGTAACAGTCTTCATATCAACTCGTTCATAGTATTCGAAGTATAAAAATTATCCAAGGAACAGTCATGGATTTGACCTGGCAAATGCCACAGCAAGGACTTTACTGCAGGCCATAGCTATGTAACAAATTCAAGAAATTAAAGTGCTATCACTATCTAAAAAAGTTTAAAGAAAACCTTTCCAATTTGTTAACGATAAGCAAGATTTTTAAACTGCAAAGAATCTCAAATTTAGAGATTAATAACCAGGAGGGAAAAAAAAAAGTAATGCTAAGCCTGTAAGAACAGAAACAGATCAATTAGAGACTTGAGTGTGCGGGGGGCATGACCCTAAGCAGTGCTCGGGGACCTGGGCGGGGGCACCCCTGAAGACACTCTGCCAAGCAGGTCAGATGCTTCAAAGCTGCCCCCACGCGGTGCTAGGAACCATTGGGGTCACACGCAGAAGTGCACAGGGTCCTACAAGACCTGGCAGTACTGAGGAGTGGGGGTGATGGTGGGGGCAATATGTGGTACTTGAGAACAATCTGGGGTTCAATACATGCAAAGCTTTTTTTAAAAAAAATAAACATGCGCTTCTAAGTGTGGGAAGGTCATACCCAGCGGTGCTCAGGGGTTATTCCTGGTCCAGGGGCCGTATCTGGCAGCGCTGGGGAGCCACAGGCAGGGCTGAGATTCAAACCAAGGTGTGCCACACTCAAGTGCCTCAACCCCTGGGCTAGTTCTTTCAGTTTGAGTTTTAAATTCTACTTAGTATATAATATTTATATACTAATTTATATACAGTTGTATTTAGTATATAACACTACAGACATTTATACAACCATTTATGCAGACTAAAAAACATATATTTTTGGTACCAACAGCCAAGTTCCACTTAAATTTTCTTCATTCTCCTAAACGGTTTCAATAATTTCAGGAAAAAAAAATAGAAAAATCACAAGCTAATGCCTATTATTAATCTTAATAGCCCAGATTCTTTGAATAACCGTCTCACATCTCTATCGGTCTACTTTCCTACACTCATGAAACTGGATATGGTGCTATCTACAAACCCAGGTGCCTTATTAAATAAGAATGCAAGTAACTGTCAGCTCAATATTCATTTGCCTGGACGTCTTCAGGTTTATATCCCATACAACTAATAACATAGACACTAGGTAGCAGCACATGTTTACAGAAAAAAACCCTGAAGGGACAATCTTACATATTGAAGACCTTAGGCCATAATATTGATATTAAGACCCTATCAAATATATGAGTACAAAAAATAAATCACATTTAATTTAAATTTCATTCAAGTGGTTTAAGTCTTTCTTGACAACCTCAGCAGTTTTACTCTTACAAATTCTTGACTTCAAAAAATGTCTAAAACTGAAATGGTCTAGGAAAAAAACTAATGATCTGCAAACAATAAAGTAAGTAATAATTGTGAGCTATTATTGTGTTAGCCATCTTACAGACATATAAATTATTAATATATGCATAATTATAGAAAAAGTCACATTAATATATTTATGCATATATGTATATATACAGGTATAAATGTTTACACATATATAACGTCAATATCTACAAAGAGTACATTTTCAAAAATTTCAATTAAGCCACACATGGGCACCAACAAACATGCCACATAGACATACTGTATGTCCTCCAAGGATATCTGGCAACTAAATTATCAAACTCTTTCATTCTATCAACATCTGTTAACATAATTTTAGGTCTTTTATTATTATACTTTAATATAATAATAAGAGGCCCTATCCCTCCCCTTATGTAGCAGTCAACTAGTTTGCTCTAGCCTACCCTCACTGATTTCGCTATCTTAAAAACATCTCTACCAAGTGATGATAACAGAAAAGTTTGGTTGTTTATGCAATTTTCTGTGAATTCACTTACAGAGGGTAAAGTGGGAACAAGGGAAAGATACTTCTATAAACACATAAGCACATCTCTGGTTTCCATATGGCAGGTTTTCACAACTCGGAAACAAACAAATATGGAAAAGAATTAAGAACTTTATGCCAGTTATTCTAATAACAGCTGAAAATGAATTTCAAGAATAAGAAAACCGGAATAAGAAATTTTAACTCTTCCATCACCAAAATGATCATCCTTATTTACGCTGGTATGAAAATGCAGTAAAGTTGGCTTAATAATCACCTTTGAGATAAAGCGCTACATAGAGTACTAGGAGCTTCCTATACAAATTGAATCTAGTTCTGTGAGTTCAGATCCTTCAAAGCTTTATTGAAAAATAATTTATCTACTCAGGTTCATCCCAATGCTAATATATTTCAAACATTCTTTAATAACAGTCTTCAAAATTTCATTTCTTCAATATATCCTTGATATTCAAGCATTTAAATCCTTATAGTGCAGAAATTAGAAAATATACTACTTTCACGGTGTGCAATTAACTTATAAAGGTAACAAGGAATATCACAGAGACGTCACTTGCTAGACTCAAATATACCAAGCCATATATATCACTGGGCCACAGTTAAGTCAGTCTACTTAGCAAAAATAAAAAACTTCAAAATCAAAGCCTACTCCAGAACAAACTGAATGCTATATATAATAAAACTGCAGTCACAAAGGTATGAGGTTCAGCTGAGGATAAAATTTAAAAATAAGCAAAGAACTTGTCAAAATTCTCAAGAGATAATTGCAAAATGTCTGACCTTGTCATTGGTGTCCAATACAATGGTGCTATGTCTCCATTTTGTTAACACTATTGGTTCTTGCAGCCGCCTGTCCAGACTCCTACTCTTGATTATTTCTCTTTGCTGCTGAGACGAAGCATTATACTAAAAGAAAAAACAAAATACACTTGATCAAGAACAGAAGTGAAGTGGGCTGCAGGCTTCATACATACTGGCTCCAATGCCTAGTGACAGTAACTGGAGCACTGTCATCATGTTGTTCATCGATTTGCTCGAGTGGGCACCAGTAATGTCTCCGTTGTGAGACTTGTGACTGTTTTTGGCATATCGAATACACCACAGGTAGCTCGCCAGGCTCTGCTGTGCGAGCGGGATACTCTCAGTAGCTTGCCGGGCTCTCCGAGAGGGGTGGAGAAATCGAACCCAGTCAGCCACGTGCAAGGCAAACACCCTACCCACTGTGCTATTGCTCCAGTCCACCTAGTGACAATAGACAAATTAATTCATCATATGATCCTAGCCCAAGTTTCCTGGTCTCAGCTTCCTCGGTTTTTTGTTTGTTTATTTGCTTGTTTTTGGCTTATTGGATCACAGCCAGCAATACTCAGGAATTATTCCTAGCGGTGCTCAGTGCTCAGGGGACCATATGGGGCTATTTGACTAATATCCCTGCACCTTTGAGAAACTCAAGAGATTTTGAAGCAAAATAATCTAATCTTTAGCAAGATATTTAGTCTGTCCAAGTCTGAGTTGCCAATTCCAAAACAAATATCTTAAAGATCATTATGAGGATTAGACAAAATGAAAGGAAAGTTCTTAAGCAGGGGCTGGAGGTGCTGCTTTAGTGGCAGGGCACGTGGACTGGGTGTGTGAGGACTGGATTCGATCCCCAGCACCAGTGGCACTGCCACATTTGTTTCTAAGCACCAGCACACCCGGAAGTGCAGTGGGGGCCAGGTGTGATCCCAGTGGTGCCAACCAAAGTGCCAAACACCACTCCGAGAGTGGTGTTTACGTCTCACAAAATGGGCTTCAAAAGGTCCTCCATTTCTAAAATGTATGTGAATTCAACGGGAACTTAATTTAATAAATGAATTCAATTAGGCTTTTACAATAATGCTTACATACATCAGCACTGTCATATTTAAAGAGATTTTATTTTCACTTTTGCTTTCACTTTTGCTTTCAATCATAAAGTAAATAGACTACGTTTCCCTAATACGGTAAAATGAAACTAGGTTAAAAGGTAGAGACAGTGCTTGGTGAAGAGACCAATCCCAAATATGTCAAATACATCATATATAATAAATCCCGAATACATGCAAAGATTCCCAATAACTGCCCCAAGAGAGTACATAAAACATTATCAATAAGGTATTAAATTGTGGAAGTACTTGAAAAGTCAAGTTTATCACATTTGCAAAATCATCTGAAAATTGTGAGGTTTACCAGTTGGCTGAGGATCACCAGGAGTCGTCCCTGTACCCCCTCCTCAATCAAAAAAAAAAAAAAAACAGAAAAAGAAAAACGTGCCATTTAAGAGTTACTGTTTCAAGGGGCTAGAGAGATAGCGCAGGGACTTGTCTTGCATGCAGCCAAACCCTGGTCCAATCGATCCCTTGCACCACAGTCTCCGAGCACTGTTGGGTACAGTCAGTTCTGAGCACCAAGGGGTGCTCCCCGCCATCACCCCCAAGCTGCTGGGGCAATTCAGATAATCCAAGAAGCACCACATCCTTTGTCATCAGTCTGGTTGCCCAAGAATCATTGAGCAAGGTCCTGGGCCCCTTGAGTGAACCCCCACAAACACACAAAATGAAGAATAAAGAGCTATGCTATTTTATATGAGCTATTTCACATGTGATAAGCAATGAATTGTGAAAATGTGACCAAAACAATTAGCCGACATTTGAAGGAATACTTTTTTTCTTCTAAAAGCAAATGATCCCTAAATTCCCCTACACCTTAAAAAATAAAATTAGGGGCTGGAGCAATAGTTCAGTGGGTAGGGCATTTGCTTTGCACGCAGCTGACCCAGGTTTGGGTCCCAGCATCCCACGTGTTCCAACAAGCAATGCCAGGAGTAATTCCTGAGTGCATGACCAGGAGTAACCTCAGTGCCAAGCCAGGTGTGACCCAAAAAGAAAAAAAAAAACTTTAAATTTTACTAGTTTACCACAGTTTCCACAAAATATCTGGAGGACATTTTTGTAAATAAAAATGAATTTTCTAGGGGCTGGAAAGCTACAGCACAGCGGGTAGGGCATTTGCCTTGCATGCGGCCAACCCAGGTTCGATTCCCAGCATCCCATCTGGTCTCTCAGTACTATCAGAAGTAATTCCTGAGTATATGAGTCAGGAGTAACCCCTGTGCAACGCCAGGTGTGACCCAAAAAGAGTAAAATAAATAAATAAAATAAAATAAAATTTCTTAAAAAAAAAAAATGAAGTCACTCAACTACCTTCCAAAGTCACTAGTTTCTTTTTCACATTAAAATTGGTGAAAGCAAAGCAATCACATATGAATATTTGTTCATAACTCATTGTTGCTTAACAAACAGTGATTTAAAATCTGTCACAAGGGGCTGGAGTGATAGCACAATGGGTAGGGCGTTTGCCTTGCACGCAGCCGACCCGGGTTCGATTCCCAGCATCCCATATGGTCTCCTGAGCAACGCCAGGAGTAATTCCTGAGTGTATGAGCCACGAGTAACCTCTGTGCATTGCCGGGTGTGACCAAAAAAAAAAAAAAAAGAAAAGAAATCTGTCACAAATGTTCACCAGGGATCATGACAATAAGAACAAAATTACCCCAGAAAATGCATAATAAAATCTCTAAATGAAAAGATACCTAATTATAAAACAGGGCAATATTTCCTCCAATACAATCAGTATTACTAATAATTAAAATGTACACTAGTAGGCTTGCATATGAATTTTAACAGACATTTCAGTTTTTAAGCTTTATAATTACTATACTTATGGAGAAGTCCTTTCATGTGGCAACAAAATTTATATAAGATTTAATTGGATAATAACCATAATTTAAAATATGCTGCTGACAATTTTACCCAGTGACAATATGTTCATAAAAGCAAATAAAGCATGAATGAAATGCCAAGATATAAAATCTAATGTATACAAACAAAAATAAAAGATTATTTACAATTCTAATACATTACAGGAAAGAAAAATAAGAAAACACACACAATTTGGCTGAACATGAAGGGTTACCGAGTTACTATTTTCCTAAAGTCTTTAAATACCACTTTAAGAATTTTAGGGCCAGACAGAGAACAGAAGGGATAAGACACTTGTCCTGTATACAATCTACCCTTGGTTCAATTCCTGGCACCACAGCCGGTCCCCAGAGCACCTCGGGAGTGGGAAGCCAGGCAGCAGGCAAGAATTTCAAGTCAGGGTTGGAGAGAGAGCTCAAAGGGGTGGAGCATGTGCCTTGCATGCAGACTCTGAGTTCCACCCCTGGTGTCCCAACTGCAGGCCCCATCCCCCATATGGCCTGTAGCTCCCAGCACTACTGGGACCAAAAAGTGTCACATCAAGAAACCTGAGCCCCAAACTGCCAGGTCTATACCACTGGGCCACCTACCACTAGAAGTGACCCTTAGGTTCCCAAACAAAAAACTCAATTTTGACTCAATTTCTTATGTGAATTATTTCCAATGCATGCAGAAGAATAAGGATTATAATGACTACCCTCCACTTATTCAGTAGGTCTAACATAAAATATTTCCTTTAGGTACTTTTGCTATCTTTTTAAAAAGAAATATGAGTATAGCCCTGTTAAGGTCTCCGGAACACATCTTCCAGATTCCACTCCTCTCCCTCCCGCCCCGCAATACCACGTAACTCAACACACCGCATCCTCAAGCATTTTCAACTTTGGCGCACACTTACATAACTGTAAACACATACTGCTGGTATGATTTTAAGTTTTACAAAGAATTCTATCACATTAAGAATTCTATCACGTGCATATTTTTCAAATTTTTTCTCAAATACCTTTCAGCTGTTAGCTCCAGGAGGTCACCCCCTACCGGTGCCCGGTAAGCCACACCCATGTCAGAGACCAAACCCAGGACTTTGAACACTCAAAGTGTGTGCTCTATATCCGGTTTTATAAGAAACACAGACCATTCTCAGCACCCACCAAGTAGCTATCTCGGTGAAGAAAAGTAGCTGTCTTGGTGCAGCTCTGATTCACTTCTCACTTCTAACAGTACATCACAGGTTTGTGCCACAGTAGAACGACTAATGACATGGCCAAGTGGCTTTGCATGGGCCTATGGGAAACTGTTAAACTAGGCAAAATTAACGTATTTACATCTGCACACATTTGTAGTTATGGAGGTGGGGCCACCAGGAACTACTGCCACCTCAATCTTTTAATTTACATTTTCCTGGTTACTTATAAAACCGGACGTCTTGCCATACATATTTTGTTTGTTTTTGATTGTTGGGCCACACCTGGTGGTGCTCAGGGATTACTCCTGGCTCTGCACTTAGGAATTACTCCTTGCGGTGCTCAGGGGACCATACGGGATGCTGGGATTCGAACCCAGGTTGGCTGCATGCAAGGCAAACACTCTACCCACTGTGCGATCACTCCAGCCCCTCAGGAATTACTCTTGACCATGCATGGGAGACCATGAGGGATGCTGGGGATCAAGCCCTGGTCAGCTGTGTGCAAGGCAGGCATCTTACCTACCGTGCTATTGCCCCCACCCCTCTCTCCGTATGTATATTTCATGGATTTCCCCTTCTGTGAATTGCTCAGTTACAGATTTTGCCTATTTTCAGCTGCATTTATTTTTCTTATGGATATGTATAGAAAGAACCAAGAAATTCTTTCCATATTTTGACATATAAGCTGTGAGATAAATCTACATTTTCCCCTTTATGTAAGGTATCTTTTACATTTAAGCTTTGTTTAATGCAGTCACATCTGCTGAGCTTTCCTTTTATAGTTTTCCTTGCATAGCGTGCTTCAGAAATCCCTCCCACTCTGATGTCAAAGATAGTCTGCTACATCCTTCCGGTCTGTAAAGCTTTATGACATATCTAATCTACCTGAAATTAACTACCAGTTGTGAAATGAGCTGAGGTCAAGGTGGGTTTCTGTTTGTCCAACCCTGCTGTGGCTACACACCCAGCTTTTTCTGGAGTCTCCCCAGTGCAAATCATGTGCTCCATCCTTCTGTGCTACCACCCAACAAAATCTTACATTTGTTTCATGCAAATAACCAATAATCTCAGCAACATTTACCACACTGCACATGCTTACCCACTGGTCTACGGACCCAGAACACCACACTTGAGCTTTCTGTTCTGCTTCGCTGGTTTCCCCCTCCATACATGTACCCTTACTCCTACATCTTGCCCACTACAGCAGGAACCCCATCCCTCATGAAAACCCTACCCCCATGGCACATATGCTTTCTCCCTCCTCAGGAATATTTTGGTTCTTCAGAAACCTTTCTGGGAAATCTGACGAGATATTCAATGAGACTCTGAAAGATCTGGGCATAATCTGCCAATGAACAATTCAATTACAATACACTTTCACAAATAATAAACTTGAATAGTGGTTTTTAATAAAGTATTATTAATCACAAGACCATAATAAAATATTTTTATAAATACAAGACAAAAATATAGGAAAAGCACAATATACTGTAATATACTGTAAGATAGTATTACTGGCTCCAACAGGAATTGTTTGTTATTTCCAGGAGTAAAACAAAAAATCAACCTCAAGTAAAACCAAGAGAACTATTAAATAGGAATTATTAGTGTTACATAGAAAAGATAATGCACACCTTATAAAATTTAGTTATCAATAGATTGAGTCACAATAAATTCCGGAAGAAAATCTTGCAGTGTTTGGGTGGTTTTTCGTTTTGTTTTTTTGTTTGTTTGTTTGAGAGGGCGTGTGCTCCAGAGACTCAGGGTCCATTCCTGACTCTTGGGGATCACTTCTGGCAGGGCCCAGGGGATGTACAGGATGCCGGAAATCAAACCCAGATCAGCCACATGCAAGGCAAGTGCCCTACTTACTGTCCTATCTCACCAGACCCAGAAGCATTTTGTTTTATTTTGGGTTGTTTCTTGGTTTTAGGTTTTTTTTTTTTTCTTTTTCGGCCATACCTGGTTGCTCAGGACTTACTCTGGGCTCTGTACTCAGCACATCACTCCTAACAGGGTTCGGGGGATGACAGAGAGTACCAGGAATTGAACTGGGTTGGTTGCATGCAACCAAGTACCCTCCTTGCTGTGTTATCACGTCAGTCCTGAAAAGTCTTATAGCAGTTTTAAAGTAGGTTACAATTTAAAAAACAATCCACTGGAAGACTGTTTTCAGATATTATTTCACTATCTTAAACAGAAACTTTCAGACAGTGTTAAGGTTTATTACCTTTGGCAATTCCCATTCTGAGCGAGATCCATCAGCACTGTAGTAATACTGTCTACCTTGATCGTCAACGTGCTTGAGCCACTATAAAAACAGAATAGATGCTATTTTTAAATTTAAATAAAGTAATATAAAGAGAGATGAGGTATTATTCTATTACTTTCATTTTACTTATTCATAGACACTCAATTCACATACTAATAGTATTATAATTTAACTTTGGTAAGTATATATTAAATGTTAATAATTATTTCCTCCTTTCCATGTCAAGTTAGTGAATTAAGCACCATTTAAAAAGACAATGAGAAATAAATAACAAAGATACAAGAAACATATGCACCAGTCACAGACCAAAATCACCCTAAAGATAAGTGCAAAAAATTAATGAGGGAAATTTTGAACTTTTAAGTACCCTAAGTATATCTACTGACAATTTAAGCCAAAGTTCATGAAACCCTTTAAAATTACCTCCTGTGGTCAGAATGTAAACTCAGTACAATTTAATCACAAAAAAACTTCAGATAACAAAATATAGAAAATCTGAGGAGAGTAAGGTTGCGAATTATTAATACAAACACTTAATCCTAACTCTAGGATGAATGATCTGTGACCACATGCTCTCGTATCAAATAATTAAAGCAGAAGTGATAAAAACCTACCTCCACTTACATCAATGAATTCTCTAAACCAGCACCTTCTCTGATGACAGAAGATATAAGTACATATAAACTTCATCATGTATTCCAAATGAGTTGACTAATAAAGTACTAGATTCATGGTTTGTTTGAATATAATTGAATATAAAAGATAAAGAAGTATAGAATGGGATGTGGTACTCATAACATAATCCAGAAAAAGTCTCCCCCCAAAAACTGATGAAAGATATAAATAGATTCATTTCAGAAATCTGAACAGAACGACATTCAACAAGTAACTTACAGCGTTCTGTCTTGGGCAGAGGGAACAGCACCTGCCCTGCCACCCTGCAAGCACCTGGTCATGAGTTCGAATGCCCCATGTCCCATCACACTTGTGGCAGCTCTGATATTTGACCTGACAAAGCTTTGCCATACGTAATTCCAGGCACCACAAAAAAAATTTTTTTTTAATTAAAAAGGCTTGTCTTATATGGGTTTTTCATCACCCTCTCCACCAAATCACTATAATTGCAAGTAGTTTTAAAACCATGAATCAGTAGTTAATACTGTTTTCATGTCAAATGGCACAATTACAGAATTACAGAACACAACTCCTTCGAGAGGATTCTGCCAAGAAAACTAGATGAGGAAAAAAAAGAAAGTACCTTTTCATTAGTATAGTCACTGGTATATAGGGTATGCCCACGTTCATCCAACTCTTCTGACCAACCCCTTGGAGGAGAACCACACTGACTATCTGACTGGCTGAAACAAAGGCTGGGGTAGTTTTCTTCTGATGAAAGAAGCTATAAATAGTCAGAAACATAGGATTTTTCTTCTTTGAATACGCAGCAGTTGAAAAACCTAAGATCAACTTTAAACATACTTAGATCTTACATATATTTGAACATCTAATTATCAAAACCAATTATAAAGTCTTTTTAAATGGCATACTGATGAAACTAGTATTGTATCACACCAGCCCTGGAGAAATTCACTGTAAAAAGACAGAACGATCTTATAGACTGAGAGATATAAGGCTAACTCTATTTAACACTGCTTTTGAACTAAAATTAGACTAAGATATGACGGAATTATACATGTATCTGTGAAAAGAGGTGAGCAGATTAATCGCTGAGCTTGAACTTGCTATCAAAAGGATCGAATCAAATGTCTGACTTACAACAGTGCGCAATAATATCTTCAACTAAATATTTTTAAGTGTCCTGGAGAAGGAGTGAGGAAAAACATTGGCTCTGCATCATTCTATCTTATATCCAAACAGTGACAATTTTTCCTAACTCACTCAACCAAATGCTTCTTAAAGACGAGTGGAAACTATCTTAGAGACGAGAGATTAATGCTGAAAAATTCAAACACTGAGAGATTGAGAAATTTTGGTGTGGAAATAACTTAAGATTGCTTTATCTTTAGAAATACCACAGGGTTTAGGACTGGAGAGATAGTACAGCAGATAGGGTATGTACTTGCACACGACCAAGCCAGGTTTGATTCCTGGCATCAAATATTCTCCCTCAATTACCGCCACGATTAATTCCTGAGTGCAGAGCAAGAACTAACCCCTGAGCATTGCAGGGGGTGGGCCCCCAACAAAACATAAGAAAAACATGGCCAGGGTGGCCTACTCTTCAAGCCCATGTCTCCTATCTACATGAAACTTGCTTGCTTGTCTCAAGTTATTTTGCTTGCCTATTACCACTCTAGAGAAACCTGTGTTCTCTCGCCAACGTGCACTTCTCCCTTTCTCTCCCCTCACATCTTTATAAATAAGCTTCAATAAAAACTTTCTTGCTTTAAAAAAAAAACAAACCCAAACACATGGCCAGGGCTGGGGAGATAGCTCCCATGCCTGTAGTCCAGGTGTGATCCCCAGGACCTTATGGACTCCTAAGCACTGCCCCGTGTAGTCCTGTGACCCCCAGCACTGCGAGGGAGCCCTCCCCAGAACAAACAAAGCAGAGAAAAAGCTTGCCATATTGAAGATGCAGGGCACATGCTTCACAAGGACGGGGCTTTGGGTGTGATCCCAGACATGAACAACAACACCAGAACTACATAATAAACCCAGGCAAATAAGAGCAGCAAATATTAAAATTAAGAAAATTAAAGAACTTTTACTTTTTTGAATAAGAGGGAATTAAAATCAATTTGCTGCACTTAAAACTTCTTTTTCTCATTAAATATTTATTAATTAGTCCAATGGTGCTTTAAGGAAAAATAGTTCCTGCAATTAAATCTTAATCAATTAAACTATATTTTCTCCCACTCTAACAGTTAGGTCTGTGCCCCTGTGATGCATAAATTGCCGATGTTGTAGTAGTAACATAAACCCAACAATCTAATATTAGTGTGTTTGTAACAACTCATGTTTGCAGAAGCCTTGAATAAAGTGGGTTTACATTTTACAACAAAGACGTCTTTAAAAATTAGAAAACAGAGGGGCGAGAGAGACAGTAGAGGGTTGTAAAGCTCTTGCCTTACCTACACCAACCCTGGCTCAATCCCTGACATGCGTATGGTACCCCCAGCCCCACCAGGAGTGAGCCCTGAGCAAGAGCCAGGAGTGAGCCCTGAGCACCACCAGGTGGGGCCCCGAATCTCTCCCCTACTGAAGGGGGGGTAATGGAAAACTTAACTCAAATAATCTAGACTTTATTTTTATTTGAGATGACAAACTATAAGCTTACGTAGGAGAGGTAGAGTGAAGTCATTCAGAAACAAAATTAATTAAATTTTTATTGGGAGGGGGGAGCACCAAGCAGTGCTCAGGAAGGCCTGAGGGCCACTCCTGGTGATCCTAGGCCAGCTAAGCCGGACAGTCAATGCTAAGGCCTGTCCGTGATGCAACACTCTCAGGTACAGTCCGTCCCAGGGCGGGAAGGGAGAGTAAGTGATGTAGCACATGCATGGCTGAGCCCAAACACTGTAGTGCCTCAGGAGCAGATTTGGGGGAACATATTTTCCAGGCATGAACTATTCTATGCTCAATAACTCCAATCAGCAAGGAACCTAGCCCAGTAACTTTGGGACATAGATTTTACACCAAATTTGGCCTATCAGGAATAAGAGGGAACTAAAAGATGTTCAATTAACCAGAGAAAGGCAGTAAGTGCCCAACCAGTCATCCTTATCAAAACAGGTCAAAATATTGAATTTATTTTTTAATCATCAATGGGCAAAAGGTCAAGAAAAAAATCAGAAGACAAAAATTAAATAAGAACAACACTAAGAAAGAAAAGTAGAATAGTGACCAGCTTTTTCCTTAAAGGCCGCTGTGAACCCCAGAAGGAGAAAGTTTGGTTTCAAGGCCACATTCAGGACCACGGAAGGCAGGACATGCCACAATACAGAGCTGCAGTCCCAAAGAAGCTTCACTGCAGACTACGGGTGACAGAAGCATCTCTTGTCTCTTCATCCAGCACTTGGTAAATGGCGGGAATCTTCCCCACAAACGGGGGTAGCCCCCTCATAAGCCAGTCTTCGTGTAATCCAAAATACTACTACCATGGTGGCATTTGAAAACAAATGCTGAAAATTTAGTTTCAAATATTCACAGGACAAGAGTTTCCCCAGGTGCATATGGCAGAAGGAAAAGCAAATTCTCTTTATTTGAAGTAACAAACTTTCTATCTCAACATTAAAGACCTTCTTTTGTCGTTTCTGGTTTCTGGGCTACATCCAGCACTGCTCAGGGATCACTCCTGGTGGGCTCAGGATACCACATGGTATGCCAGGGATCAAACCTGGGTTGTCAATGTGCAAGGCAAGCATACTACCCACTATTCTACCGCTCAAGTCCTTAAAGACTTTCACATATGAATTTTCAAAAACTACTAAGATGAATGTAGTGCGCGCGCGCACACACACACACACACACACACACACACACACACACACACACACACACACACACAATGAACCAAAACAGTGAAGTCAGCAGAAAAGCAGACAATATAGACTCTCAAAGACTTTATATAGTGGAATTATTAAAACATATTAAAATAATGGGCTTAGACCTTGACCTGACACCATGCACAAAAGTCAGATCAAAATGGATTAAAGACCTCGACATTAGACCACAAACCATAAGGTACATTGAAGACAAGGTCCGCAAAACCTTCCACGATATTGAAGATAAAGGTATCTTCAAAGGTGACACGGAACTAAGCAATCTAGTAAAAACAGAGATCAACAAATGGGACTACGTTAAACGAAAAAGCTTCTGCACCGCAAAAGATACAGTGACCAGAATACAAAGACTATCCACAGAATGGGAAAGGATATTTACACAATACCCATCAGATAAGGGGTTAATATCAATGGTATATAAAGCACTGGTTGAACTCTACAAGAAGAAAACAGCCAACCCCATCAAAAATGGGACGAAGAAATGAACAGAAACTTTACCAAGGAAGAAATACGAATGGCCAAAAGGCACATGAAAAAGTGCTCTACATCACTAATCATCAGAGAGATGCAGATCAAAACAACCATGAGATACCACCTCACACCACAGAGACTAGCACACATCCAAAAGAACAAAAGCAACCGCTGTTGGAGAGGATGTGGGGAGAAAGGGACCCTTCTACACTGCTGGTGGGAATGCTGACTGGTTCGGCCCTTCTGGAAAACAATATGGACGATTCTCAAAAAATTAGATATTGAGCTCCCATTTGACCCAGCAATACCACTGCTGGGAATATATCCCAGAGAAGCAAAAAAGTATAATCAAAACGACATCTGCACATGTATGTTCATCGCAGCACTGTTTACAATAGCCAGAATCTGGAAAAAACCCGAATGCCCTAGAACGGATGACTGGTTGAGGAAACTTTGGTACATCTATACAATGGAATACTATGCAGCTGTTAGAAAAAAGGAGGTCAGGAATTTTGTATTTAAGTGGATCGGCATGAAAAGTTTCATGCTGAGTGAAATGAGTCAGAAAGAGAGAGACAGATACAGAAAGACTGCACACATCTATGGTATATAGAATAACAGAGTGGGAGACTAACACCCAAGAATTGTAGAAATAAGTACCAGGAGGTTGACTCCATGGCTTGGAGGCTGGCCTCACATTCTGGGGAAAGGGCAACTCAGAGAAGGGATCACCAACTTTAATGCAGTCGAAGGCTGTGTGGGGGAAGGGAATTGTGGGCAGAATGACGTTAGAGACTGAGCACAGTGGCCACTCAACACCTTTATTGCAAACCACAACAGCTAATTAGAGAGAGAGAACAGAAGGGAATGCCCTGCCACAGTGGCAGGGTGGGGTGGGGGGAGATGGGATTGGGGAGGGTGGGAGGGATGATGGGTTTATTGGTGGTGGAGAATGGGCACTGGTGAAGGGATGGGTTCCCGAACTTTGTATGAAGGAAGCATAAGCACAAAAGTGTATACATCTGTAACTGTACCCTCACGGTGATTCACTAATTAAAAATAAATAAATTAAAAAAAAATCAGCACATGCAAAAAATAAATAAATAAACATATTAAAATAAAACCAAACTGGGACAGAGAAATGCAATGCAAAGTAAATTCTTCACTGCAAAGGAAATTTTTTTTTTAAAAATTCCAAAACTATAAGCAATTTTACCTAATTAAAAACACTTAATTTCAACTGGATTAAATGACAAAGTAATACCAAATTTCTTGAGTATGATGAATGCATTTTCCACCCAAAATTGGTTCTGGTGAAAAATTTCCTGTTAACTGGAAATTTAAAAAATAATGTTATCTGTTCCAAATAGTTCAGAGAAACTATAAGAGTGTAGAGAGAAGCATCTAGAGCCATATAAAAGAAAAAAATATAGGAAAATGATCACTGACAAATCCAGATAAAAGATTATCTGATATAGAATGCTTATTATTCTATTCTTTCAAGCTTTTTCTTGGAAGCTAAACGTATCACAGTAATAAGAAAGGGAAACACGCCCAAACAAATAAGATAGAAAAAAATGCTTTAATTCAAGGGTCACTTTAACATCAAATGAAATTACATATGGGGGCTGAAAAAACCACAACAGCCAATAACAGATAGAACCAGACATTTTTGAGAATGAAGCAAAGAGAAAACAGACATAATTCAGAGTGTGGGGAGGGGGGGAGGGGGTGTAGGAGGTGGGAGTGGGGGGCACGGCAAGACAGGACCCAAAACAATTGCCTACTTAAAGTTCCCAGTTAGAGGAAAGAGAAAGTGCAAAGGATGCTATATAGAGAAAGTCATGAAACATTTTCTGGAACTGATCAAAGATAGGAGTCCTCAAACTCCGAACTCCCAACAAAACCTTGGCAAAAAATGAAAGAAATACCTTTATCTAATTACACCCTGGGAGAATTAGAGAGAAGGTCTTAATAGCTGCAGCAAGATGAGACAAGCCAGGCCAGAGACGGCTTAGCAGGTGGAGCACACGCAGAAGGCCTGCGCTCACTCCCCAGCACCGCTGCTCCTCTGACTTCCACCAGAAGGGGCCCATAAGCACTGCTTCAAGAGCAGCTCCTGAGCACTGCCAGGTATGGCCCCCAAGAGACAGCAAGAAAGAGACCAACTATCTTTGAAGAAAAGCCAATCGGACTGACAGGTATAAACCTTCTCACCAAAACCAGAAGACTGGCACTACGAAACGAAGTCTTCAGTGAACATGCCAGTCAACTTACAACTGTATACACAATGAAGATGCTCTTCAGAAAAGGACAAATACATTTCCAGACAAACATCAAGATTCTATCATTAACACCCTTTGAAAATATATACTTAATATAGTACGAGTTAGACAAGATAACCACATTTGCATAAAGAAATTGTAAGCAAGGAAGCAGTAAACATGAGAATCTTGAGTCACCCATGTACAATAAAGAAACTAAAAATAGAAATAAAATCTAAGACATCAAGAACATAACAACTCAAATAATTCCTGTAGGGCCTTAAGGAGAAAGAAGATAATAATTAACTTTAGATTCTGTTAAGTATGCATGTTAAATTTCAACAGTCACACTATAGACATTTAGGGCAAAATAATTTTGTGCTTGAGCTACTTTGTATATCACAGTATATTCAACATCTCTGGTCTCCACCTACTAAATGTTAGCAGCACTCTCCAAGTTATAAGCAAAATGTCTCCAGACAGTATCTAAGGTCATCCAGGGAGGCAAACCTATCCCCAGTTAAAATTCACTGTTCTGGGTTAACAGCTGAAAAAAGTCTGAGCGATGGAAGAGTTAACACTTGCTCTCTGAAACCCCACTAAAACAAAAGCAAACATGCTTAGAAGAATCTGAACACATATGAACAAGACACAAGAAGAAACAACAGTCACAAAAACTCTGGAAGCTGAGAAGCAGATAAGCCAAAGGCTAAAGCATCCCCCATGGAAGAGTCGAATGGGGGGAGTGAAAAATGCACCGCACGCAGAGAGCAGAATCTTCAAATGGCACAGGTGAGGGCAGTGAAGGAGGGAGCAGCAAGCATGCCTGGAACCCAGGTGAAAGCAGGGGTACTGCATCGAGGTCGCCAATGCCCACAACCCACTTCGTCATGCCTGGTTGTTAAGTGCATCCCTTTCTCACCCCGGCAGAGGGAGGGATTATTTAGTCCCTCTCAAGAAGGAAAACAGCTGCCCTCGTGTACAAGCGGGACCAGCATGTACCTTTGTAACTGTGAAACCTGCACGGGTTCATCAGTGTAGTTGAAGAGCAAACTGTGTGGCTCCCGTGTCCTTGTCTTCTAGACAATCTGGAAAATTCTGAGGACTTGGATTAGTTTCAAAGGAAAAGAATGAAGCAAGGGGCCCTTGCAATATTGCACGTGGCTGACCTGGGTTCAATCCCTGGCATCCCATATGGTTCCCTGAGCACCGCCAGGAGTAATTCCTGAGTGCAGAGCCAGGAGTAACCCCTGAGCATTGCCGGGTGACCCAAAAAGCAAAAAAAAAAAAAAAAAAAAGAATGAGGAAGCAGAACAATACTGCAACAGATAGGGATGGTGCCATGCACTCAGCCCACCCAGGTTCCATCCCTGACACCACACATGGTTCCCCGATGCCTGCGGGGAGTGATCCCTGAGTAAAGGCAGGAGTAAGCCCAGAGCACTGCTAGCTGTAGCCAAAAAAAAAAAAAAACAAGCAAACGAACAAAAAGCCAAAATGAAGAAAAACATTAGTGATTTCTAAAACTGTAGTCTTCCCCCCAAAAAGCAACTGAAGCTCAAAATGCTTGCAACTATGAGAAATAATAATTTCTGAGGGCCCCAACTGAGTGTTCCTGCCACCACATGCGATTCCATTACTCTCTCCACCCCAGTCCTCTCCCCTCTCCTCACTGCAGCTCTGCCCTCCTCCTTACACACCCTCACACTCACACACACAGTCTAAGGTTTCTCTCTCATGTGTAACCGACATTCTCAAAAAATTTCTGGAAGGTATATTCCGACCCTTTGGGAAATATCTATTCTGATTTGTGTACAGACTACCAGTATAAACTGATATGCCTATCGCTTTCATTTACTTATTGAAATAGAAAGTTAAGAATCATGGTGCTAAAAGTGTGTGTGCTTTCAAACCCCTTTATTCTGTAATTTAGCCCTCCTGATTAACTGAAGCCAGAAAATTTCATTTTATCGACACACAGTACAGGTTATTATCACATCTTCCTAGATCTACAATTCAAATAAGATATTTTTCCCTAACACATAATTATAGTATAGTAACACATGAACAATTTCCCTCACTATTCTCTCATTCGTGAACATAAAAAATATAAGTTACCACCAAAACCAAAGCTATAAATAGCCAACTGAAAAAATAGGACAGGAGGGGTTATCAGCTACAAAAAAGCTTTTCGTTTCTGCTATATACAGAAGCATTACCTGGTTTTTCCAGCTCCTAACGAGGAATTGCGTTTTTATTATACAAGTCCGAGCTTCTTTCTGGGAGAATAGGGTGTCCTTGTGTCCTACACAGGGACCCAAATCTACCCAACAGCAGGATGAAACTGACTGACTCCATTTGATCAATTCTACCCAAGCTTCTGTCTGTCTCAACAGATCCAAGAAATCTCAGGAACCTCTCCAGCCCTCTGGGTTAAGTATATGAGTGTTTCTTGTAACAGCTCATAACAGACTGTACCAACCTCCACAAGTGCATGAAGAGGGCTGGGGGCGCGTTTAGAATAGAGAAGGTCGGAGCTTTAGAGTAGATTTATCAGACTTACATCATGATCCTTCTGGAGGCTGTGTCTTAAACTTCACTTAAATAGAGTGATTTTGTAGTCCTGACAAAAACTAACAATTATCTTGGTAGCTCTACCAAACCAACAGGAAAAAACTATTTAAGTTATTTAACTTTGCTTCTATTTATCTGGCTAGGTCACATCATATATTTTCTTTCCTTTTTTTTTTTTTGTTTAAACCTGCTAATATTTCAGCAATTACAATGAACTGAATTCATTCTATTTGCCATTTAATTTGAGGAAAACTACTAGCACTAGGACACTTTAATCCAATTAATTCTGAAATGCCCAAAGGTTAGCAACTGCCTAACTAGAAGTAAAGAGCATTCATACAAAAATAACTTAGAATACCTAAGAAATGTCAAATGGTCTGTCATTTTCATACTAATAAGCACCTATTCACCTTTTTTGTCTTTGAATAGCAAAAAGGGTGTGGGTGTGGGCCCTGGTCCTTAGTTACTCATACCTCTTGATCTCCTGGACTTTGGAAATCTCCTTTGCCTATGCTTGTATCCCGGGTCCAGCGAGGGGGTTTCCAAGTTCTTTCCTGCGTTCCTCTGTTATAGTAATAACAGCGCCCTGAACTATCTTTATGCGTCTCCCATTCGCCATTAATCTGGATCGCGGGGCTCCCTGGGAGCGGAGGAAGAGCAGACTGGGATATTTTCAGTTCCTGAAGATTAGCATAGACAGGAGAATCTGGCCGTCCTTGACTTGGAGGTGTTGTTGCCTGGAAAATGTTTGAAATATTCAGCTATAAACTAGCATTTACATATAAATGAAAATGAAACAAAACACAATTTATCGTATGTACCAATTCATTAAAAACATACACAGTTAAATTTTTTTCTGAAAATATAATTTAACATTCACAATCCGATGAAAATAGATACACCCACACACACTCACGCATGCACGTGCACCAACTCTAAAGTGCGCCTCGTATTGCTTCTCAGCGTGAAAGAATTATTTGTCTAGAAATCAAAAGCCATGAGTTACATTTTATGATCCAGCATAACACACTGGATTATGGTGCTGGATTAGGTCATTTCATCTCTTTGAAATAGACTTTTTAAATCTTCATAGATTAGGGAACTGAGTTAAAAAGCAAGATTTCCCACAGCTATAAAGTTAAATGACTTGAAGCAATTTTGAAAAATACAAAAAGTCTCGAGGGCAATGGCATATATTTCAAAAATTATCAAAAATCTACATTTAATGTTAAATCGGAAGTCGAAGCAAAACATTAAAGAAAAAGGGGCCAAGAGAGAGACGGGGCAGGGCACTTGCACTGCATGCAGCCAACCCGGGTTAAATCTCTGGAATTCCATATAGTCTCCCTGTGCACCACCAGGAGTGATCTCTGAGCACAGAGACAGGAGTAACCGCTGAGCACCACCGGGTGTGACCCCAAAACAAGTACAACGAACATTAAAGAGAAAACAGTGCTTAAGCTAAGACTTGACTACACTCTATTCCGTCCCAGATTTCTCAGTTGCCGTAAACAAATCATACCTCTTCCTACTTTTCTTAAGAATTTCTTACTAGTGGAAAATGAGAATTTAGCAGTAACTCACTGATTTACTTCACTTTTTTATTGGGCGGTGGGGGACACTCAGTGGTGCTCAGGGGCTACTTCTGACTCAGTGCTCCAGGATCACTCCTGGTGGTCCTTGGGACCAGGAGGGATCGCACCTGCCACTCCAGCTCTCACATACATACTTCACCCTCTTGAGATACAACTCAGTCCTCTTCCTGTTTTTCAGTATCTCACTAGATGTCAGTCAAGAGCACAGAACACTACCCTTCACAGAATGGCAATGCAAACCACGCTGACTGGGAATTCTAGCTGTTAAAAGCATGCATCTCACATGCCTGAGAAAACATTTTACACCATGTACCATACACACATATAACACTCTGCAGCGCTGTGATCCATGTCACCATTAACCATGTCTTCTCCGAAGATAAGTCAAAGAGGAAAGTTTGAGAAATTAGCAAGAGTGTGATAGCAGGTACCTCGAGCCTCCCTCACACCACCACGTCAGTAGCCCTGAAAACCCCTGAGCACTGCTGGGCCAGGTTGGGCAGCAGCATTTGGTCCTACCCCCCTAAGGAGCACTGAACCAGTTGATGATTAACACTTCAAGTGGCTGTGACTGTCTTGGAGGCTCTTTCTTTACATAAATAAGCAAAAAGGAGGGAGTGCTTCTAACATATGAATCAAGTAAAAATTAAGTTTTGTAGTATATGTAAGATGACTTACGTATGATGCCCTAAAATTGAGCAAGCTTGTTCATGAATTGTTACCAACAAAATACAATGGATTTCTTCGTAAGAAATATTTTTAAAGGAGAACAAACTATATTTTATGGGCCACATCTATCAATAATTAACAGCTGAATTGGGACCAGTACCTCTGCACATGACCCAATTTTATATTTTAAAAATGACTTGGCCTGGTCTACTTTATCTATATATAAATTAAAACAGTCCTTCCCTATCCACAAAAAGAAAAACTGGAGAACCATACATATGACGATAACTTTAAACTTTGATTCTACCTAAATTCTTATATTTTTAAGACCAAATATAGTGTGATATGTGTTCCTTTTATTTTGACATTAGTTCAAGAATTGCTTCTAAAGTAAAATTTAGAGAACAGTAAGAGAGTTATCACCTAAGAAGCTATAATGCTTGCTTCTTTATTATCATGTTACTTGACATGATAATCTAAATACCAGTTGATATTAATGAATAGTCAGTATCAGTCCCTGCTGCCAAGTAAGCTTTGTTTCACATAACTGCTGCATATGCTGTTAGGTCATAACAGCAGAACTAAAGGCAAAAAAGTCAACACTGTAGTAACATACAGTTAATACAAGACAAACTCTTAGGTTCACAACTGAAAACTGCGTATCAATTTTAACTTTCCAAGAAAGTTTTTTTTTTCAGCAAAGCCAAATTTCAGAGGGAAATTAAGCACACTATACTTTGCTTAATAATTTTTAAATACAAAAAATGCTCACATCTGCAAGCTCTACAAAATATACTGATACTTTCTGATTTAACATTTAAAAACTATGAAGCTAGGAAGAGAAGAATTTGAACACAATCCCTATCATTCATTGCCACCAAGGGCCAGCAGCCTAGTAAACCAGAAACAGGTTAAAAAGCAAGACAAAAACAAAACCAAAAACATCTTAATGGCATAAGCCAAATGATATGAAAACGTGTGTGTACAGAAGACCCTGGGCACACACAAAAAGCAATAAACTGAGAAAAGAGAGGGAGATATGGTATTCAGGAAAACAGACTTAGCTGGATTTGGACAGAGAAGCAAACAGAAACTAGGGAAATCAGGAGCAGGGGCGAGGGATACTGCAAAAACACTCAAAATATTTCTAGCTGACATTAAAAACAATGGAAGAAAAGCAGCTTTCAAAAATGAAGCTAAGTGAAGTCGATCGATATTATCTTTATGGGAAACATTCTCTTTCTTACTGTTTGTAATTTTAGTTAGGGAAACTCCAGGCTCCTCAACGTGTATACGATTACATATTCGCAGTCGATCTAACTCTTTACCCCTCCATCTTCCGTCCCCTCCCTCTTCTGCTGTTCTAGCCAACAACTTGAACAACCTCCTCACCATCACAGATCTGGGTCACCATCTCTGCCTCTGGTCCCTCCCCTTACATCCCAAGAAAATATTAGGGCAGATCCCCAGTAGGAAAACTGAGATCTGACAGATCCTGTCTAGCACGCCATACACAAACATACCGATTAAGTCATTTCTGTCAACCAGCAGTAACAGCTGTCAACTGACTACAGTGTGATCCTCCGTACCCTAAATTAAAATCCCTAGCAGTATCGAAAGGGTAAATAGATGGCTGATAGTACAGAAAAAAGCACAGGGCGAGAGGCACCAATACAGACATAGCTGGGGAATTAGTGTGCAGAATTAGGAAGTTTGTCATAGATTAAAAGGTTTGCCAAAAGGGATAACATTTCCCTTCGAGACCAAGCCTACACCTGTGTGGTGTCATTTTCTTTCTTTTTATTGTTTTTGTTTGGGGGCCACGCCCAGCAATGCTCCGGGCTTACTCCTAGCTCAGCACTGAGGGATCACTCCTGGGGAGGTACCACATGGGGTGCTGGGGATCAAACCTGGGTGGGCTGTAAGCAAGTTCCCTACCCACTGTACTACCACTCAAGCCCCTGAGGTCATTTCCCATGCCCTTTCTGACAGCCACAGATACTGAGCATGGAACTTAATATTAAATCGTGCACTATTCCAGACTTACTTGTCTTCCTTTCACCCCAGGACTTGATTATTTTTGAGGCAGAAACACTTGCGTTTCATTTTTAATCTCTTCATCTTCAGTGCCTAGACTAGCACCTACACATAAGCACTTGATATATTACTGAGAGGGAATTACTTTGATATAGCCAAACAAATAGTCATCAGTGTGGGAGAATGGACACAGCTCAGCACTAGAGCAGTTGCCTTGCATGAGTGAGGCACTGGGTTCGATCCCCGAATCTTGGAATCCACAAATTAAAATTCATTCTCTACTGCTGTTTGTTGTTGTTGTTGTTGTTGCTTTTGAGCCACACCCAGAGATGCACAAGGGTTACTCCTGGCTCTGTACTCAAGAATTACTCCTGGTGGTGCTCGGGGGACCATATGGGATGCTGGGAATCGAACCCGGGTTTGCAAGGAAAACACTCTACCCACTGTGCTATCACTCCAGCCCCTCTACTGCTGTTTTTAAAGTCAAGAGTTTTCATCATAATCCACTGCCTTAATAAAATGAATTTACACATTACTAGCTCTTTCCCCCAAATTACAGCTAATTTATGAAAAACTAAATATATTCTATGTGTCATATTTTAGCTTCTACCTTAACCCTTTTCTTTATATACTATTCCAGTTCTTTCACTATCCATTACGCAGTTGAGAATCTCAAAGTCGTACTGTATCTCTGCTCTTTACCTCAACAGAGTTCTACTCCTAATATATCCTGGATCCCTTTCTGTCCCATTCCAAGATAACTACCCTTGGCTGGGTCGTCTCCTCCTGGCTGAGTGTTTACAAGCATCCAAAGCCATCAACCATCCCCATTCCTTCACCTGTCGACCTGTTTCTCACTGTACTGATCATTCTCTAAGGAGATAGAGCCTATCTTGACCTGTCTTGTTATTTGCCCACTTAAAACCATCAGCATTTTATTGACTCAGACACCTAAATCAAAGGAAAGGGTCTACAGCTTGTGATCACTCCTGTGTGAGAAAAAGAAATGAAGCTTTCCTGTGTCCTTGTCATTCTCTTTACATCTTCACTGTAAAATCCATGATACTTAGAATTCTGCCAGAAGGACCAGGCACCCCTCCCAAATACCTTCAAATCTCTTTATTTGTCTCCCCAGGATATCCTGTTCCCCACCACTCATCAACATATGCAACCAGAGAACTAGATTAAAAAATCGTATTTTGGGGGGCTGGAGCGATAGTACAGCAGGTAGGGTGTTTGCCTTGCATGCGGTTAACCAGGGTTCGATTCCCAGCATCCCATATGGTCCCCCGAACATTGCCAGGAGTAATTCCTGAGTGCAAAGCCCGGAGTAAGCCCTGTGTATCACCGGGTGTGACCCAAAAAGCAAAAAAAGTCATATTTTCTTTGCAATGCTCCATAATTTCTCACCAAGAAAAATCCAGGGTTCCTGGGCACTAATAATTACAGTGGCACTAATCCATAAAGTGAGCAATGTACATCGTTTGCAATTCTCCAGCTGCCGTACCGAAAGGGCCCAAGCCGGAAAGACAGTGCAGCAGGCAGGGCGCTTGCCTTGCCCGCAGCCAGCTGGGTTCTACGGTTCCCCGGGCCCACCAGGAGTGACGGGTGGGTTTTGAGCCAGAGAAGCCCTGAGCATCACCAGGTATGGCCCCCAAACAAGAAGTAAACTAACATACAAACAAAAAAACTTTTAAACAAAATAAATAGAAGGGCCTCAAGCACTGCCTGGGTTGCCTGGTGCCCCCTGGCTGGGCTGGGCCTGAGGAGCACCGTGATCCCGGACGGCTGAGCAATACTAAGGGCCCTGCGCCCCCTGCAACTGCGGCACACAGGCCAGCGAGAGCAGGCCTGCTCGCCAAGCCAGCCCCCTCAGCACTCTCGCTTGCTCGCAGGCTTCTTGGCTGGCTTATTGCTACCCTAGAGAAGCCCGTGTTCTCTTTTGCACACACTCTTTCGCTCCCTTCACATCTTTCTAAATAAGTTTCAACAGAAGCTTTTTCATTTCAAAAAAAAGGGGGGGAGGGAGAAATAAATAGGAAAATAGGAAAACTGAATTCTAGTAGTCACCTAATCCAATATAGCAAACTAACATTTTACCATATAATGAGATGTTTTGAGATTTAAAAAAGCATAATAATAATAATAATAATAAATAGTGTATTTCACACATGTCAACTCAGATCCAAATTTTTCATCAAAAATATTTTATCTACATCTGTTTCATAAAAGTTACACTTGAAAAACAGTCACATGTTCATATTATTCTAAATGTTCTTAAAAGTTTTCCAACAGGGGTCGGAGCGAAAGTATAGTGGGTAGTGCGTTTGTCTTGCACACGGCCAACCCAGGTTCAATCCCCAGCATCCCATATGGTCCCCTGAGCACCTCTAGGTGTGATTCCTGAGTGCAGAGCCAGGAGTAACCCCTGAGCATCGCCAGGTGTGACCCAAAAAGGAAAAAGAAAAAAAAATGTTTTCCAATACATGAACCAAGTGTCTGTTTTCACATCTGAACTAATTTCGTAAAGTAAATAAAATTCAGGCCCTGGCCATTAGTCACATCCCAGGGCACATGAACCGTGCCTGGCAAGTGGCACTTACACAGGCCTGAGCCACGCTGCAGCAGTTTGTCTTCACCCTTCCTGCTGGTTGGCATCACAGGATTACGTTTTAGTCCCCAACTCAACTGTGCATCCCTAAGAGTTCAGCTCAAGACCATCCTTAATCTTGATGTATTTTCAGAGTCTAGAAACAAACATGCTGCAGATCCTTTCTCGAGCCCTGACTCCGACTCCGGTGAGTATTTTCCCAGTAACATCTTTCCCAATCCACAGAATATTTTAAGAAGCAGAAAGGTCACAGAAACAGCTGCTAGGGCGATTTCTTGACGAAACTTCATTATTAATTTGTGTTAAAAAGCATTCAGCCAGATATGTTTGTCCTCGGTCAGTTAAACAAACGAAATTCTTCAAGAGGGCATTTTGCTGAGACAGCAAGAGTTATTATTTTACGCTGATGAAGGAACAGGCTACAGACTGATGCACTGCCATTCACTATTACAAAATCCCTCTGGGGAACCTGAATAGTAACTATAGGATCAGCATTCAGTGATGATTAAAGAATAGTCTGTGATAAAATTATTCTAGAAGAGTAAAACATTTATGATACAAATCCAGATTAGCTTGATGACAGCACTTACTCCATACACAAGCCCAAGCTTTGAAGTTAAGGTTTCGGCAAGAGCCCAAACAATTTCAAGATACAGAATTAATTCAGTTATATGGTATATGTATGCACTGAATGTGACTCCACCTCATTTTCCAGCAAAAAGGCTATTTATTCCTTGCTACACTTTTTAAAAACTAAGAAATATATATTATATTTAAGAAAAGAGGAACTGGCAGATAGAGAAGGGAACACCAAGTAAAGGGTATTTGGAGGACCAGCTCGGGTTGGGAGATGCGAACCGAATGTAGACTATAGACCGAACACAATGGGCACTCCATGCCTCTAGTGCAAACTACAACACCCAAAAGGAAAGAGATAACAAAAGGGAATGCCCTGCCACAGAGGCGGGGTGGGGTGGGGGGGAAGGGGTGAGGGTGCTGGGAGGGATACTGGGACCATTGGTGGTGGAGAATGGGCACTGGTGGAGGGATGGATACTCGATCAGTGTATGACTGAAACACAAGCATGAAAGTCTGTAAATCTGCAACTGTACCCCTCGGTGATTCACTAATAAGAATTTAAAAAAGAAAATGAAGAAAGGAGGAGTTGGAGAGAGAGTACAATGGGCATGGCACTTTGTCACATGAGGCTGACCCAGGTGTGATCCCCGGCACCCTGGATGGTCCCGAGTCCTGCCATGATTCCCTGAGTCCTGCCAGGAGTGACCTCTGAGCACAGGGCCAGAAGTAAGCCCTGAGCACTGCTGGGTGTCGCCCAAAATCAAAAGAACAAAAAATAAATTTAAGGAAAAGAATTTACAAATTGTCATTTCAAATAAACACACCAAATAATTGGATCAGGGGCTGCAGAGCTGCGTCAAGGTGCCTGCCTGAAATGCCCCCACTGCTAATGACCAGCACCACTATGATGCCCAGGCACCTGTGCCCTCCTGAGCACAGAGCATACAACAGTCCCTAGCCACGACTCAGCGTGGCGCAAACCCCAAAACTAAAATTAATGAATTTCTTACTTATCACATGTGCCAACTCATTAGCATATCTTCATAAGAAGACTATAATGCAATTGCCTGAATTGTTGATTTTATTATTTCCAAGTAGTGCATAATTAAAAGTGTTAAGGCATTATTACATTAAAGATGTAGTAAATGCCTTAAATGTATTAAAGTAAATAAAAACAAATGACTATCATAATTTTATAAAGCAAGAAAACTTAGGACCTTAGTTCCTTGAAAGAGTCAAAACTGATAATTCAACACATACAATGCAAAAATATATACATGCATTCATACATACATTTGCAAGAAAAAGATCAAAAACTACATATTTGTAGTTTTTTACTACAAATTTACTATTGGTTTTGTTTTGGGTTTTATTCATTTGCACTTTCCAATTTATTCTTCAGGGAGCACATTTATTGTGAAATTTAAAACAAAAATTATGAAAAAATGTTATTAGTTTTAACCTCATCTATAATCGTGGAATAATTTTTTGAAAGTTGTATAGCCTAAGTGATAAAAAAGCAAGACCAATTACAATACCTATGAAGGTCAATACTCAAAGCTTCAAGTTTACCCAGGAAATCTAGAGCAAACAAAGGAAGAGGACTTGCTTGTGGTCAGAGACAGTTTGGGTTTATTCTAAAGCAAAATGTAAGCACTGTGCTTGGAACCACACTGTGCTTAGAAACCATCATAGTAAGCTGCATTGAGAATTCAGTTTCCATTAGCAAGTTCTCCAAGTTGCTAATGGGTAAAACACTTAAGGAAGGGAAAAAGAGGAGAAGTCAAATGGGATTGTGCTGTATAAGCAGCCAAAAGACAAAGTGAAACAGGATTGTGCTATGTAAGTAGCCAGACTCCAGTATTTCTCTTTGAGCTGGTCCTCCAAAGATTCCAGTCCTCCTCTCTCTGTAACCATGACCGCTTCCATCTTCAGCTCTTTTTTCATCTTGCAAAACTGAACTTTTGTACCTGTTACATAACTCTCTAGTCTCCTCTCTCTTCCCATTTCTTGGCAACCAACATTCTTTCTGTCTCCATGAACTTGACTAATGTAGGTTCCTCATACATGTGGAATCATGCATAACCTTTAATTTCACTTAGCAAAGTGTCCTGACGATTCATCCAGGCTGTAGCATGTGTCAGACTATCCCAGATACCACATTTATCTATTCATCTGTGGGTGGAAACTTGGATGAAAGGCTCCAACTTCTGGTTACTGTGAACAATACTGCCATAAAGAACATTAGAAATATCTGTTCAAGCCCCACTCTGTTCTTTAGGTGTTGATATAACTGATAGCAGCTGTCACGTGACTGGGTTTAAAAGGTGCCTGGAGAGCTGGTACAACATTCTGGGTGTGCGAGTAATGTTATTTGTATCAGGAACTGAGTAAATAAGATTGCCCTCCCCAGTGTGGCTGAGGCACCCAAATACATTAAAGGTCTAATGAAACAACAAGGCAGAGGAAAGGCAAATGCACTTAGTTGAACTAAGAAACTACTGATAGATTCAAAGTCTTGTTCCTGGGTCCTGGGATTCATCAAGAACTTATCCCAGGAGACCTTCGAATTTCTTTGGCTTGGACTGCATCATGCTACTAGTTGCCCTGGTTGTCCAGCTTGCAGTGGCAATACCATGGGATTCCTAGCTTCCACCCCCGTTCCCATTACCTCTTTCTCTCTATATCTTATTGGTTGTTTCTTTGAAGAACCCAAATACAGATTTATACCCAGAGCCCTTTTCCTTGAAACTTCTGAAATAAAACTCAGCATCAATTTGAAAGGTCATATTAAAACATGACATGAGTACTTTATGGATCTTTCACTTTATGACCTCTTACACATTAGTACTGAAGACGACATGAACCTAAAAGGGGGCCAGAAAGATAGCTCAGTGGGCGGAGTGCATGCTGTACCGGCATTGCATGGTCCTCGGAGCCCCATCAAGAGTGACTCCCCACCACCAACCCCAGCACAAAGTTGACCCAAAACACAAAATTTAAAAAAAAAAAAGAAAAGGAAAAAAACCTCAAAGGAGTATTAATCTAGAGCTGAAATTTAAAGTAACTGAAATATCTTTTCTTCTTGAATCCTCATATATTTCAAGTCTCAAGCAGAAAAATATGAAAGTCTAACTACATTTTATAGAACAAGAAACAAAATCATGTAACAAATATACTTCAGTTCTATAGAGTTAAATGCAGACTTTGTTTTCCATTGCTTTCCCCAAGATCCTAAGTCTCTTTTTCAAAGGTCTTCCAATTATTCTTCCACATCAAAACTACCTCTCAGTTCAGAATTTAAAAAATTACAAAATAATGTTCTTAAATACAAAGTTTCTTAAGTCAAACTGACTCCTGACCTTCACTGAGGGACTCAGAATTAACTGCATCCTGTTCCAATTCTTGCTTGAGACATCCTGCCTCTCTTTAACAGCACATCAGTTGATATACTTACTCCTTTCCATCAAATATTGAACATGCACAAGTGAAATAGAAAGTTTTTCATTCAGGCTTCAGAAATCCCTACACATGAAACAAGCATGAAAATCAGTGGCAGAAATCTAAATAAAGATTTATTTTGTGCAGGGTATCCATTTTGGATAAAGCTGTTTTTCAGATTGAGATCTCTCTTTCTCTCTCTCTCTCTCCCCCCTCCCTCCCTCCCTCCCTCCCTCCCTCCCTCCCTCCCTCCTTCTCCCTCCCTTCTTTCCTCTCCCTCCCTCCCTCCCTCCCTCCTTTTGGGGCCATTTCCAGTAGCTATATGGGGTACCAGCGGTCAAAGCCTGTGTACAAGGCTTTGTTTTAGCAAAACACGATAGTTTTGCTCCGGCTCTACGGAGAGGAAGCTCTATAGCTCAATGGGCTGAAGACACACTCTGCTAGTCAGCTCCCCAAAATGGCAGGGTCCCACATGGACCACAGAGGGAGATCCCTGAGCATGGAGCAGAGTCTGAAGTAACCTCTTGAACAGTGCAGGGTATGACCCAAGCCACACCGCACTCCCCAACCTACCACCACCCCAAAAAAAAAAAAAAAAAAAAGAACAAAACAAAAAAACAAAGAATGAGACATAGTGAAAGCGGCAACAAGTGTCCTGGTTCCTTCTAACAGAACGAAATCCAAGTTAGAGAGAAAGAAACAAGTCTGGTTGTCACAATCTTCAGTCCTCAGATTCTACTTTACGGAGAGTACTCACAGAAAAACTATAATAATATATCAGAACAAGTAATTAGTATCCATACCATTCTTTTTAAACAATTACACGTAGCTAGCAGAGGAACAATGACATATAAGTCTTTAAATCTCTAAAGGAAAAGAAAAAAAATCATATTTATTCCCATCTGATTTTGTTAAAGAACATCTAGATGTCAAGTTATTGCAACTCTGCAGAATTCATTTAAATAATACTAAAACAGTCAATGAGGGGAAAAAAAAATAACTGAAACAGGAAATAATTTTTCTTTGAAAACAAAAAGCTCTGGTTCTTAGGCATCTGCTCCATGACTGAATATTTACCAGTAACATTCAGATAATACAGAGGCTTAACAATTTTGGTAATTCAAGTGAAAAAAATCTGACCTACTTAATAAAGATACTGAGTTGAAAATGAAACTTTTTAATGACACTGGTGGCTAGAAAAGTGATGCACTACGCTGCAAGAGATGCTACTTACTCTTTTTTAAAATGAAAAATATGAAAGGTCCCCCTAAAGGTTCTTTAAAGGAAATAGAAATTAGACTTTAAAACTCTCCAGAAATTTACAACTCGAATGATATAACCCTTGCTGATGTATTGAATGAAGTTATATAGGAAGAGGCTATTACCCTTTACTCAGAATTTTTAACTTAAGTTCAACATCTTGCTTTTCCAAGATTTCATAATGAAATTCCTAAGACTTCTGTAGGACACAAACCCCAAACTGTCCTAAACCTGAAGAAAATTTTCAGCAAAAATTAACAATACAATGTTGCAGAATATCCAAATAATATCTGTGTGGCAACATTCTACAATTTTATATTTGAGTATCTCTTTGCATTTTACATTAAATTGAGACAAAGAAAGAAAGTAAAAACATTTACATTTGTCTATTTCCTTATGGTATATGGATAGACAAACTATGTTTAAACCGAAACTATGGTCTGTTTAATAATTACATTAGTGAAATACAGCCACACCCCTGCTCCACTTTGTCTCGGCTATTTTGAGAATACGATGGCAATAGCTGAGACCACGCAGCCCCAAAGCCCAAAGTGCTTACTCTCTCTCTTCAGAAAAGGTTTGCCAACTCCTGTGAAAATGCTTTGCCCATTTTAAACTAGATTTTATTTGAACTAAGTACACAAGAATCTGATGAGTATGAATCAGGCTGCATTCTTCCAAATTATTTCAAATAAATACACAGTTTAGACATTTCAACACTGACATTCTACAAAAATCTCAGAAAAGATAAACAGAAAATGCAATTCAGGAGACAGAAAGATAGTACAGCAGGTAGAGCACGTGCTTTGCAAGGCGGCTGACCAGGGTTCAATCCCCAGCATCTCACAGGGTCCCCTCAGCCCACCCAGAGTGATTCCTGAGGGTGGAGCCAGGAGTAAGCCCTGACCACACTAGATGCTGCCTCCCACTGCCCCCACGCCCACCCCACAAAAAAAGCAATCTTTAGCAATGTGAAAGTGTCTCTTTCTATTAACAATGACCAATTGCACTGATTTTCTTAAATCACATATAGGCTTTAATATTTATTTAAATCAGCAGGAGCGAGAGAGAAAGCACAGAGGTAAGGTATTTGTGCCTCACATGCGGCTGATATCCAGTTTGATCTCCAGCACCACTTTTGGTCCCCTGAGCACAGAATCAGGGCTAAGTAAGTCCTGAACAACTATTTGTTGTACACACACACACACACACACACACACACACACACACACACACACACTTAACTTACTTAACTATGGAAACAGTTATCCTAAGAACTTTATAGTGATTCCCTTTGAAGAGGGAAATTTGATTTACAAATATAACTTTTTAATACCCATGATAAATAAATATAAAGATTAAATACAGACCGTCTAGCTTCATTAATTGTCTAAATTACTTAACTTATTCTTCCCCCACATAGTTTTCTTCTGATCTCCTTATCGGATCATTATAGATTACATCCCAACTAATCACCAAACATGCTCGGACGTGGCACTGCTTTCTAAACTAATCACCCTCATACATTAATAGACTGACACTAGCCTGGCAATGTTGCATCCAAAAAATCCCATTAACTAAAGTCACCACCTCTTACAATACCAAAATTGGAGTGGTAAATCCTATAGAGTTTCTTAAGACTTATATAAATATCCCCTGTAATCTTCCACTAGTCCATTCACTGCCCACTCTAAACCCAGGAAGTCAGGGAGTATTCGTGAAGCATAAAACTTTTTCTTATGGGCTATAGTAAGTAAGGAACAGAAATAATCTACGACTCTTCGACAGTGATTCCCAGCATTCAGTCACAAAGGCAGGACACTATTGGCTCTACTACAGAGCATGCCCTTCACTCATCCTCTCATCCTCTCTACAGCACAAAGTATGTGCTGGTGAGCAACAGACATTTAGTTGACACATGCATGATGAATTACTCCAATAATCCTAATGTTATGATTTTTACTTGATTTTCCTTGTCTATTTGATGTTCTCCCTTCCCAAATGAAATACATTCAAAATAGTTAACTAATATGCGAGGGAGGAAAATTCAGTTCTCTTCAAGGCCCAGCAGCGTTACTTAATTCAAAGTGTATTACTTAACGTGATGGGTTCAGAGTTCTCTGAAATACAGGGGCGATACTGCAGGTTCTATTTTCAAAGACCTGCCAGGTGGAAGTCTCAGAAAAATGCTTATTTAGAAAACAGAGTCTCAGATCGCTTCCCATAAAATAGTCAAATGTGAATACATATAATCATCAACATCAAATTATCCCCAGTAATTAACTTTGATGTTAATTAACTAATTAAATTCTACCTTTAATGCTTCAATCAGATAATTGTGTTTCTATGACTTTTATATTCTTACCTGCTAAGTGAATATTATTTCCTAGGTAAATATTAAAATAGACTCCAGCTATTTTTTCTATTTTAATAAAAATGGCAACAATATAGTACTGCAATAAAAATAATGAAAGCACATTGATATATAATAGAAACCACATATATGTGGTGGCTCATATCCATTCCTAGGTATTTACATTAACTTATTTAATGTTCATTAAACTATTAATATATTAGTGATAAAATGCTATATCCCCATTTTACATACGGGAATAGTTACAGCAACTTTTGGCAGTGTCAATTAAAAAGGTGATCAATCTGGACTTTGAACCCAGGCCACCTGGCTCCACTGTGCTCTTTGCCTCTCTTTTATTATGCTACCTCTACACTTGGTTAATGGGTAAAAGTTTATCAAAGTTATGAATACTGGATTTTTCATAAACACAATTAACCATTAAATTATAAAACTCAAACCAAACCAATTGTAAAAATAAGAAAAGTACCCAGGCCACTTCATAAAATGTTTGAGAACACATATATACCACGTATGAAGTGGAATGGAATACATAATTATTTATTTATTTATTTTTTGCTTTTTGGGTCACACCTGGCGATGCACAGGGGTTACTCCTGGTTCTACACTCAGGAATTACTCCTGGTGGTGCTCAGGGGACCATCTAGGATGTTGGGAATCGAACCAGGTCAGCTGCGTGCAAGGCAAATGCCCTACCTGCTGTGCTCCAGCCCCGGAATACATAATTATTAAATGTCCAGGTTTCACTGTAATCTCTCATATTCTCTTTCATTCACCTATTCTGAAGAAATGTTCAATACATCCCCACTTGCATGGACAGAGGAAAGGAACAAATACCTGAGAAGCTTTGAAACTCAGGTACAGAAAGCAAGACTCAGAGCAGCAGGGGCTACTTCCCAGAATCTCCATCAGACATACATTCTCCCAAAGAAATGTTCCATCACTTCCCATAAGAGAAAGTAAGAGGTCAGAGAGATACAAGGGGGAAGAGGTACAAGGGGGAAGGTGCTTGCCTGGCATGCAAGCAAGCAGGCTCTAATCCCTGGCATCCCACATGGTCCCCGAGTCCTGCCAAGAGTGATCCCTGAGCACAGAGTCAGAAATCAGCCCTGAGCATAGCCAGGAGTGTCCGACACCCCCAAAAATAAACTATTAGGAATAACAAAGAGTCACAATTATATTTGTATTAATACAGTAGTAGCATCGTGTATGACAATTGTATAACTATAATGAAAAATTATCATTATGAAAAATTGGAGCTTCGAGCCAGAGAAACATCGCAGCGACTGGGGCTCTTGCCCTGCCCCCCACCCTGCTTTGAATCCTGGCACCACACAGGGTCCCCCAAGCATTGCCAGGGGCCACTCCTGAGCACCGAGCCAGGATTAGGTCCCGAGTACACCAGGTGCTGGCCAAACACAAAACAAAACAGAAAATTAGAATTTGCCTAAAGGAGTAAAATTACCCTAAAATAGAGTAAGTATATTGGGCCTGTAAGTATATTGCCAAAGGCCTGGTACAATGTATGAAATGCCTGGAGCATACACTTAAACAAATGGGTTGTAAACCAATGTGCCATTAAATGTTTATGAGCTTTCTTTTGCTTCCTGAAAAGACAAAAAAAATCTCTTTTGAAGAACTACAAATACATTTATTAACTGCTTTCAATAATATTTTCCTTTATCAGTGTTAGACTAATACAGCACAATATTTATTAAACATGCATTCTATTTAAGGTATACTTGGCTTTCTTAATCTTCTCAACACCCAGAGTTTAATTATCCACCTCATGAGGAAGTGGCTAAGCCAGGATTTAAAAGTAGGTTACTTGATTTCAAAGTCCAGGCTATTATTCAGTACCACCACTATCCCTACCAAAATGGAACAGTGATTACTTTTACAGATTATAAAGCATAAACCATTTCTTTTCTTGGGGAGGTCACACCCAGCCATGCTCACAGAACCAGATGATGCTGGGGACTGAACCTGACTTACTGTATGCAAAGAATGAGCTCAGCCTGCTGGCCTAGCTCTCCAGCCCCTTTGAGCACATTTTAATGATCAGTAGGGAGTTTTGTGATGACTGTGTAAACTTGATTACTTGATTCTTTCCCCTTAGAGCAACAAACAGAAAAACACTAACATGAGTGTGCTCAACTGTTCCACTTTCATTTCAGTTGGCTTACCTTTCAGTGGAAGATTTAAGACCATTGTCCCAGAGTTTTCAAAACACGGCTGTGCAGCATAATAATATTTTGAACCACGAAACAATATTCTCCTCTCTGTGAGTATGGCAACCATGCAGCTCAGTTCAGATTTCAACTCGTATTTCCCACATAGTCAGTACGTTCTCTCTTCTTAGTACAACAAACATTGTAAATCTTAGCTTAGAAAGGAGAGTTACCACATCCACTGACACAACCCAAAAAAGCAAGTGCAACGAACCAAGTAATTTTTCCAAGTGAAAATACGGGCAGGTTGGTTGGCAGGGCAGAGTGTGTCTCGAGGACACCAAGAGACAGACTACCCAATTCCATACAAAGTCACTCAATTACCAAGTGGAAGTAACAGACTGTCTGATTCAACACCAAGTCACTCCATTTACCAAGTGGAAGTATGAGGCACAGATCATTAAGCAGAAAAAGGGGCGCATTCTCTGGATGAATTTTCATGGTTTCTCAGTACTTCAATAAATGAAATGAGATTACGCCCAGAGAGGTAGCTTAACAAGGGCCCCTAAGCATTGTCAGGTGAGATATCCTCAAAACAAAAAAAATTAAATTACAAAAATCACCTAGAGTTACCCGACTGCATCGAGACCCACCTACCACTTCTTTTTTAAACTGAACTTCAGATACCTTTCCCTACAACACACCTCTCTGCTCCCCCAGAGGGGGGCCACCTCCCACGTGACTCCTCAGAGAGCGGGGAGCAGAGGGAGTCCCCCGCGGTGTAACACTCTGAGGTGATGTGCGTAGGTCCTCGTAAGATTCTAACCAACATCACGTCAAGGCTTCATTTGTGCGGAAGAGATGAAAAAGAAAATTTTTTAATGCCATGAACGAAGACACACACACACACACACACACACACACACACACACACACACACACACGGCTGTAGGAAGACATAAGAGTAAAAAAAGTTCAGAGGGTAGAACTGCCAAAACAAGACTAAGACCTACCTCCATAGAAGTTTTTTAAAATGTCAGAAATAATAAACCCTAGAGAATAATTGACTAAGCGCTCACAGTGATTCTAACTAGAGAGGAGGAGAAGCAATTTTCTTTGTTCACTTTTTACTAGATTAAAGAAAGGAACATCTATATTTAAAGATCCTGTAGTAGATAAAGCCTAACTACCAAAGCTGCTACCAGGAATTTTACCAGATCCTCATTTCAGGGGTATCGGGCAAATGATACTTGACAGTACCTTTTCTCTCCAAAAGTAACACTGAGTAAGTCCTTGAAGCACTAAAAACAAATCTAATAATATAAAAGCAACTAGTAATAACCATGATGACTACCCAATTCCAATTAAAGAACTAGAAGTCTAATTCCTCAGAGAAGGGCTCGATAATCTTGCATATGCTATTTCTGGGGGGTCTCTCAAGCTGTGCTCAGGGCCACTCCTAATAATTCCTAGCCAAAGAGTCAGCTCAGCTGTCCAGTGTGAGGACTCAAGGACACGGTGCTGGGAGGGCCCTACACATATGTCTAGGATTGCCTGGGGCACTAAGGGGGCACCTGGTGGTAGGTGGGGGGTTATGTGGTGCCAGGAATCAACCAGGGCCACCAGATGTAAGGTACGCACCCTAACCTGATTTGTCACAATAACTTATTAATGCTAAGAGTTGGCCAAAACACACAAAACCAAGAGTTCCTTAAAGGCAGAAAGCAGGTAAGACTTTGCATCTTGTCTACTCCATACAAAGCCTTTAATAGAAATAGAAGAATAGGTAGTGGGTATTCCTACCTCACTAAGAGAAATTGAAGCAGGCAAAATTGTCTCCATGCCCTGAGGCCAGGGAGAAAGCTCAAAGAAGGTTTGGACTGATCCCTGGGAACTACAACATTCCCCTTGATTGAGCCAAGAGGAGCCCCAGGAGCACCACCTTGTATGACTTAATCCACTTCCCAAATTATTTCCTCAACCCCCCAAAACTTTTCAGGTTACACTGCACTAGAAAGTATTTACCAGAGGCCAGGGATGTTGCTCTGGGGTAGGACAGGTCTAGCATAAAAAAGCTCTAGGTTCAGGAGAGAGAGTACAGTGGGTAGAATGTAGCCGACCCAGGTTCAATCCCTGGCGCCTCATATGGTCCCCCTGAGCCTGCCAGGAGTGATCTCTGAGCACAGAGCCTAGAGTCAGCCCTGAGTATTGCAGGTATGGCCCCAAAACAAAACAAACAAAAGAGTTTCTAGCTTCAATTCGTTGCACCTTCCCCCCTCCCTGCCCCCCAAGAAATATTTATTCCCTAACATATTAATCATCCCTCACCCAAATTTGCCTGGAATTTTAGTTCAACAGGCTATGGAGAGAAACAGTATTAGCTCATCTTTCAAAGTGCTGGGAAACAGTCTTCTCCCTTAGCTAACTCACACACTGAATGTTGTTCTTGTGGAAGACCAATATCACAGCCACACCGAGGGGGTAAGTTTCCCATTTCCTAACTTCAGCACAAAAACATTTCAAGCAGTCTGGCTGCAGGGAAGATTTCCTTCCTCTTTCCCATTCTTACCAGAGACAAGTCTTTCACTTCTAATCACTTCTATTTCTGCAGATTCAGGGTTTTCAGATCCTGAGCTGAATCTTTTCACATTGGAAATGTGACTTTAGGCACTTCAATGAGTATAAACTATTCCTAACATTTAACATATTAGGAATATATTAAGAATATATTAATATTTTATTCCTAATATTTCCTAATCTTTAATGAGTATAAACTATTCCTAAAGCTATTAAGTTTCCAACGCTATTTTGGTTGGGGGGAGGGGCATACCTCAAGTGCTCAGGGCTGACTCTGCTCTGAGCACGGGGGTCACATCCATCATACTTGGGGACACGGTGCCAGGCCCAAACCCAGGACTCCAGCATCTAAAGCGCATCCCAGCCTGTAGAGCCATCTCTCTAGCCCAGGAAATTGCCAACATTTTAATATTGCTATAGTTCACAACACTGCATGTTCGAAAAAATTAAATGATATGCTTTGTTAAAAGATCACTGACTCTATGCTTTCCAAATTAACTAAAAATTTTTTACGAATGCCTCTACCAGTTGCCTTTATAACCAAAAATATTTACCCAGAAAGAATGTAGCCAAACTTTAAAAAATGTTTCCAAAAGATTTTATGCTGTCAGACACTAGACCACTAGCATTCCTACTTTATCAAGGGATTCTGCCTCCCCTCCCCTCCCCTCCCCTTCTCTCCTCTCCTTCCCTCTCTCCCTTCCTTCCTTCTTTCCTTTTCTGTCTGTCTTTCTGTCTCTGTCTGTCTGCACCAAGAATCAAACCCAGGGCCTTACACAAGTAAGACGGGTTCTCGATGGCTGGACAAATCCCTGCCCGGCAATTAGAGTATGAAGAGGAATCCTCCAGCTCTCATCCAAACACCACTGTCACTTAGAGAAATGCATCCTGTCTAGACAGACTCGGCACATGCAGGGCACAGAGCATGTGAAGCTATGAGCAATATACACTGCCAAGGCTGCTGCTCTGAGCTGCTGCAGCTTTCTCCGGATACGTGAAACAGAGTGGGTTGGAAGGCATTAAGGAACTTGCTTTGTGTGCAGCCAACCACAGCGCAATCCCCTGCACTGCACTGTTCCCCAAGCCCCCAAACACAGAGCCAGGGCTAGCCTCCAAGCCCTGCCAAGTGTGACTCATCTCCCCCCTCCCCAGCAATTCCAAATTAAAAACTAAAAGCAAGCCAAAAAAGATCAAGGAGAGTGGGCCTTGCACAAAGCCGACCTGGGCTCGATCCCCAGCATCCATATGGTCCCCTGAGCACCGCCAGGAGTGATTCCTGAGTGCAGAGCCAGGAGGAACCCCTGAACGTCGCTGGGTATGCAACAAAAAACCAAAAATAAATATGTAAAAACTGAAAAATAAAAGACTGGAGGGATGGCTCACTGGGCCGGAGACACGCCCTGCATGCGGGACCCCTAGATTCACTCTCCCAGCGCCAGGCGGTCCTGCAGGGAGCAACCCCTGGGCACCAGCACCCAGCAAAGAAAAATCATTCCTACCTATCTTACAGGCAGCTGTGAAGAAATCACATCTGCAATGTCCCCAGCAGAGAAAATCCTTCCTACTCCTCTTCTAAAGTGGCTGTGAAGCAATCACACACAGAAGCATCTAGGCTCAGGTCTGACGAACTCAAGATGCTCGGCAACGGTGTCTCTTATTTTAATGACTCCCCGCTAACACTCTGCCCCCCTCTCATCAAAGAAGCAAGTTGTCTGCCACCTTCTTTTCAGCCCATTTTAATTTAGTGAAATACTTCCTCTGCTCTGATACAGAAAAACAAGTGTTCAACCATAGGGTACAACAAGAGCACCTAAAATGTATCTTACTGAAAAACACTGCAGCATGCGTCGCCCTGGTGCAGAAAAGCCCATTCCTGCACCTCTTGCTGTTGTTGTTTTGTGGCCATACCCAGAGATGTTCAGGGGTTACTTCTGGCTCTGCACAGGAATTACTCCTGGCAGTGCACGGGGGACTGCCAGGGATTGAACCCGGGTCAGCTGTGCAAAAGACAAGCTCTGCCTGCATCGCTCTAGCACCATCTTTCTTTAATCTAAAAAGTCCTGGTTTCCCAGAGATCTTAGCTTCGGTGTTAGTATACCAGCTTCAAAATAACTGTTGTGATAGAATTATTTGAGCAGTCATTCTGAGTTTAAACCATCTGTCTGGCATTTCCTGAAGCAACTGCTAAAGATATCCTATGCATACAGATGAGATTTTTCTCAACAAAAATGCAAAAATGTTTCCACATCTGTTGTTTTTGTTGATATGTCACCTAGATTAACAAATTCTTTCCTAGGATGAAAACAGAGAATCTTTTTAATGTACACATTTTTTAATGAGGCTATTAAGATTATGTCATCTTTTCTAATGTTTCTCTACTACAAGTTTCTATATGTGCATGTGGATATAGACATATCTAACCCTAGAGACAGAGAAATTCCTAATAAACAAGTCTGTGACTTTCATCTTTAAGCATAATGGCTAAGACTTTTTAAAATCAGACTGGAATATTCATGCATTTAAATCTGCCAGATTATGGATGTGAAGAACTATACAACTGGCCTTAGACAGTATACAATAATTCTGAAATCTAAGATGCTCATTTCATACTTCAAAAGATAGCTATATCTAAATGCCCAGCAAATGACTGGGTCAAAATTTATTACTTCCATCTGCCCAGTACTGCCCTTCCATATGCTAGCATCACCACCAAAACTGTCTCTGGGTACCTGCCGTTATCAAAGGACATGATGCTGTGGGGGCTGCCAGCCACACAACTCTGCTTGCACGCCTGATGGCTTTTTGAAGAGAGTCGCACAAAGTATCATTCTGATCAATCCAAGTGTTCAAGCTACTAGAATTGTGGGCACAAAACTTAAGCTACAGTGAAATATTCTTTAGGAACTTCAGAAGTCATTTTTCTTTTATGTGCCTTACTGACGACAAAATCCTGAAGCAGTTAGTGCTGGTACTTCAAAGAAAGGACAAAAAAAAAAATCTCGGGGGCAAGAGCAATAGTACAGTGGCGTTTGCCTTGCACATCCCTGGTACCCCATATGGTCCCTGAAGTCCACCAGGAGTTATTCCTGAGTGCAGAGCTAGGCGTAAGCCCTGAGTACTGCCAGGTGTGCCCCCCGCTCCAAAAAAAAAGGGATGGGGGGAGACCAGGGGAGGGGAGGGGAGGGGAGGGGGTAGGAAGGGAAAGGAGGGGAAGGGAGGGGAGTGGGAGGGAGAGGTGAGGAGAGGGGGAGGGAGAGGGAGAAGGAGAGGGGGAGGGGAGGGAGGAGAGGGAGAGGAGGAGACCTATATATGATTTATTTTAGGGAATTGGATGGTGCAACTGTGGTTAAGTACAAAATCTTCAGGGTAGGCTGGCATGCTGGAAACACAGAAAAAGAGTTACAGTTCAACTTCAAAGGCAGTCAGCTGGCAGGATTCCTTTCTATTGAGGGGACGGTTTAATCTCTGTTCTATACAGTTTTCAAATGACAGGATGAAACCTACTCACATTATGAAGGGCAATTTGTTTTACCTAAAGCCCCCCCACTTAGATCCAAAAACACCTTCACAGAAAAACCCAGAATAACGTTAGAACATGTTATCTGGACACCATGGTCCAGCCAAGGTACCACATTAAATTAATCAACATAAGTGCATCTCTTGTCAAATGTAGGCATATTATATCAAGATTTTTTTAAATACATAGAGAGAAATGTGCCATTAGACAACTAAATCATTGAGTTCAAGTTGTCAAATGTAATTACATAAAACCAAGCCACTTTATCTTACTCTACACATAGTTTAGCTCTGCAGTGTCGTCATACATGCAGCCCCTGGTTAACCAAACACAGCTCAGCAATGTATAACTGTACTGCTCTCGCTATATACAATACACATTATTCAGCACACTATCTGTCAGAACTGTGGTAACAGACTAGGATACAGTCTCTGGTAATGAAGACTAAAACTGAGAGGAGCAAAATATGCACCAAATTTCACTCACACAGAGTATTACATTGCTTTCCCTACTTTCTAACATCTAGACTTCCCTTGGTGTTTGACATCTAGACCAGCAGAACCTTCTACGCTAAACTAGACTCAGTCTGAGCACGCTATCCAGGGCATCACTCTTTTCTGACTTTCACAGTGATTGGTGTCGTAACTAACATGATACAAAATAGATACACCTACGGCAAGAAAGAGATTTGAACTCAGAAGAAGAAAGTAGGGTCAACACGAGCTATTCTGTCACCTGCCAATGCCCGCTTGTTCCGCCATCGGCACATCTACAACTTATTTGGGAAAACTGCTTCTCCTCAAACTCAACTATGCGGCTTGAGTAGGGTCCAATTATGTCCAAGCCCTAACTGCAAACTTGTCAGAAGCCAAGCCAGATTCCTTCTCCAAGATTTTATTTTTATAATTAAGGGAATAAAAACACATCTACTAGAAAAACTAAGGAAGTGGTCTATAGCAGCTGCCAGCCGTTTGTCTACAGCCCTGTGGAAGTGTGCTGGGAAGAATGACAGAACGATGAAGAGAGAACCAGAGATGAGAGCAAGGCGTTCAAAGGAATTCTGCCATTAAACACAGTGAGAGTTCCGATCATCCCTAATGCCTACAGAAATAAACCCCTCTTGGAGTCTGGTTACATGAGCCAACAAATGCCCGTCTGCCTAGTCACAGCTGTACTTCTACCACTTACAACTAATTTCCGGTGAATGTGAAATAAGGTGAAACCCTTCTAGGAGTTGTGACATTAGGAGGGACGGTAACTTGTCTTAGGAAAGTTAGGAACCACCTGAAAGATGCTGTTTGAGACCCCAACGAATGTGTGTGCATGAATGACATGCAAGCACATGCCTGGAGAGATGGACAGTCATGGCTGTCAGGCAACCTCAAAAAAGGTCCCACCCAACAACATTTCATGAGGAAGGGATCTGATAGATGCTAAAATAAAGCAGGCTGTTAGTTCCAGAAAAAGCCAGTGACATATTATACATATACATACATATATACATAGCACCGTATCACTGTCATCCTATTGTTCATCTATTTGCTTGAGTGGGTGCCAGTAATGTCTCCATTTGTCCCTGTTGTGTGCTAGTGTAGCCCAATGGTGTATTGGGGGCTTTTTCAGGATCAGGAGAATGAGGACCGCTGTTATTACTGTTTTCGGCAAAACAGCCCAAGAGCCCAAAACTTTACTCAGAAAAGACATTTGTGCTCCTATGTTCACTGCAACACTATTCACAACCACCAGTATCTAGAAACTGCCCAAGGGTCCAAGAACAAAGAACTGGACAAAGAAACTATACATTATATACATATACATTATGGAATACTACTCAGTTATTAAAAAAAGGGAGGGACGACACCATGCAATCTGACATTATAAGGACAGTGTGGAGAATATCATGCTGACTGAAGCTAGGCAGAAGAGGAGGCACAGACACAAAATGATCTCTCATGTATAAGGAAACATCGAGAGGCCCAAGGTAAGGGAGAGCTGGTCTACAGAACTGCGCTTACCTCAGCAGGGGCCTGGGGAACACTGAGATAATGGAGGAAAACGGACAGTCTGGTGGAGGGTGTGGTGTTTACAATGTATGCACAAAACCCTATTATTAACAGACAAATACAGTGTCTCAAATAAAATTGTTAAAACTTAAAGAAGTGAGCCAGAAAGACAGGACAGCAGATAGAGCACACTCACAGAGACGACTTGGGGCGCAATCCCCTGAGCACTGCCAGGAGTGCTCACCGAGCACACAGCTCCCTTGCCATACTCTTCACCACGTCCATGAGACCCTTCCCGCCCGCTCCCCCACTCCTCTCGGTGCCTTCGGTTCTGTGGTGAGAGTCTAAGACTTTGTTCTTGCTCTCTCCCTTTGCGTTCTTAGTAGACCACAACATGAGTGACATCGTTCAGTATCTCTTTCTTCTGCTGGTTTATTTTGCCTAACACATGCATACATCTCTTATACAGTTCCTTTTTCCAGTTATTTAAATCAAATGTCAGTTCTGGTCTGATGCATTTCTCCACTATTATTTTCTGATGAGTAAGGCCCTAAAGCTGCAGACTGGCTCCAGTGATAGTGTCTGTTTTGCATGTATGAGGCCCTTGGTTCCAACCTCAGCGCTTGGCGGGGTGGGGAGGCAAGTAATACAGAGTAAGTCATCAGATCCAACTTGGCTGAGTCAAAAACTACTTTTAAATAATTGTTCAAGAGTCAAATACTACTGATACTAAATTATGCATTCTGGGCTGGGGGTGTGAGGATGAAAACCCAAAATTTGGCAACAATTTCATTAAGTAGCCTACCTCCTAAAGCAAAGTCATTGAGCATTATTGGCCAGTTATTATTCCACCAACCAGTGATACTAGAGAGTGGTATCACTCCAGTTTCTGAACAAAAATAAGACATCAGAGGCTGGAGCGATAGTACAGCAGGTAGGCAATTGCCTTGCACGCACCTGACCCGGGTTTGATTCCCAGCATCCCATATGGTTCCCTGAGCACCGCCAGGAGTAATTCCTGAGTGCAGAGCCCGGAGTGACCTCTGCGCATCACCGGGTGTGACTCAAAAAGAAAAAAAAAATAATAATAGTAAGGTATCAAACCACAGATCTACTGACAATTATTAGCATGAGCAAAAACAAAGCTCACTCTGCATTCAAGTGAAGGTATTGATTTCTAGTTCCTAGGAGGGAGAGAGAGAGAGAGAGAGAGAGAGAGAGAGAGAGAGAGCGCACACTTTATAGCCATATGGTGCCATGTCTAATTAAGCACTTGTTTTGTTTCCAGCCACTCCCTTCTCCTCAAGGTTGTTGCTGGTGCTGCTGATGTGAGGAAAAGGGCTGCGTACAAGCTTGGGTCTCATGCTAGACTTGGGCGGGGGGGGGGGGGGGGGGGGGAGGGGAGGGGGGCGTTATGGGGCGTGGGAGGAGTCCCTGGGGGAGGGAGGCATTTCCTTTTGTGGTATTTACACCTGGCGGGAAACACCCTCCAGCACCAAGGATCACAGACAGCTGATCAAAAGGGCCCTGGGGAACTGAACCTACAAACTCTTTCCTAGGGCACTTTCAGCCACTGCCTCATTATTCCTCCAGGCCCTAGCTTGGGTTGGGTCCATTGGATTTTTGTTTTTTTTTAAGTTTGGGGATCACACCCTGTAGTGCTGACTCCCAACTCAGTGTCAGGATGGCTGGCCCTGCAGCATGCACCCAGTACTGAGCCTGGGGCTCCAGCATGCATAGGCTGAGTCCTCTGAGATACTTTCTCAGCACTTTATCTGTGCTTGTATATAAACTTATACTAACAGTCCACACAACTTGAAGACAAAAAGTAAAGGATTAAATTAAAAAAAAAAAAAGTTTTAGGGGCCAGAGCTATAGTTGGGCATTTTCCTTGTATGCAGTAGACTAGGTTTGATCCCCGACCTCCCATATGAGCCCCCAAGCAGTCAGAAGTAATTCCTGAGTGCAGAGCCAGGACCTCTGAGCCTCTCTGGGTGTGACACAAAACAACAAACAACAACAACAAACTTTTTTTAATTACAAAGTTTAAGTCTCTAATTGGCTTTGCAAATTCAGGACACCACAATAATATCTCAAAATGAACTATTCTGTACAAAAAATTAAGATTAGGTGTGAAAGCCAGAAATACATGAGTTTACTGCTATAATAGATCTACATATGTCCCAATATAAAAACCTAGTATAGAACTGAACTCAAGTATTTCTTGATTTATAATCATTATATTCATATTGCATCTTTAAAACTATAATCCCCTTTTACAGCGTTCTGGCCTTCTTCCTAAAGGTCAGACTGCAGCCATTAGTTCTCCTTCTGGCATCCCTTCAGCTCCATGACAAAGGTCCACTGTTCTCTCCAGTTTTATAACACACTTTATAATGAACTGGGAAACTTGATACTCAAGACTGGTAAAACATTTAAAAACTTTCAAAAATATTAAAGCATTAGTAAGATCATGAGCAAAAAATACAAAAGCAGGAGGAAAGTATATGATTTGTGGCCTCACATGCTGGGGGGAAAGGCAGCTGGGATAGAGAAGGGACCATTAAGTAAATGATGGTTGGAGGGATCGCTCGGGATGGGAGATACGTGCTGAAAGTAGACTGACTACGAACCAAGCATGATGGCTTCTAAGTATCTGTATTACAAACCGTAATACCCAAAACAAGAGGGGGGGGGAGGAAGGGAATGTGTCTGCCACAGAGGCAGGGGGTGAAGAGGCGGGGGTGGCGGAAGGATATTGGGAACACTGGTGGTGGAGAATGGGCACTGGTCAGGGAAGGGTGCTTGATCACTGCATGACTGAAACATAATCACGAGAGTTTGTAAGTCTGCAAATGTATCTCACAGTGATTCAATAAAAAAAAAAAAAAAGCCCACAAAGTTTGTGGTTTGCTTTGGGGGCCACATCAGGTGATGCTCAGAGGCAACTGCCAGCTTAGGAGGATGACGGGGTGAGTTGGGAATATCTGGGCCCATCCTTGCAGTGCTGGTACCTGAACCCAGGGCTCCTGCAGGAAAAGGATGGACTCCAGCCAGTGGGTCTGGCACCCCAGCCCAGAGTGGTTCTGAAGGCCATCTCAGAGTTCAGATAACATAATCTTCAGCCTCCTCTTCATTATCAAGCACTGCCTGAACTTTGAAATAAGCCAAAAAACTAGCTGCTCTAAGGAAGATGGTGAGTACGGACTTGTCCGTTTTACTGGAGATGGGGACGGTGGGGATCTATGGATTGCGAATGTTGACCCCCAACTCACCCAGCAACAGTCCCTGCTAAAGCCTATGCTGGATGCAGACCTCCGCACATCCACACCACTAGCTTGGCGAGGCTGACCCAGGCTCCTCCTTCCCCTCTGGCTTTAATGTACTGTGCTAATCACTGGCTATCATTTCTGAAGCATTTGGCATACCTCCTGTGTTCCAGGTACAATACCAGGTACCTGATATGGAGCAATAAACAAGATCTGGACGCTACCATGGTCTGGAGAGTATGCTGAGTAATGAGAAAAAAAACAATCATCAGTGCAATGAGTACAAAAAAAAAAAAACTAAGGGTGCAATGAAAGCTCACGGTGACATTGGAAGCCAAGACTACCAAGACTGACTGTTCAGAGACCAAGAAAATCAATACCTGAGAACACTGAAGTGGGGCTGGGGAGATAGTATAGGATTAGGGGCACATGCCTGGCATAAACCCAACACTGGCACATGCCCTTCTCATGCACTGGGTATTCCTAGTGTTCCCAGCACCCAGTGCCAGAGCAGACTGGTATCCCTGAACCTCACAGTGGACTCATAGCCCAATTGCGGAGTTGAAAATCACCGGAAGTGGGCCCAGGCAATCTCAGCACAGCATGGGAGACTCAAAGGAATTTTTTTTTAATTTTATTTTTATAAAGTTGTTCACAATAATTCACTACATTTAATATTCCAATACCAATCCCACCACCATTACACCTACCCACCACCATATTTCAAATGTTTCCATCCCGACCCCCAAACCCTGCCCCCAAAGCAGGACCTAAATAATTTATTTTGTATCACTAGTTATGAATAATCCACTAAAAATGATCCCAAAAAATTTCCTTAGAGGAAAGTATCTGAAGATTGTTGTATTTCACCCTGGAGTCATTAAGCCATTGTATAAGAGATTACCAACATCTTGTTAAAGGCTGAGTTTTGTGTGCTTATTATACATACATACATATATTTTTTCTCACCAAGATGGGTTGCCATCTACTTTACCCCAAATCAAACTGTGTGCTACATCAGTGGTGTAGAGTATGAGATGTCACATGGCTACAAATGGGACCACGCACTCCAGGAATTCTAAAATCCAAAGATATTTAAAAATTATAAATTAGTGGAAACTTTTTGGAGCTAAAATTATCTCTTGCCTTGCTCTCAACCAACCTGGGTCCAATCCCCGGCATCCCATATGGTCTCCCAAGCACCATCAGGTGTGATTCCTGAGTGTGGAGCCAGGAGAAAGCCCTAAGCATCGCCAAGTGTGGCCCAAAACCAAAACTTAATAAAAAATTAATGGAATCTTTAAAGGGCTGAAGATATGTCTCAGTGCTAGAGCACTTGCCTTGCATGTGTGAGGCCCTGGGCTCGATCCCTGACACCACAAGAGCAAAAATAAATAAATAAAACTACTAAGTCTATTTTCCTATTACTCATACTAAACAAAAAAATTAAAACTCTGGACACAATATATCAGACCAATTTTAGCAAAAGAAAGTAGACTAACTGGTGGCCCGCGGACATCACCAGGAGCAAGTTCCCGGGTTCACTTCTGGCTTCCTGTAGCCCAGATTTGAAGAGAGAAGTCAGCAACCCAGAAACACCAACAGCAGAGGCTGACCAAAATAGCCCCAACAATTCCCTGTTCTGTCTAGCACCCAAAAATAAGGACCCAAAAAGGGGAAACTCAGCAAGACTGAAAGCTTTAGATATAACCATTTGCTTCCAGCCAAATGTCACAGAAAAAAAAAAATCTGAGTCCACCCACGCGTCCCCCACAGTGACCAGAGGGAACCTAGATTTTCATACTCACCAGACACCCAAAACCCCCACTACAGCCAGGTCAGGGGAGGCAGAGGAGGAAAATAGGGCAGAAAGTGGCCAGATCTCCCACACACATCCCGAGAGGCAGAGCGAAAAGTCGAGGCTTCCAGGAGGCAAGGGGGCCGCCCTCTGGGGACAAGGCCTTCAAACCAGGGTGAGGTGAAAGAGTCTGCAGCGAGGTTCTAAAGGAGACAGATGCTAACAAGAAACTCTTCAAGAAGCTTCAACACTCTGGTACATGAGATCCAGAGGCTCTGGTACCTACAAAGACAGAAAACACTACACAACGCCCAGTTTCTGGTCAGCTTAACCCAGCACTTCACACTGACTTACTTCAGTTGCTATTACCCAATCAACATGTCTGGCTTTCCACAAAAAAAAAAAAAAAAAAAAAAAAAAATTAACAAAGGACAGCGAAGGGCAAGAAAAAGGGTCTGAAGAGATAAAGTGAGTCCCAGAATCAAACTTAGATATGGCATGGATGTTAAAATTATCAGCCAGGGAAGTTTAAGTGACTATTATTAATGTTTCAAGGATGAGAACTATAAAGGAAAAAGTACACATCATACAAGAACAAATGAGTAATGTAAGCAGAGATTAAAAATCTAAGAGTTGACCAAAAAATGTCAGAAACTAAAATGCTTGTAAAACAGAAAATGCCTCTGATGGGGTAATCAGTAGGCTGGAAATGCTAGGCAAAGAATTCATAAACTTGAAAATTATATCACAGAAATTTCCCAACAGATAGCAGGATAAGGAACAAAATTTCTTTACTAAGGCTTGTCCTATACAAGCTGCCGAGAACCAAAGATAAAGTAAAAATTCCTGAGAGAGGCCTGGGGGTGGAGAGAATACTTTTATCTACTAAAGAAAAAGAATCACAATGTACTTTTCATCAGAAAGGGTGCAAACAAGGCGTGGGGACAATAAAGTTTCAGTGTTCAGGTGGGGTGGTAAGGGGTAACAGGATGGTTCAAGCAAAAGTGCCTGTTGGCAAGGATGAGGCCTCAAATTTCACCCCAGATCCACCCAGAGTCACCAAGTGTGGCTCTGGCATTCCTGCTGCCGGGGGCCCAATGTTACAACAGAGCAAGTGGTCACAGTGCACGGCAATCACACGTGGGTACCACAGCCAGGAGTGCAGCTGGGAGCACGTGGGTGTGCACCACATCTAAAGTGGGCAACCCTGATTTGTGGACTATAAAATAGCATAGTATGAGACTAATACCCAAGGACAGTAGACACAAGGGCCAGGAAGATTGCTCCACAGTTGGAAGCCTGCCTCATGAGCTGGGGGAAAAGGCAGCTAGGATAGAGAGGGAATCACTAAGTCAGTGATGGCTGGAGAAATAGTTCAGGATAGGAGATGTGTGCTGAAAGTAGACAAAGGACCAAACATGATGGTCTTCCAGTATCTGTATTGCAAACCATGATGCCCCAAAGAAGAGAGAGAGTAAGAAGGAAAGTGCCTGCCACAGAGGCAGGGGGTGGGATGGAATGGGGGTGGCGGGAAGGATACTGGGGACATTGGTGGTAGAAAATGTGCACTGGTGTAGGGATCGGTGATTGATCATTATGTGACTGAAACTCAATCATGAAAGCTTTGTAACTGTATCTCATGGTGATTCAATAAAAAATAAATAAAATGTGCAATCCACGAAGAGTTCGATCTCGGAGGTCACAGGGTCCCCAGAGCACCAGGCTGGGCGTAGCCCCCAGCACTACTAAGGATGGCCCAAAGTGTACCACCCCTGGCAAGCACAAATACAAGCACCAAAACTGAATGTGTATAAACCCTGAGGAACCCTATGGATGATGATACAGCACAGTCAGATGCATGAGCCCCCTCCGTCACAAAAGCCACAAGGGAAGAGGAGAAGGGTTAAAAGAAAAGAAAATCACCAAGTAGAATTCCATACCCCAAAGAAATGATGGGAGAAATCTAAGTTGAAATCTACACTTTCTTAAACAAGTCTTAGAAAACTCATTACCACCTAACCTACCCTACCTACCCTGCAAAATATGTGAATGCTGTTTAAACTTCACAAATTGATCTACAGACTTAATACAGCCCTACAAATCAGAATCCCATTTGATTCTTTTGGAGAACTTGACAAGTTGATTTCAGAAATTACTCAGAATTGCAAAGGAGTCAGAATAGACAAAACACTTTTGTAAAACAAAATAAAACAAAGCAAAAAGCCAATCAAGGGGCTAGAGAGGTAGTAAGTTCAGTGCCTGCCCTGTATGCGGTTGACTGGGGTTCAATCGCTAGCACCCCATATGGCCACTGAGCATGGCCAAGAGTAACTTCTGACCCAAAATACCCCTTAAAAAAATAGTAAAATATCATTTTCCACTATCAAAACGGGAAGGAAAGAAAAATCAGTAACCAAGACAGTCTATTTCATTGACCTGTGTGTCTGCCTTATGTGTGGCCATACATAGGATATCCATACATAGGACAGATATCCATACATAGATCAATGAAATAGCCTGAGACTCCAGAAATAAACTTACGACTAAGGTCAAAGGCCACAGACCTAGAACAGCTAATGAAACACTGAGCAGAACAAAGCTGGAAGACGGGCAGTATCTAGCTTTAACACTTCAATATAAACTACATTAGCCCACACCACATGGAGACTCCATACAGTGGGATGGATCTAGCGAACCCAGTAATAAGCCTCCACTGTCAACCGACAAAATACAAACGCAGGGCAGGAGCACCGTTCAAAGGACGGGCTGCATGCTTTTCATGTGGGAGGCCCAAGTTAGATCACTTGCACCACCACCGGGCATGGCAGGGAGCACCACTGGACATGACCCCAAAAGGACACAAAAATACAAAGGCAATTCAGGAAAGAAAAGTGTTTTTCACAAATGATGAAGAACTAACTACAGAACTGACCTGTGCAAAAACAAACATAGACTAAACCATTACATCTTTCCCAAAAATTAACTCAAAATGGATATCACAGAACTGTATGTAAAATGCAAAGCTATAAAAATTCTATAACTAAAATAAACAGGTAATACTAAATTTGGGTCTTAAATACAACACTAAAAAACTAGATTTATAACAAGAATAATAATCTTTAGACTTTAAAGCATACTGTTTATGAAAGTTACAGTTAACAGAATGAAAAGACAAACCACAAAATGGAAAAAAGTATTTGTAAAATACATATTTGATAAAGGACCCCAAAATACCAGATACTCTTAAAACTCAAGAAAATCAACTTGAATAAAAAAATAAACTTGAGTAAGAAAATAGGGTAAGACAGGAGGTTGTCCCCATGGCTTGGAGGCTGGTCTCTCATTCTGGGCAATTCAGAGAAGGGAACACCAAGTAAAATGTGGTCGGAGGTCATGCGGGGGAAGGGTAATGCGTGCCAAATATAGACTAGAGACTGAACACAATGGCCACTGAACACCTTTATTGCAAACCACAACACCTAATCAGAGAGAGAGATCAAAAGGGAATACCCTGCCATAGTGGCAGTGTGGGGTGGGGGGAGACGGGACTGGGGAGGGCGGGAGAGATGCTGGGTTTACTGGTGGTAGAGAATGGGCACTGGTGAAGGGAAGGGTTCTTGAACTTTGTATGGGGGAAAGACGAGCACAAAAATGTATAAAACTGTAACTGTACCCTCACGTTGATTCACTAATTAAAAATAATTTATTTTTTAAAAAAAAGAAAATAGGGCAAGAAAATAAACCCAAGTTTTAAATGAGCAAAAGATCCCAAAACCTCAGCAAAGCACATAAAAGGATGAAAAAAATAAACAGATGCAAAACTGCTCAATATCATGTTATTAATGAATGTGAATTAAAGCAATGAGATACAGCACTGCTAGTACAATGGCTCAAATTTTAAGACTAAATATCAAATATTTAGTATTTTGGTATATTTCTGGTAAGGACCAGAACAGAAATTTTCATTGCTAATGTGAATGCAAAGTGGTGCAGCCACTCTGAAAGACATGCCGGAAGTTTCTTACAAAGGTAAATACAGTCTGACCACACAATTCAACATTCTATAGTATTAATACTGTATTAATCCAAGGTATTAGCCAACTCATCTGAAAGCTATGGCTACACAAAAGCCTAAAAGTAACCAAGATGTAGATGAAATAATAAACAAATTACGGCTCATTCTGACAACAGATTATTCATCGGCAAAAGGAATGGGCTATCAAGACCTGAAAAAGAACAGGGATAAATCTTAAATGTATATTTTACGTGAAAGAAACTGATCTAGAAAAAGTATCCATTCCATGATTCCAATTAAAACATGTTCTGGGGGTGGGGGTGAGGGAGCTAAAGAGGGTAGGGTGCTTGCCCTGCACACAGCTGACCAGGGCTTGATCCTCAGCACCCCAATATGGTCCCCAGAGCCCGCCAGGAGGGATCCCCAAGCTCAGTGGCAGGAATAAGCCCTGAGCACCACTGGGTGTGGCCCAAATCCAAACCAAAAACAAAACACAGAACACATTCTGGAAATAACAGAATCATCAGAAACAATACTTTACAACAACAGCAATGTATGCCCTTACAGTTGGGGGGAGGGGGGAAGGGACAGAATCATAAGTCCAAAATCAGTATCACTGGCCTGAAATCAAAGTGTTGATAAAGGCTGCTATCCCTCCAGAGGTTCCCGGAGGAAATGTCTGCCTCCTCCAGCTTTCGCTGTTGCTGGCATTCTTTGGCTTGTGTCCACATCATTCCGATCTTCAAAGCCAGAGCCTTCATATCACCACGTATCCCCTCCTTACACAACCTTCACTGTGTGGTAACCCCCTGCCTCCCTCTTACAGAGACATCTGTGATTGCACGTAGAGTCCAGGATAATGTTGTCAACTTAAACTACTTAATCTTATCTGTGAAGACCTTCCCCCCAAAGGTAACAACTACCTGTGACAGGGAATGAAAGATTAACTGTTATCTTTGGCAAACATTATTCAGCCAAGACAATAGTAAAAACAATTTTTAAAAAGAAGGGTTATTAGATTCCAGAGTAAATGAGAATAAGCATTTTATTGTATTGTATGAAAGGGTTTTAATTTCCTTAAGGGTAAAAATCCACAGTGATCACAAACTGGTTCTTACTGATTTATTTTCTGATGATTCTATTTGCCATTTCTTAAAGTTTTACTAGAACAAGTAATATAAATCAAATTATGTGCATAAGGAGGCAGGTTGGGATGAGAGGGAAAATGGGGGCATTGGTGGAGGGAAGATCACACCGGGAGTGTTGGAACAATAAATGCCTGAAACAACTGTATAATAAACAACTTTGTAAATCATGGTGTTTTTAATAAATTTTTTTTTTAAAAAAAAGGGTCAGTGTACCCAACTTCAAGATTTATTTTATGCTACTATAACGAAGTCTTGGTATTAGAGGCAGGATGGTCAAAAACATGAGAGAGAAAAAAACAGAAGATCCATATACATATGCGCATATATATATATATATATGTATATATATATGCAAGGCATGTGCTTTACCATCGAGCCTGGCCCCAGACAATTTGTTATTGACAAAGATGCAAAAGCAATATATTTGGAAGAATGATAATCTTTTTAATAAATGGCCCCATAATTAAATATTCATTGTGGGAAAAAAATTAAGTTCACATTTCACACACACACAAAAAAAAGTAGAACACAGAATAAACTGTAAAATGCAAAAACTAAGTAAGAAAATATTTAGGTTGTAGGCCTTGACCTGTGGGCTGGAGCGATAGCACAGAGGTTGGGCGTTCGCCTTTCACTCGGCAGACCCGAGTTCGATTCCTCCGCCCTTCTTGAAGAGCCTGGCAAGCTACTGAGAGTATCGAGCCCGCGAGGCAGAGCCTGGCAAGCTACCCATGCATATTGGATATGCCAAAAACAGTAACAATAAGAATCTCAATGAGAGATGTTACTGGTGCCCGCTCAAACAAATCGATGAGCAACGGGATGACAGTGACAGTGACAGTAACAGGCCTTGACCATGATGGTTCAGTTTTCTAGAACAAACCAGTTGGTCAAGATATCTGATAAAAACATTACTCTGTGAGTGGGTGCTTTGGGACGTGATTTAAATCAGTATATTTCTGCATAAGTCAGATTGCCCCCACAATGTAGGTGGCCCCATCCAATCAATTTAACGAACCTGGTGCATACATACCCTACAACGGTGTTCTTGAACCTTTTCATACCCGCAGACCTTCGTGTGTCCTGCACACCAGTCCAGTCCGGGTAGTTATAATTACGGCAGCAGATCAGCAGTTTCTGACCTTTGCTCTGCATGTGGAACAGCCCTGGGCTAAGATCAGTGACTGAAGACCACTGTATTACAATACTTGTCAGCAACAAAGAGAATGAACAGAAACGCAAACACCTTGATCTTGAAAATTACACTGAATGAAAGACAATCCCAAATGGTTATGCAGAGCATGACTTCATTTATATGAGCACTTCAGAACTGAAAATGTATCAACCATACATGAAATCAGGCAGAAGCAGGCTAGGGGGTGGGTATCGAGGAGCAAGAATCCATAAGAGGTGGGTAATAAACAAAAAGAAGAAATCACATTGTTCTCCAGAAGTTGCCACTGAAAGAGTATTAAATCAACACAATATTAAGGGGGGGAGGGGACTGGGTTAAAAAGCTTCAGTAATACTGAAAAAGCATGATCCAATTTAAATGTGAGAGGAAAGAGCTTTATAAATAATGACTCTAGAAGATCACAACGCTGTATGTAATCTTGGTATAACATCTGTAGGAAAAGTGGGGAAATTCAATAGGAAAAGACTGCTCTTTGCACTAGAATACTAATAAAGGAATACTTACAGACCTGAAGTAAAGCTAAAAATGGACAATAATGCAACTACCCTTCATTGAATAAAAACTGACAGCCAGAGCCAATGTGGTACCAATGGTCCCCATATCCTTATTATTTACAATCCACCTTGCCTCTTTCCACACAAAATAGGGCTGAATGTATAATCAAAGGGGAACCAGAGCGTGTGACCTCCGAGACTGAGACAAAGATATACCTACTTTGTTCTCTCTTGGACTGTCCCCTCTTGAAGAAACCACCTTCCACCAGCTGTGATGAGAGCCAGCTGGCACCAGGTGAGGGAATAAAGTGTCTGAGAAGCTAACTCCTGGACTGGGGGGATGGTTGAAAGGGCTGGACTGCCTGCTCTGCATATAGGAGCCCCGGACCAGGTTCCTGGCACTGTATGGTCCCGAGCACTACTACGAGTGGCCTCTGGGTATCTGGCCACAGCAACCTGTGGCACCAGCAAGAATGGCAAAATAATAAAAAATCAATAATTAGCTCCTCTAGTCCAGCCAACCGTGCATAAAACTGCAATCTTGGTAGAGCTTGACCTTTAAAACCATCCACAGTGCTTCTGAACAACACCCACCCCAACCCAAATGTGACATAATAAATGGTTTTTGGTTTTTTTAAGTCATTGGATTTGGGAGTACTTCAGATAACCACTGCACTTTTGTGGCAGGAAGAGTTCTAAACATATTAGAGTAACCACTTGATCCTCAGCTCTAGGAGTCTGTGTTAAGATGAGGAAACTGATACAAAGAGGTTAAGCAATTTGTTCCAATTGTCACAAATTGGTAAGTAACCAGATTCAAATGTAAAGAGGGTGCTATTAATTACTGTGAAATAGATTCTCCCCAAACCTGAGGTGGTTTCCATCCTGTGTTTTTCATTTTTGCTGTGAAAATAGGAGGCAAGGTCATCTGATAAAAGAACAGGCAGAAAGCCAAATGAATCAGAGAACTGAGAAAAAAAAAGGGGGAAAATCTGGAACAGCTGCCAAGAGAACTAGCTAGAGAAATCTAATAAGATTTCCTAAAGTGTTGAGGGCACAGGAGGGGTTAGGAGTCATGAACTTGCACTGCAGTGAATCTAGTTTAAGATGATGATAATAAGGAGAACATTAGCCTGCCGGCATACCTAAATATAAATCCCGGGTCGAGGCTTCCCACCATACTGTGGTGAGATCTACTTCCCATGGTGAGTGGTCAGTGCTGCTGCACATAACTGCTTTGTTCTCAAGAAGCAGAAGTTTCTCGAGAGAACCTTCCCTCCCAGTTTCATTGAAAATGCCACAATGAAAATGTCAATGTATTTCAATGTACATATAATGATGAACTGGAGCAATAGCACAGCAGGTAGGGTGTTTGCCTTGCATGCAGCTGACTCAAGTTCGATTCCTCCGTCCCTCTCTGGAGAGTCTGACAAGCTACTCAGAGTATCCCGCCCGCATGGCAGAGCCTGGCAAGCTACCCAGAGGGTATTCGATATGCCAAAAACAGTAACAACAAGTCTCAAAGTGGAGACGTTACTGGTGCCCGCTTGAGCAAATCGATGAACGACAGGACTACAGTGCTACATATAATGACACATTGGTCCACACGACCACCAAAGAGCAGCCTCACTGTGATGCACTGACTCAACAAATCCTAAAATATAGCTCTCGTTGCAAGCAACACTCTGTGGCAGCTGATCAAAACTGTCTGACACAATTTGCACTTGCGATAGCAAGAAAATCTAACCTTACAAAGAAACAAACAAAAAAAGATCCTAACCTATACTGGTGTTCTCTTCTCCCTGAGGCAAGTCGTTATACAGACTCAAAAACAATACCCCTCACTTCCCCACCCCCCACCAAAAAATAGCTTTCAGTCCAAAATTTCAAGTTCACTTAAAATTACGATTTCCAGGGTGAGAGCAATAGTACAGCAGGTGGGGGACACTTGCTTTGCACACAACAACCCGACATCGATCCCCAGCATCTCATAAGGTCCCCTGAGCACCGCCAGGAGTGATCCCTGAGTGCAGAGCCAGAAGTGACCCCTAAGCATTGCTGGGTGTGCCCCCTCTCTAAATTTTAAGATTTCCAGGCCAGAGAGAGAAATCAATAGGTTAGAGCACATGCTCTGCGTGAAGGAAGATGGGTTCCGGCCCCAGAAGCACCACCACGAGCAACTGGGGATTGAGGGCCTGAAGTAGCCCCCAAAGCAAAACAGAAATCAGACTCTTCCAAATTTCAAGTTTCATATATGTACTTCATTTTTTCTTGACAAATAAGCTGGCATAAACTAATCTCAAGTAAAAGTTTAATAAGGAAAAAAAGATCAAATAGAAAGCTTTTGAGGCTATTATTCAATACAAGCAAGAGTAGATACTTAAAAGACTAAGACACAAAAATGCATAATGGAGGTAAAAGTTTGTGAGATATGCACACAGACACACACAGAGTGATAACAGTTAATATTCTATTAAAAAATTTCCTCATAAGCCATTATAATCAGAAGACTTATTAGAAACAAGTCAAATGAGTTATGCTAGCAAACACACTTGTTACAGTAAACAAGGTATCACCGGGTAGGCTCTCCGCCGAGACGAAACCCCGGTGGCCGCACGTGTGCCGCCTCTCTGCAGCTGCACGAGCATGATTCCAGAGGCCATCTAAACTACTTTTGGTACCAGCAGCTTCTTGCAGAAATGTCTCTAGACTGGGAACTAAGCCACTAAGCCGCGGCCCCATGCTGCCCCAGGAGGGGAAAGGTTTCTCTCTCTCCCCTTTTCCTTGCCGGCGGGAGGGCACGGCGTGGAGACCGCCATCTTATGAGGACCACTAATGGGAGGTCCGGGCTTTCAATGATGCAAGTTCTGGCAGGAATTTCCCTGGACTTTGTTACTAAAATACTAAAATACAGAAATCTAAAACCGTGCGGCCGCAACCTTGTATCTCTTCATTCTCAGCAATGGAAAAGAAATGATCAAATTCTTCCTTTTTAGCAGGCCTGATTCGGGGGGGGGGGGGAACTCCAAACAATAATAGTGAGTTTTTTGTTGAAATATTGAATGTAATAAAAGTAAAGTGAAATTTATCAGCTACACAGGGGGGGAGGGAGGAATGGGCATGGGGGGGGATAAGAGGTATACTGGGTTTTTTTCTTTTTTTTCTGGTTGTGGAATATGTGCATTGGTGAAGGGATGGTTGTTCTGTTCGAGCATTGTATAACTGAGACTTGAGCCTGAAAGTTTTGTAACTTTCCACATGGTGACTTAATTAAAAAAAATAAATAACGAGGTAAATAAGCATTCCCTTTTTACCTTATGCCAAATTGAAAGAGAGGGGAGGGTGGGGGGGGGAACCTTTTCCCATGCTTAAAGTAACTCTAACACTAAAAAAGGTTGAATAATTATGGAAACCATAAGGTGGACCTTTATGAACTCCCCAAGTTACTTCATATGAAGCATCTCCACCTCTCTTCATCACAGAACCCACCTTTATTTGGAAAACCTAAGGCCAAAAGAATAGGTCTTAACTTCCCTCAAGATATGAATTCAAATAAAACCTCCAGTGAATGTTTTCGTTGCGTTCGTGCCGGCGCTTCATCAGACCGTTTTTACTCTTACCCTGATTTGTTCCGTGGAGCTGCTGCTAAGTTCGTCACCGGATTCCGAATCCTGCTGGACCCTCTCGGAGCCCTCCCCGGCGGAGTCACATGCCTGCTCCTGGGAGAAGCTGGTTTTCTCGACGTCCAAGAACTCCGGTCCCGGAAAGTGACCGAACAAGCGCGTTCTGTTCTGGCTGGAAACTTTCGGCGAGTGTGAGTCACTGTTAATAAACTTGCCATTATTGTGGGTCAGATCCAGGCTCAGATTCAGCGTCTGGCCTGCAGGGTAGCTGGGTCCCAGGTTCTGATTGGCATCTCGGATAAGTCCCATTCCCTGGACGGACAGCGACGGCTTCCCGAAACTCGACAGCTCCGGAGGCTTGTTCACATTCTCGGCGGATCTCTGAAGATGCAGGCTCTGCATCGTCTTTGGGGCGCTGTTGGGCAGCACGATGGCCTGTTTGACGGGGGGCATGAGCGCCTTGCGGGCCACCTCCTTCACATACTGGGCAGGCACGTAAAACGCCTTGGAACTCTCATCCGGCTTCACTTGCCACCAGTCATCGTTGGTCTTTTTCACCAGGATATAGCGCTCCCCTTGCCTTATCACAATTTTTCTGTCTTTCGCTTCATATTCATAATCATATTCCACTTCGATGTACACTTGTCCTGGAACTATCTTCCCACTTTTGTCCGCCATTTTTAATCCGTTACATTCACCTCTTCTCAAAAAGGATGGTGTGCCACATTCTGGCTTGAGGGCCTGCTGGACGGATACTGCTATTTTTTTTTTTTTTTAATTTAAGAAGAGAAAGAGAATGAAGAAGAAAGTTAAACACAGTCCAAACAACTTTTTGTTTTTTTTTTTGTTTGTTTGTTTGCTTGCTTCTGTAATGCCAAGGACCAAACCCAGGATCTCATACATGCAAGGTAAATGCTCTCCCACTGAGCTGAATACCTGGCCCGAAACTTTTAATATTTACTCACCAGTATCATGACTGAAATTAGCCCTTTGAAAACCATGAGCGGGGCCAGGGAGGGAGCCCAAAGCACATGTTCAGGGAAGGTCCCGGAGCACTGTCAGGAACAACCCCTGAGCACTGAGGAAGAGTATCCCTTTGCCCCTAAGTCCAAGTGTTAAACATTTTGACTTTTAAAAAAAAACATATTACTCTTAAATCTCAACCCCCAGAAAGTAAGTATGTCTATGGTTATTTGTCCGTTAAAAGTGCACTTTTGAAGCTGGAGCAATAGCACTGTGGGTAGGGCCTTTGCCCTGTACGTGGCCAACCCAGGTTCGATCCCCAGCATCCCATATGGTCCCGAGAGCACCACCAGGAGTAATTCCTGAGTGCAGAGCCAGGAGTATCCCCTGTGCACTGTTGGGAGTGACCCCCCGCAAAAAAAAGCAAATAAATAAATAAATAAAAATAAAAGTAGACTTACTCTTCATCTACACTTTCCAGTCATTTAAGACCAAAACCAATGATTGCAACTACAACACACATACCAAAAGTAAAATGGCGAGAGCTTTCCTTCTTTCCATGACTACCTAAAACCTATTTTTCTTTCTTCGAGAGGCTCACCAGTAACTAATATGCATTAGGCAATCCCCAGGCTGGGAGCTAAGTTCATGGCAGGCCTTATCTAAAATCCTATTTGAAGCTGAAGTCCAATGACCTAGCTCTCTTATTTTGTAAAGCAATTGAAAGACATGAAAGAATTTTTTTAATTACTCAATTATATAAGTTTTGTTACCCATTTCATATAAAATATAAATGGACTTTTTTTTCAAAAAAAGTTGTTATTTGGGGCCTGAGAGATAGCTCTAAAGGCTGGAGGGCGTGCTTGCACACAGGAGTTCTGCGTCCACTCCCCGAATACATGGGCTCCCCCTGCCCCCAAGCACTGCTGGACGTGGGCCCAAAGCCAAACCAAAGAAACAGAAAACCATTGTTCATTAGAGTGGACGGGGAGGAATATACACAGAGGTAAAGAAACTGAGGGGCACAGAGACAGCCCGAGGGTTAAGGAGCTTGTGTTGTACGTGGCTGACCCTATCTAGACCGTCTGCTCAGAGTGGGGTGCAAACACCCCCCCCCAAATACACTGCGACTTTGTTTCTATCTGATTTTTTTAAGGGGCCACACCCAGTAGTGCTCCAGGTAATAACCAGCGCAGTCCTATTTCCCTCGAGTCTACCTTGGGAGGACCACAAGATGAGTCCTACGAATGCTAACAAATACTGGGTTGGGGTTTTGTTGTTTTTTTAATGTTAAAAAAAAATCAATACTCAACCAATACCTTGCCATTCAAAATTAATTAGTCCTAAACTGGCTTGTGAAGTCTGGCATTCACTGACATTTCTCCACTAATGCCAAAATATTTTAGTATCTAATAAAACTGCACTCAAGCTTAAAATGATCACAGCATCTCATTATTGCTACAAAGTCCAACCATGGGGTGAAATGTGTCACCATCCACCCTCCCCCAAAAAATTATGGTGAAGTCCCAACAATAGGACGTGAATTACACCTTATTTGGAAATAATATTTGGAGTCTTTGAAGGCATAACCACTCTAACCCTGATTTGTGGGAGTCTCAAATCCAGTGAACTGGATTTGTGTCTCTACAAGGAGAGAGAAATGTAGACAGGGGGAAGACACTGTGAAGACAGGCAGACACTATAGTGAGGCAACTACATGCCAAAACCACCAAAGACTGTCGCCAAACACAGGTTTCAGAATAGTCCAAGGAAGAATTCTCCAAGAGAAGCTTGGCCCTCCTGACACCTTTATTTCAGAACCCTCAGCCTTTCAAAACCAAGGAGGATTAAGTTTCTGTTATTTTAAGCCACAAAGTTTATGTATTGTTACACTTTGTTACAACAGTCCTGGGAAACCCACATTCGGTGATGCTAAAGGATCCTAAGGCAAACTTTAGCAATACTAAATAGTCACACAAGTCTTGAGCACCCAAGATCCCGGCATGCTGCTGCTGTCTGCTGTGTGTAATAACAACCGACCCCCTGAGCACTGCATCTAAGAGATCAAGCTCATAATCCCAGGTGGCCCAACAGGTACCCATCCCAGTAGCTAAACTGTAACGTAGTAACATTTTAACTTATGGGAGTGGGGGAGGGAGGCTTACCTTATGAGAAATACATGTCCAGTAAAATATTTAAACCTATTAAAAAAAAAAAAGTTCGTGAGTTTTAACCAGGATCATGTGAATCAGGCAAATACTGACATTTTCATGTAAGTGCTGAAAGAAACACCAAGAACCTTCTGGAAAACAGCCCAACTGCTCAGCACTACCCCTTGACATGTGGCCAAACACAAGGCACGCTTCAGCCTCTCCTGCTTCATTTCTACACCCTATCAACTTCATTCTGGTCCTTCTCACGCTGATAGAAATCATTTTAAATTAGTAATATGAGAAGCTACCTTTGCAAAACTGTTAGGATGGCACTTTTTTTTCAAGATTACAGTATTGAATGGTGAAGGTTGTAAGAGTCCTATAAGTTCCTCCACCGCTCACTTAGTGATAACTGACTTATGAACATGAGATAGACCTTGCCTGTCGGGAGCTGTGGCTTTATGAGTCCAACCAAGAGAAGCTTGAACTCTCTGTCCAGGTACTCTTGGAAGTTAGGAACTCTTCCTAACACAAAGCTGGAAAACAGACACAATATGGCACCTAGGTTCCCTGGGCAGAAACGACTTAACTACGAAGAAACATATCCAGAATGTGAAGCAGTCTACTGAACAGACCTGAGTTCCTGAGAGAATGTCAAAAAAGTGTTCACCCACAACCAAATCCGCGGGAGACAGACCCAAATCAAGGTTCAAACTCGAACCAACCCAGTCCTGCCAATCTGCACGGTCTTTCTCTTCACAGTCCAAAGAATTTCTAACATTCCAAATTCTGAGTATTATGTCCAAGCATTACCAGGACCTTACTCCCTATATGTCTTTATCGCTTTAGCTACATAAGTTTTCGTATAACTTATATAACTACATACATCTTCTCAAAAGTCCCTCACTGAAATACTTCTCCTCAGTGACTGTCTTTCCAGGAAGTAATAAATAACTCAAGAACTATCTCTGTAGATAAAGAAATGAGTAAGGCAATACGCAAAGGGTTATGGCAGCTAGACATAAAGTAGTGGAGAAAAGGTGAGTATTTAAGAATGAACAGGTAAACCAGGGCTTTCGTGCCAGTGGGGGAGGAACTGTGGGGTGGGGAACAATAACGGGGTAAAGGCCAGCCCACATGCCGTCTCTTTCCCTTCCAGGCTTCAGGACCACACTCCCCAGTGACTACCAAGATAGGCATGTAGGAGGAGCCAGGGAGAAAGATAAAGGAGTTTCACCACTTCAACCTCAGGCACCCAACTAAAGCTCTTTGGAGGCAATTTGGAGAATGAGGCATCTTTCTTCACAAGACCAGTCTCTCCAAAATGATAGCAAGATCTCAGAACAGATGCCCTCAGAGAAAGGCGGGTACCATGAGGCAAGAGAATTAAAAGGGCGTTGACACAGGCTGGGAGTGGGAGATGGACCTAGGAAGGCCCTAAGATATGTTACAAACTTTGAGAAAGTCAGGATGCAGGAACTACATACTATCATCCAAGGTTCAGAAAGTTAGATAAAAGACTTATTACAAGCTGCAAAGATCAAAAAATGTGGGGAGTGCTGTAATGATACTCTTCATGTAAGTGAAAAGTAGCTGCGAATGTGAGAAAATTCTGCCTACTTAATCTAAACGTAAGTCTTGAGCCCAGGAGATCCTGGCCGCCCTGTCCACCCCAGCCTCCACAACTGGACATCAAAGAAAATCAAATAAAGGTGCACCATTTGGGCATGTTTCTTCCTGTTCTCCACAAGCTCACAAATTTTTCTCTTGGGTGAGTTCCTAATGCTGTACTCTCTTCTCACCGTTTCAGGCACTGTCACTCATTCAACTGGGATGCCCTCGTACAGGACACTCTCATAACCGAGTGCACGGCTCCGGTCACCACCCTACTCTGCCAGCACGCTAGTCACATGTGTACTTCCAGCTACTAAGTCAATCCCTTAGTACGTACGAAGTCTCTGCAAATCTACTGCCCAGGACCAAGCAACTGCTTTTCGCTGCAATTTCAAAAGCATTTAGGCCGCTTTTCATGCCTCTTACCAGACTTCTTCATGTTCCAACAGGAACAGGCATAAACACAGACACACAGAGAAACAAGCTGCTGACATCTCTCAGGTCTCTCCCTCCATTTCAGACTGAGAAATTTCTATCATGGTATTTTAACCTATAATAGACTCCTCCTTCCTGTCTGCCAGTTTCTATCATTTTCTGTCCTACCACAAATTACACAGCTCAGCAAATGTTATCTTCCTCCCCCAGGACATCTGTTTTAATCAAATGCACCTCTCAGCATGACAGTCTTACCAGGTACATTGTAAAATAAACAAGTGAAAATGCTAACATAGTAGTAGTATCCATAATTAATCATGCCACCATTTAAGTCCAATGTATGTACAACCTTGGGCTGGAGCAATAGCACAGCAGTTGGGCGTTTGCCTTTCACGCAGCCAACCTAAGTTCAATTCCTCCACCCCTCTCGGAGAGCCTGGCAAGCTACCCGTGCATACTGGATATGCCAAAAACAGTAACAATAAGTCTCTCAATGAGAGATGTTACTGGTGCCCGCTCGAACAAATCGATGAGCAATGGGATGACAGTGACTGTGATCTGTACAACCTATTTAGCCACATTAGGAACAGCAAAATGTTAATATAACTCTAAATAGGAACAAATTTTAAAAATACAATTTAGGAACGGGAACTCAACTCAACCAGCTGGTGGTTATGGTTGGCACACCAAACCACAGAAGCTCCCAGGAACTGCCAGGTATAGCCCCCAAAACCAAAGCAAATGTAATAGAGATTCTTAATATAAAATTCTCCAACTCTTTTTTAAAGTATCCATTTAAGGGGGTTAAGGCAGTTGTCTGACATGCAGCCATACCCAGTTCTACTCTTGGAATCCACGAGGGTTTCCCCCGGCCACCACCAGGGGTGATACCTGAGCACAGGACGAGGTATTACAGTGCCCAGAGAACCTCCAGGTATGGCCCCAAAACCAAAATATAATAATAAAAGGAATAAATATAATAATAAAAGGAAATAACTCAGCCTTACATGTTGAAGAATCTGAGATCAGGACCACCAAATAAATTTTTTTAATAAAACAAAATAGGGCCCAGAGCAATAGAATGGTAGGTGGGGCGGCTGCTTCGAATGCAAGTGACCCCAGTTGATCTGCAGCATCCCATAAGGTTTCCCAAGCACCACCAAGAGTAATTCCTAAGTGCAGAGCCAGGAGTAACTCCTGAGCAACAACAGCGTAAGACAACCCCCCAAAAAAAATCAATAAATACATAAATGAAACAAAATAACTATAGGAACAGGAAGGTAACTCAAAGGGATGGAGTTCATGGCTGTCATGAGGTGTTTGATCCCAACTACCATATGGTTCCCTGAGCATGGGGTCTTTGTCTTAGAAAATGTTTTTAATGATCTCCACTTTCTGAAAATAAAAAGATACATAATACAAGGTATTTCTTTAAGCATGAAGAAGGAAAATACAGTGACTGAAATTATAAAACTATTCTGACCAGCCAAAAGAACAGCAGAAAATATAAAATAAGTAACTGGGAAATTGGAAAGCAGTAAAGAACACAGTCAAAAAAACTGGTAAAGGAAATTCAAAATCAAGATTTAAATCTGAAACAAGATTGGGGAAATAACGGGAATATTTGGGGAAGCAAGTACCTTTTATAATAATGACACATTTGAATGCAGTTTTTTAGAAAGATTTGTCATGAAATCTTAGAAATGAAGTAGACATAATGATGCTTCTTGTGGAGCAGTTATAAAAATAGTGAAAATATTCTAATTTTATAACATGGGGACCAGAGAGATAGTACAGCAGGCAAGGCACATGCCTTGTATGCAGCCAACCCCGGTTCAATCTCCAGTATCCTGTATATCCCCAGAGTACCACCAGGAGTGATTCCTAAGCACAGAGCTAGGAGTGGCCCTTAATCCAAAAAGATAAATAAATACGTAATTTAAAAAGACATAGGCAAAAAATAAGGACATGAAAAACTGCTCAACTTTATGTCATTAAGGACTTGCAAACTAAACATGGAAGAGACCACTGCATACCTAATGGTGTGGCTGATGCCAAGGCACAAACACCACCAAACTCTGTGTCGTATGCAGAGAGCAACAGGAACTCACACTCACTGTTGGTGGGAAGGCAGAACCGTACAGACACACTGAAAGACAGTTTAGCAGCTTCTTACAAAGCAAATATGGTCTCACCATACGATCTAGCAATCACACTCCGAGGCGTTTACCCAAATGAGCTGAAAACTTATGTCCACAAGAAGTCCGGCATACAAATGTTTATGGATGCTTTATTTATAGCTGCCAAAATCTGGAAGTAGCCAAGATGTCCTTCAACAGAATACAAGATAAACAATCTTCTAAACATTCATAAAATTCAGCCTTATTCAGTGATAAAAAGAAACAGGCAACAAAGCTACAAAAAAAATACACTCATGAAGCTTAGGTTTTTTTAACCAAAGAAGCTGATCTGAAAGAACTACATAAATGATTTCAGTTATGACATTCTGGAAAAGTCAAAAACATAAGGACAGTGACTGTCAGGGCAGAAAAGGGAAAGAGGATAAGGGCTCCATAGGTGAAGTTTGTATTATACTGCAATGGTGGATATGTGACACTACACACTTCCCAAATCCGTTTATCCTTACAACACAAAGCAAGGCCTTCAATATGCAAATTCTTAACACTCAGGAAGTCAGGGGAAACCCTAGGGTGGAAAGCAGATGTGCCAATGGAGTGCCAGAACCACAAATACCACTGAATAGAAGAGCAGCAGAGACGCTGGCCTAACTTACTTTGGGAATAAATGGGGTCTAGCAGACAAAATGTTTCCTTCTGGCCAGGGATGTAGCTCAGAGGTGGAGCTCATGTTCTCCGTCTAACACTGTATCAGTGCCCTTCCATTGTTCATTGATTTGCTCAAGCAGGCACCAGTAACGGCTCCATTGTGAGACTTGTTACTGTTTTGGGCATATCAAATACTCCACGGGGAGCTTGCCAGGCTCTGCCATGCAGGCGGGATACTCTCGGTAGCTTGCTGGGCTCTCTGAGAGGGACGGAGGAATCGAGGAATCAAACCCAGGTTGGCAGTGGTGTGCAAGTCTCTCCAGTCCAAGAAAATAAATAAACAAATAACTAACTAAAGCCAGGCTTGGAGCCCTGTGGTCTTATCTGCAGGCTGGCTGCCCCTCCCCCGCCCCGACTAGGAGCAAAGGGTCAGGGAGGCTTCAGTCACCATCGCATCCTGGGGGTCTTCGGGCACTTAGCACCAGATGGATGTTCCCTCCTCCGGAGAACCCTCTCCCTGGCAGCTCCCAGGCTGGAGCCAGGGTTCTAAACCACCTCCTTCCGACAGGAAAAGCGCGCAAAGGCCGAGTGAGTGCCTCTGCTAACACTTGGGAACTTGGAAGGAACTTTTCAGGCAGTGCTCACTCCTGTGGTGCTCAGGGATCACTCTTAGCCCCTCAGGGCCGCACCCAGGCTCAGTGCTCAGGGGAGCACTAGAGCCAGGGAGGGGACCCAGGCCTGCACTGATCTCTCTCTTCCCCCTCTTTCTCTCCTCTCTGTCTCCCTTTTTCTCTCTCCCTTCCTCTCTTTCCTCCCTCTCCCTCTCTCTCTCTCTATCTCTCTCTCTCTCTCTCTCTCTCCCCTCCTCACTCTCCCCTCCCAGGGAGGGGACCAGGCCTCCACTGATCTCTCTCTTCCCCCTCTTTCTCTCCTCTCTGTCTCCCTTTTTCTCTCTCCCTCCCTCTTTCCTCCCTCTCCCTCTCTTTCCCTCTCTCTCTCTCTCTCTCTCTCTCTCTCTCTCTCTCTCTCTCCCCCCCTCGCTCTCCCCCCCAGGGGACACAGGCCTCCACTGATCTCTCTCTTCCCCCTCTTTCTCTCCTCTCTCCATCTCCCTTTTTCTCTCTCCCTCCCTCTCTTTCCCCCCTCCCCCTCTCTTCCCCCTCTCTCTCTGTCTCTCTTCCACCTCTTTCTCTCCTCCCGCCCCTTGCAGGCCTCCACTGACCTCTCTGTCTCCCTCTCTCTTTCTCTCTGTCTCTGTCTCTGTCTCTCTCTCTGCTCACTCTCTCTCTGTTTCTCCCAGGGAGGGAACCTGGGCCTCCACTGATCTCTCTCTCTGTCTCCATCTATGAGAACCTAAATTAGATCCCTGCACCATTAATATGCAAAAATAAGCTGCTCATTAAAAAAATTTTAAAGGAATTTTGGGAAATGGAGAAGGAAGAGACATTCCAACTTTTTTTAAAGTTTCCCCCCTATAATGTGTTTAAAATTCTGATACTACTATACATACTGGTACTGAACAAGTAAGTGGGACATGGAAGGACAGTGGGAGGTAGATTTCTTTTTGGACAAGAAATGGGACTTTATAAATAAGGAGAGAATGCTAGAAATTACCTACACAGTAATGGATTACATTTAGAGACGTCAGTATGAACTCAGTTTTTTTTAACTTAACACACATACTGGCAACTACATTTTTTTTTTCAAAGTTCTAGCCATATGTTTATATACTCAGTACACAAGCATTTCCTGGCTGTCAGAAAAATCAACATCCCAACAGCAGCAAGTACACCTAATAATCAGATCTGGTTTCTAATCCATTGCCAGATTAAGGAAGCAAAACTGTGAAGAAAGGATGGATTCTAAAACTGACGGTAAACAAACTGCCATGGACTATGCTGTAATGCCAAAATAACCTTCCTCACGGCATCCCCCCCACACACACAGCCATGGATTTTAAGCATTTGAGCTTACGTACTTCCAATTACTAGGTTTTCTTAATCTATAACTAAACTTAGAGTTAATATAGGCCTATTTGATAGTCAGCATTAACGTCTTATTTTAGGCTAGTCCATGATTAAACTATTGAACTCACATTTTTTTGTTCTTCTCAACAATTCACTTTTGGAGAATCACGGTGCCCATGTTTCTCAGCAGGAAACATTCTAGAAAAATTCTAGGGGGTGGAGCAATAGAGATAGCAGGCGGGATGCTTGCCTTACTTGTGATGGACCCAAGTTCAATCCCCAGCATCACATACGGTCCTCTGAGCCCCTCAGGACTGAAATAAACCCTGAGTATGGCCAAATGTGGCCCCCAAAAATAAAAGGCAAATTCTAGGACCCAGGATGAGAGCTAAAAGGGCCAGGGTTTTGGCAGAGCCTTGGGTCTGGCCCCCAGCACTGCACGGTTGCCAAGCACTGCTGGGTGTAGCGCCATAATACTGAGTGCACCCAGGGATAAAGACCACAAATTACATTCTTTCGACAGTACTAGAGTTTTCCATTCAGAGCAGTTTTATACCTTCCTAATAATTCTTAAATGCCCCCACAGAGATGTACATAAATACCAACCCAGTTAATATATAACAGAGCAGAAAATGAGAAGTCTAGTGTAATTTTTTTAAAATGCAAACAGCACTTTAGTCAACAGATCAAGCCCTTTCAAAGAAAAAGGATTAAAGTAGGGTTAATTCCTTCAAAACCACTCACACAAACTTTAAGTTGCATTTTGTTTTTGTTGTTTCTGAGAAAGCCACACCCAACAAAGCTCAGGGCTCCACTCCTGGCTCTTCACCTGGGATCACTCCTGACAGTACTCGGGGACCAGAGGAAACACCTGGATGGACACCAGGTCAGCCACATGCAAGCCAACACCTCACCTGTCACACTAACCCTCCATCCCCGCACAAACAGTACAGCCTAAGAATGAAGACCTGGTTAAGAAATACGATTCATAGTATTAGTCAAAATTCTAAGGAATAAAAAGAACTTTTTCTTGAACCAATCGCCTTTCCCTTTAATCTGCCATATATCAAAAGTTACCTATACTGATAATGGCTCCTTATTAACCTTTAAAATCACCCTTCCTTATGAGCCTGATATAGTTCAGCTTTCTTTCTTCTCATTTAAATGAACTCAACTCAATGGAGTCCTTCTTCTATAACCCTTAACACTTGAGTCCCATTACATTTTTCTGCATACAACAAGAAGCCAAAACTTTATTAATGATAGAAACAATACAAACTTCATACCAAGCTGCAAAGACTATTGAAACAAGCATGCACAGCTTCATTTTTCAGATGGCTACACTGTTAATTCTCTATGTGACCGATTCTATACCCTTAACTCCCAGGCCACCCTCATCCAGCTCTCCTCTCCTTTTTACAGTGGAATCTCTGTTCTACTGAAAATCTGCAACAGCTTCACCTTGAACTTGGAACTTCTTAGCAGCTGCTAGCTCTGCTGACTGAGATAATGTCTGAATAAGAACTTCCTACAATAGTCTTTTTTTTGTTCCTAAAGCCAAGAAGAGAGAAATCTAATTTTTACATTTAAAATTCTACCTTGCCTTCGAGGCATCTCCCCCCACACATAGTCACCTGGACTTTTCCTTTGGGGACATACCCACGGCCAAGATCTTAGTCTGTGTCATCAGACAGTAATAAGAAACCAAGGGATCTGCAGAGAGAGTTTAACAGGCAAGGAACTTGCCTTTCGTGATCCCTGGCATCCCATATGGTCCCCAGAGCACTGCCAGGAGTAACTCCTAAGTGCAAAGCCAGGAATAACCCCTGAGCATCTTGATGTAACCCAAACCAAAAGAAAAAAAGTGGGGGCCTGGGGTGGGGGCAGGGGGGAGAAAACAGGGAGATGCTCAAAGGGCTAGAGAAACACATAACTTTATTTCCATGTGGGAGGTCCCGTCTAACTCGTAGCCACCAACGGTCCTGAGACAACTGCCAGGTATGGCCCCCAAACTTTAAAAATAGAAGGAAAAAGAAAATAAACCTTGATCTTTGTAAATTTCACCAAATTCCTAACCCTCTAATAATGTACTCCAGAAGAAAAACTTAAATTCACCTCACAAGTATATTGATTATTTAAGCATTAACAATCTTTACCCATCCCAAATCACTCAAACATTCCTCTAAAACATTCACTGTGTCACTGTCATCCCGTTGCTCATCGATTTGCTTGAGCGGGCACTGGTAACATCTCCATTGTGAGACTTGTTACTGTTTTTGGCATATCAAATATGCAACGGGTAGCTTGCAAGGCTCTGCTATGCAGGCAAGATACTCTTGGTGGCTTGCCAGGCTCTCCTAGAGGGGCGGAGGAATCGAACCCGGGTCGGTCGCGTGTAAGGCAAACACCCTACCCGCTGTGCTATCACTCCAGTCCACTGATATCACATAATTTTTATAAATTAAAAATTGTTTAAAAAAATAAAATACAAAAAACAAAAACAAGAATGAAAAGCAGGGCACAACCAGATATAGATATATCTATGATTCACATCAGCCAAGAAGAGAAACAAGGGCCCAGAGAGATGGCTCAACTGGCTGAGGACGTCCTTTGCTTGCAGGCTGCCCAGGTTCGGTCTCATCATGCGTGGTCCCCCAAGCACTGCTGGTAACAACCCCTGAGTGCCAAGTGGGAAGTGGCCCCAGCACCATCATGAGTGGCCCCAAACCAAACGCCAAAGGTGGAAACAAATCAAACATCCATAGGTGGATGAAAAGTAAAACAAAACATAGAATATAATACAATGAAATAGGACACAGTATTACTATGACAACAGCCCCTGAGAATGTAATTTCAAGTCACCTTACACCTACCCAAAACCCTCAGAAGTCACCAGAATAATCACAAAAATGTTACATACCCTGCAAATGATGAAAGCTAATAAGTATTATGAGCTTCTAAGAAATGGCTCAGGGGCTAGAAGTGCCTGCCTTGGTAACATGAGGCCATGAGTTCAACTCCCCATGCTGCTGGTATATAGCTGATGAGTTCTGGCAGTTCCACAAGATGCCAGTTCCCTGGCACCATGTAAGAGCATAAGCTCTCCAGCACCCTGTCCAGTGTTAGCATGTACCACAACTAAACTAGTGTGCAATCTGACCAGCGCAACTAAAACAGATGTGCAAGCACTAGAGCTGGGAGCATAGGAGGGAGCATCACCGAGACACCAGGTAGCACCGTTCCAGGCCCAAGGGAGTCCCCACACGCAGCGCAATCGACCATGTGTGCAAGCCCCTCTCATCGCAATAAAAGGGAAAATAATTTTAATGATAACATTATGAGCAACTTCATTCCAGTTCAACAACTTGGAGGAACTGAATGAATTCCTCTATTGAACAAATTCAATCTGCCTTCTTGAAAGGCAGAAAATCAGAGTTTGCTTAAGAACAAAAAGGGGCTGGAGAGAGTACAGAGGTTGAAGTGCTTGCTTGGCACACAGCCAACCACAGTTAATGGTCCCCTGAAGATGACTATGCAAGCCAAGCAGTCGGGAGTAGCCCGAGTAACACCAAAGAAACAGACAACCTAAACACTCCTCATATCAGATCTATCTCCAAAACTCTTCCCACAGTGGGGAGACATAGGATAGAGGTTGTCTTTGCGTGCAGCCACCCCAGTTAGATCCTCTGCACTATTTCCCAGAAAGAGGCAGGAATCTTTCTTTTGGTGCCCTGAGCACCAAAGGGTGTGGCCCAAAAACAAAAACAAACAAAATATTTTCCACAAAAAAAAAATGCCTGGCCCCAACAGTTTCACTGGTGAATCTTACCCCAAATGTATGAATCTGGGATAAATTCTACACAGACCTTTTATAAAATATGAAACAGGACAGGGCAGACATAGTGCAAAGACCTAGAGCACATTCTTGCCATGCTGGATGCCCAGGTTCAATCCCTGGCACCACATGGTCCATCTGCAGAAGAAACCCCTGGCCCAGCCCTAAGCACCACTTTCAAGTAAGAGCCAATATTGGAAAAAAAAAAGAAAGGAAGAAAGGAAGAAAGAAAGAAAGAAAGAAAGAAAGAAAGAAAGAAAGAAAGAAAGAAAGAAAGAAAGAAAGAAAGAAAGAAAGAAAGAGAAATAAAACATCCTACTCATTAGGTATCACATAATTCTTGCCTCAAAACTAAAGATTGAAAAAAAATGACAGACCAATAGTCCTCATAAACAAAGGACTCACATCATGGCTATATAAAGAACTGTACAAGCCATTAAGACAACCTGATTAAGAATGAGCAAAAGAGACAACACTTATCTGCAGATACACAGTCGTAAATAAATAACATGAGAAGATGCCTTAAAATGCCTAATTGGTTGTTGATCACTGCAAATTAAAGCCACAAAAAAATTAGCATGCACACACACACACACACAAATACATGTAGCACATCTACTAGAATGTTTAAAAAAATGTTTAAACTGGCCATACTATTCAAGAAAACAGACCTAAACTCACACAATTCTAATGAGGGTGTAAAATAATGCAACCACTTTGATAACAAAGTGTCAGGTTCTTAGAACTTTTAATATATAACCTACAATATGACCCACAGTACCTATTCTTAGATATTTATCCAAAGGAAATAATTTCAAGCACATATCTTCACAAATGCCTGCATAGAAATATTCATAATCACCAAACTTGTCCACATACAGAGGAACAGATAAAACAACTGTGGTAGAGCCATATCACTGGGCAATAAAGAACAAGCTACTTAATAAACTAGAAACTGAATAATGAATGTCAAAATCATCTTCCAAAGTAAAAAAATGCAAGACAAACATATTACACAAAATTCAAGAACATGAAAACCAGTTAACAGTGAAAAAGCCGATATAACAGGAAGCAAGGAACAAATGCAATCAATTACAAAACAGATAAGAAAATGAGGGGAGAGGGCAATAGATAAAGGTGATGATTTTATGGATATACACATGTCAAAACTCATCAAACTGCAAATATAAAATATGTCACCTATCACATAGAAATTATAGCTTAATAAAGCTGTTCAATAAAACCCTTATAATACAATTAAAACCACACCAGCTATCACTACTCCCTCACTAGAATGTGTGTGTGTGTGTATATACATATATATATTTGTGTATGAATTACTCTGTAAGTTAAGGATTCAAGCAACTGGAATTCTTACTCATTTCTGATAGGATGCAGAATGGTACGGTCACTTTGGAAAATATTTCAGCAGCTTCTAGTCAAGTTAAATACACCTTTTCCATACAATCTATCAATTCATCTTCACTCTATTAATTCCCAAGAGAAACAAAAACGTAGGTGCATGCAAAGACCTTACATCAACACTCAAAACCGCTTTATTCATCACAGTCAGAGACTGGAAACAATCCACAGGCGCACAGCCAGTGACTGCCTAAATGAACTGTGGTGCATCATCTGTGAAACAAGAAACAAAACGAAGCTCAGAAGAGCCTTCTGAGAATGATAATACAAGAAGTACTTGGGAAACTATAAAAACAAGATAGATATTCAAATCAATCATTGTTCATTCAATGAAGCAAAGCTGTGATAGAAAATTTCTAACAAATCACAAAGAGCGTACCCTTCCAACACATATCAGAGCACTTCTGAGATTCGGCCATGTTGCTCTGTGTATTTGCAGTTTACCACTTTATATGGTTGTGGGTTAGTACTTTAGTGTAAATTTACCACACCTCAAGAATCATAATTTAAGTGAACCAATGATATACAGCAAATTACAGGTAATTTCCAATAAACGTTTAAAAATCTCACTCTAGAGCCAGAGCAATAGTATAACGAGTAGGGTGTCTGCCTTGCATGTGGCCGACCCAGGTGGGATCCCTGGCATCCCCTAAGGTCCCCTGAGCTCTAATCTCACTGTAAAATGCATGCACATAATCTAGGGGCAGAAGAGAGCTCACTGGACATAGTGCAAGCTCCATGTGCGGGAGGCCTAGCTTTAATAATGATTACTTTGAGAGAGGCTGGAGCGGTGGCACAGCGGGCAGGGCGTTTGCCTTGCATGCAGCCGACCCAGGTTCAATTCTTCCATCCCTCTCAGAGAGCCTGGCAAGCTACCCAGAGTATCCCACCCACATGGCAGAGCCTGGCAAGCTACCCATGGCATAGTCAATATGCCAAAAACAGTAAAAAGTCTCACAATGGAGATGTTACTGGTGCCCACTCGAGCAAACTGATGAACAATAGGACGACAGTGACAGTGCAGTGCTACCAGAGAAGATCTGTGCAAGTCTGGGCAAGTTCTCAGTGAATTCTTTGAAGAAGTTCTGTGCAAGTTCTCTCTGATTACCCCAGTGACTCTGGGGGGTTGGGGGCATGTAGGTAGGTATAGAAGTTGAGTTTAACTGCATTTATCAGTGACTACTGTTATAATGTACACAGTGCTTCACCGTAAGTATATACCACATTTTATTTATCTGTTCAAACCATGGATATTTGATTTGCTTTCAGCATGGGGGAGAAGGTGGTCATATGGTGCTCAAAGGCTTCTCCAAGTAGTGCTCAGAGACCAAGCATTCTGGGGACCGAACATGGGCCTTCTGTATGAGAGCATGTGTTCTCTCTTGGCCCTTGCTTCTGCCTTTTTGGGCTGTGAACATGGATGTACCTGTATCGCTCTGAGCCTGCCTTCTCATTCCTCTAGTTATAGCCAGAAGCAGAAAAGCTGGCCATATGGTAACTTTATTATTATTATTATTATTATTATTAATCTCCATACTTTTTGTTCCATTGCCAGAGATATGGTACCGCGAGTAAGGCGCTTGCCCTGTAGGTTGCCTCCCTGGGTTCCGTCCCAGGCATCCCATATGGTCTCTGGAGCACCGCCAGGAGTGATCCCTGAGTACAGAGTATTGCCGGGTGTCACCCACAAGCCAAAAATTAAAATAAAAAATAAATAAGAAGAAAAAATTCCAGATTCAGAGTCAAACAGGTAAGTGAGTTGCCAGGTGTGGTCCCAAAACCAATAAAAACTGGGGAAAATAATTGTATTCTACATTTTCCTTTGGTGAAGAGCACCCAGTACTCGAGAGTTAGAGGTGGGAAAGTGAAATCTAGGATTTGCCATATGTTAGTTCTCAGCCCCTCAGAACTTTCACTTATCTGCAGAACAAAGGGAGCAGTAATACAAACCTCAAAAGATCCTTGAGAGAATAAAGAAAAAGTGCTTTGTAAATTACAAGGCTGGATACAGAGTTTCCACACTAATCACTGCTTACTCAAAAAAGCAGCAAATGTGAGAAGAGAAAAACACTCCAACTGACCCCTATAAAATCAGCGTCTCCTTGGACTGGGGGAACAGTCAAGTCAAAGGCTAGCCAGCATGACACCATGCGGAAGGCTGGGTTCGAGTCCCTGTACCCCCCAAACCCTCTGGGGACTGACAACCGGGCAGAGTAGGGAGTAGCCACTGCACACCACTAGGTGTGGCCCCCAAACAAAAACTATTAAATCCTCAGATGTTTCAGTTTTTACCTCTTGGTAGCTGTGTGACCTAAGACAAATCACTTAACCTCTGAATCTCAGGGGATTTTTTTTCCTGCTTATAAAACAGAGTTTATCAATTATATATATAAACATATACAACATATATTGGGAAAATCAAATGTGCAACTATTTATAAAGCACTTGATGTGATACCTGACACACAGCATGTGCTTTATACGTCTTAGCTCTTCTTACAAAAACACTATTATGACGTACCAAGTCTGGTACTAACCACCATTCAGCCTGAGCAACCAAGTTCCACCCAGCAGAGAGCTCTAGATTACTGCTTCTCAAACTTTCAGGGAGGAATGAAATCACTTGGCTAGCCATTTTAAAAGTTGGGTTTTGAGGGTTTGAGGGTTGTTTGTTTGTTTGTTTTTTAGTGGTAAAACAGAAGGCAGCGTGCTTGCCCTGCACAAGGCTGACCTGGGATAGATCCCTGGCATTCCATATGGTCCCCCTGGGTGTAGCCCAAAATCCAAAAAGAAAAAAGTAATCCCTGAGCACTGCTGGCATAGTTGCAAAGAAATAAATCTTTCTGTGCAAATAGGGAGATGGCTCAAGAAGTAGATGGCATTCCTGGAATGTTCGAGGCTCTGACCTGATTTTGACTTCCTGTACCCCTTCTCCTCATGCCCTCCCCCATAACTGGGGTAACCCTGCGGGTCCTGAGAGCACAATGTGTGATCCTGATGCCCACATTCCCCGTTCCCAACATTACAGAGCACCAAGCCTGTTTGATCTGTGGGAGGGTCTCCAATACCCCACCACTACCACCAGATGTGGCCCCTATAAGAAAATAACTGAGGGGTTAGAAAGATAGGCCAGAAAGTAGGTATTTGCCTTTCATGTAGCCAACCCAGGTTTGATCCCAGCATCTCATATGAACCCCGAGCACCACCAGGAATAATTCTTGAGTGCGGAGCCAGAAATAACTCCTGGACATCACTGGGTGTGATCCCAGAACAAAAACCAAATGATTTAGGGCCAGGAGAGACAGTCTAGAGGGTAAGGTGCCTGTCTAGCATGCAGCTGACCCTGGTTCAATTCTCAGCATCACATGGTTCCCCATACACCTCCAGAAGCGACCCCTAGCACCATCATCTGTGGCTCAACCTCCATCCCTGCAAAAATTTTCTTTTAATTAAATGGTCATGGAGATAGCTCTAAGGGCGTGATGCCTTACAAGTGCAAGGGTGCAAGTAACTTGCACTGTGCACTTGTGCCCTTTCCCCCACCCCATGCCCATATGTTTGGTCCTGGTTTCCCCAGCACCTCTGAACCAGAGCCCCAAATCAACAGGCCTCTGTATCACCAGGGAATGTCCCCGGATCCCAATTACCACAGTCCCCCACACAGAATAATATATGATCGCATGATAAAACAATACATTTTATTTCCTTTACTTGGCCGTTCACCTTTTGAGTACTGAAATTCTTGGGATACAGAGGTGAGGGGCATGCTTCTATTGCACAGCAATGGTCTGAGGTCTGGGCGGAAGTGCTGTCCACTATCACCTGGGAGCTTGTTAGCCGCTCAGGCGGTTTTCAGTCATTCAAGTTTGAGGCAACTGATCTGCAACAAGGGAGGTGTGCTTAGAAACAAATGCTGGTCCAGCTCATAGGAAAAGCTAACGACTGCAAACAGGAACTGCATTGCAATAAATCAGTAAAAAGAATTGGGAAAATGTCTGAACCACAGCAAAGCCATCCACAAAGGAGGATGTGGCCCAATTAGACCAGTTAACAACTGAAGAAAAGCAAAACCACAAAGAAGTGGCTCGCTGGGTTCCTCAAAAAGACGGTGATTTGAAAAGCAAGATTTGAAGCACAACTGGATGCTATCATCAACCTCTCACGTGTGATTCACTCACCAAAACCCTGCATATTTGCAACTGTAACTAAAATTCTGGCTACAAAAAACAAGTTGTGTTTCCTTTTTCTCTCCTATTTATTATAAAACCTCCTGTTCCGGGGTCAGAGAAACCATAGGTACATACAGGGGTAAAGGCGCCTTGCCTTGCACACAGTCAACCTGGATTCAATTCCAGGCAGCACTTGTGGTTTCTCCAACCCCTCAAATGCAGGTGTGACCCCTGAATGCTGCAGGGTGTGGCCCAAACCCCACCTCAAGCAAAAAAAACAAAAAACAAGATTGTCTTGTTTTTTGTTTTTTGCAGACTCACCCGTTTTTACAATGTCACACATTCCCATATACACTACTTTTAGTCAACATAAGACTGTTATTATCCTTTTTATTCTCAGAAAGGTCAACTGCATCCTAACATACTTAAATTTGTAAAGCCCAAGTCAGGGAGAACGTACAGCGGCTAAGGCTTGCACGCAGGGGCCCCCAGTTCTTCTATACTGGCGCCCTGGGGAGTAGCTCCCAGCACTGCCCCAAGTAAAATTTTTACCCAAAACATAAAAATAAAATTAGACTTGTGAAGTCCATCACCTGTGTAAAAAAAGGCACTCACCGATACTTTCTAATTCATGAAAAAGCCAAATAACCACAAAGAAGCAGTTTTCCTACCTTAAACATTTTCACTAAACCCCACAACTATTTTACAAAATCTAAACCCCACAATTTTACAAAATCTAAAGATACAAAAGTAGCGACCAGAGACCCACAACTCTTCAGATGCCACTACAGAAAGAATCACAGCATTAGCACTAGCAATTTCTCCGACACCTATACACTGATAAAGCAGGAACAGAAATCACTCAGCCAGTCTGGAGGTGCGCGCGCACGCGCACGCGCACACACACACACACACACACACACACACACACACACACACACACACACACACACAGAGTTATATTACAGTCCCCGATTCAATTTCCTTTTTCACCCAGAACAACACCCTCAGAGCAGAGGAACCACAAACAACCACCACGGGCCCGGCTCGTCTGCTCCGGGTCCTGGGTCAAGTCTTCACAGCATCGTCGGGCCGCCAACATCTCGTGCTCTAAAATGTTCCCCAGACATTTTGGAAAACAGAGAGAAAAATCCTGGCACCTTCTCTGACCGGAGGAGGGTTAGAGGGATGACCCTCCGTGGAAACCAGGTAAGGACCAGTGGCGACCAACAAACAAACATCCTTCCAGGGTCACGACGGCCAACTTGCACGCAAGGGTCCTCCTGCTAGGGGCGGGATCCTGTCAAACCACCTTTCCCGAGTCCAGTCTTCCGAGGGGTGGGGAGGGGCTGCAAAATCTAAAGCAGAAAGGGAAAGGGCTTTCATGTCGCTTTCACTACCCCTCGGAGTAAGTGCGGAGTCACTGAGATCAAGCTTCTCTACCTTCTCTACGTCACTGACCATCAGGCCACCCGGTGCCATCACCCGGTGCTACGGGAGCGTGTGCGGGCCTTTACCTGGCACCCACAAACTTCCCTCGGCGCCCCAAGAAGTTTCTGAAAGACCTGCCCCAAGCAGTTTGCTGGAGCCTTTGCAAGCGTATTTCAGGCGGCAGCTGCGGGGGGGCCGGGCGGGGAGCGCCCGCACCCGCCTCGGGAAAAGCCAAGGCCGAGCTCTTTTTCTCTCCAGATCACGCCGTGGCCATGTCTTCTGAGGGGCTGCAGTGACTCCAATCACCCCCTTTCCGAGGCCAGTCTTTCGTGGAAGACGGGGGAACTGCCCCACCCCACCCCCCACCCCGCGAGAGGTGGAAAAGGCGGCACGTTTGCACGGAAGGTTTTGCTGGATTTCTTTCTTCCTTTTTTTTTTAATTCAAGGACTTTAAAGGGATTCCGGCCGCGAAGCGCCAGGGAGTAGCGAGTGTGCGTTCGGCAGGGGCGGGGCACCTCTACGGGCTGCAGAGACCAGAGGCCACTTTCTGGTCCACCGTGCCCGAGGGCCGGGGATGCGGGGGGCGGGGGGAGCGCAGGTGGGCTCCCCGGGGAGGCGGCAGCTCGCACCCCCGCCCGCGGGAAGGGAGCGAGGGAAGCGGCCGCCGCCGGCTCTACACACGCACCCCGACACCCCGCTTCCTGGGGGCGGGGCGGGCGGGCAGTGCCCGGGCACAGGAAGTCAGCAAACCCGGGGGGCAGGCGACCTGCAACTTCCAGCCCTTTAAAGCCGCTCGCCCACGCCCGCCGGCAGGCTGGCAGCCGGCCCCGGGGTCCCGCTCCTACCGCCACCGCCGCCGCCGCCGCCGCCCCCGGCCCCCTTCGGGCGCCGCTCCGGGGGGTCCCCCCTCCCGCACACACACCCGCCTCTGCCCCCCCCCACACACACCCCGCGCCTCCTCCCCAACTCCGGCGCCCTCGGCGGGCACAGCCCCGGCCCGGCAGCCCCTTTGTGCAGCGCCTCACCCACCTGCACCCCGCTCCGCGGGCACCCCCCACGTCGCCGAGGCCACCTCGCCCGAGCCCCGCTCGCCTGCAAAGGGCGCTCCCCGGCCGCGGCCGCAGCCGCCGTCCCCGCAGGCTGCTCTCCCAGGGAGGGTAAGTTCCAGGGCACGTCGGAGCGCGCCGGCGCGGGGGCGGGGCGGGCGGGCGCTCACGTGACCGCGGGGGCGGGGCGGGCGGCTCACGTGACGGCGCGGCGGGCTCGGGCTGAAACGGCCCAGGCAGATGCGGGAGTCGGAGCCCCGGAGGCGGGCCGGGGGCGGGCTGGAGGGGCTGGATGCGCGCTGGAAACTTAAGAGGGAAACGTGGGGGCGGGAAACGCTCAAGGGGCTGGGCGCGCGGGACGTGGACCGAGCTCGAGGGTGGCAGGAATGAAGCGCAGGGCGGGACGCGGGGCGGTGGGCCCTGCCCCTTACCCTTGCTCGGCCCGCTGGGGGCTGCTGCGGGAGCGGGGGGAAATCGGTTAGTGGTTGACGGTTCTGAAATCCCTCAAAGAGACTCTGGGAAAGTGCCACATGCTGCCCCCCGGGACTCTCCTAAGATGCTGAGTCCATTGCTGGATCCATGAGAATCTTTTCCATTGTGCTGGACCTGCTAGGCTAGCCTGCGCAGGGGCAGCCAGCTGCACTGGCAGGAGACTCCAGAGCACCAAGACCACCCGTCCAGGGGTCCAGCGCGTCCTCTGTGTGCCAGCCCAGGAGTGCATAGCCCATTCACACAGATTGCAGCGTTTGCCGTATAACAAATTGTGCATGGCCCAGTCACCCCAGTTTGCAGCGTTTGCAGTATGGCAGCCCAGAAACCAGAAGGCAGGGGCTTTAAAGATTTTCCGTGATGATCCTGTGACAGAAAAGGTTCCGCTGTGGAGAGAGAGAGAGAGAGACAGAGACAGAGACAGAGACAGAGACAGAGAGGGAGAGGGGGAGAGAGAGAGAGAGAGAGAGAGAGAGAGAGAGAGAGAGAGAGAGAGAGAGAGACTGCAAAAATAAAAAATAAAAGGAATCTCCACTCATGCAGTAGCCGATCTTTGGTTTTGATTATGTTCCATCATTCACCTATTACAGGTTTGTTTGGGCTGTTGTTGAAATTCAGGGGAGGGGACTGGAATGATAGTACAATGGGTAGGGCATTTGTCTTGCACACTGCCAACCTGGGCTAGATCCCTGGCATCCCATATGGTCCCTCAAGCACTGCCAGGAGTAATTCCTGAGTGCAGAGCCAGGATAGCCCCTGATCATTGCCAGGTGCGACCCAAAAAAGCAAAAACAAAAAGAAATTCAGGGGATCAAACCCAGGACTTCACACAAGCAAGGCAAGTGCTGTACCACTCAGTTATATTCACAGAAATTTTAATACCAGAAGAAAAATGCCATGCGGCACTCTTTGAAATTGGCTCCTTCTGACCTTCACCTCATACTTGAAGGTTCTGTGTGTCTTACATACAAGCTGAGCTCCCAAATGAACATTCAAGATTGCAAAAGCTTGAGCAGCTATAGCTTGCCACCATCCTATAAAATTAAACTTAATAGAGACTAAGGTTTTAGGATAGCCTCCTTTTAGAAAAGGAGACTTAAAATACATATGAGACCACACCATGTCTACCACTGCACTTTCCTTTCCATGGGTGGTGTCTTGTCTCAATTCTTGCATGTTTTCTTTCCCATGCCTTTGTTTAGCATGCAGGGTATTGCTATATGCCTCTGAAACTCTTTTTCCATAGAATCACTAGTGACCTCTTTCTGTAATCAAATGAAAGGTGGACAGCAAACTATCCTGATGGCAATGCGCTGATAACTTTGTCTTCCCTACTCCCCAGACCTGAATTGGGTACCCTCAGTTTCAGCAAGAGAGAGTACTGAACCGTTTGCATATACTTGCAGATCTGCCTGTAACTCCACTTCCTATTTCACAACTTAATCTCAAATGATACCACAATGCCCACAGTATGCTGATCACTACCAACAGCAGATGGAGTCAGATAAAAAGAGCTCTCGCCCAAGTGTGTTGTTTTAGAAGGACCTGATGGAGAGCCATGAAATCAGATGCAACATTGCCTCTAGTTGGTTTTTAAATAACACTGGTAGCATATGTCTGGCGCCTGAGCTCAGGATCTCAACAGATCATTTTCGTGATATTGACATTTAACTGACTTCTTGTGAGGAGCATAGAGTTCCAAAATGTAGATTGCAAATATAAGCTCCACAGAAGAGGCAGAGATTTCAGTTAGACATTTAAGTTAGATTTTCCCCCACTGTGCCTAATATCACCTGATGTGCAGTAGGTACACAATTCCTTTGAATATATTTCTGAGTGAAAAAGACTCTGCATTGCTGAATAAATGTGGCCTGCTTTTTCTCTACTTCTTTCATAGGTAACCCACTTTTCATTGTGTTTTGCTAAATGAAAAAGGCATAAGATTATAGCTGGCATCATTGCTTTGGCTGGGCTATAGAGAAATGGGAATTTGGCAGTGTTTTTCAAAATTATAAATGTATGTAAGGACTCTGACCCTCCACATTAACTTCTAGGAATTTCTCTCACAGATTTACTTCTGCACATGAAAACTTGTTTTTAAAGGTTTTTTTAAAAAAATATTGAGAAGAGGTTGAGAGGAATCTTAATATCCATCATCAGGATACTAATTAAATGATGGCACATCCATACATTTGAATAAGCTGTTTTGATAATGAAGGTGATTTTGTTGTCGTTGTTGTTGTTGTTAAGTAGAAGGAGCAGGGAAGGGGCTGGAGTGATAGCACAACAGGTAGGGCGTTTGCTTTGCATGCGGCCGACCCAGGTTGATTCCCAGCATCCCATATGGTCCCCCGAGCACCACCAGGAGTAATTCCTGAGTGCAGAGGCCAGGAGTAGCCCCTGAGCATCACTGGATGTGACCCAAAAAGCAAAAGCAAAAAAAAAGAACAGGAAGTGTCAGCGAAGAATGTTTTGGCTTATGTAAGCATGCAGAGGTATCAAATGGTAGATGGAAAACATAGGGAATACTCTCCACTGTTTCCCATTTAAATATTTTGATCTCTTAACTATGAAAATGATTTGCTTGTCCACAGAGATAAATAAAACTGTTAAAAGTGTGGAGAGATAGTACAGGATTTAAGGCACTTGCCTTTCGCACAGCCAACCCTGATTCAAGTCCCATTATCACATGATCTCCCAAACTCGATCAAGAGTGACCCCTGAGCACCACTGGGTATGGCCCAATATCCCCAAATAAAGTCTAAAATTTTCTAGTATTTTAATTATGTTTCTAAAATATGCAGGCTTAATTATTTAGGACCTGCTTTGAGGGCAAGCTTGGGTTGTGGAGGGAAAACTTGCAATAATGGTCATGGGAGGATTGATAATGGTGATGGGATTCTATTAAAATATTGAATATTATAAATTATTATGAACAACTTTATAAAAATAATATTTAAAAATTTTATCTAATTATGCCTTTTCAGCAAGTCTGATTGTTGGGGGGGAATTTTCCAAATAATAATAGTGGGTTTTCTATCAAAAATTGAATGTAATCAAAGTAAAGAGAGAGTAAAGTGAAAATCATCTGCACACAGGCAGGGTGGGGGGTGGGAAGGGGAATATACTGATGGAACATGTGCACTGGTGAAGGGATGGGTGTTTGATCATAGTATGACTGAGACTTAAGCCTGAAAGCTTTGTAACTGTTCTCACTGTGATTCAATAAAATAATGATATGAAGAATATTAATAATAATAATAAAATTTTTAAACCATGCAGGTTTCACTATTTTATAAAGTCAGCCTGATGAGAATAAGTGGATTGGGTAACTAGCAACTTGATGTATCAGCTGAACATTTTTTAAAGCTGGCAGTTATTTACATAAATTTCAGATGAAATATTTTCCCTGTAACTATAAGTTTGAGGTACTAAATTTAAGTATTACATATCATTTGACTCAGTATACATTTTATCAAACCTTAACTTTCAAAAAAAAATTTTCTTTTTTTGAAGTGGAGCATTGAAGCAGACACATTTGAATGGCTTAAATCTTCTGTTTTAAACAACAAAATTAGAATTTCCCAAACCATTTGTTCATTTTCTAATTAAAGTCAAAGAAAAGATATTTGGGGAAAGACTGAAATGTGTGTCTCCTGAGAGTCTATTCCCGCACCCACTATGAAACAGAACAAGTTACACAGATGCCCTTGAGATGATTCTGCCTAAGCATTTCCGTATTCGATTATATTTATTTCTGGGTTTAACTTGAAAGAGAACTTTTTGGGTTTGGGCAACATAGCCTGAAGTGCTCAGGGCTTACTCCTGGTTCTCTGCTCAAGGATCAGTCCCGGGGTGCTCAAGGGACCGTAAGAGGTGCTGGGGATCAAACCCCGTCAGCTCCATGGAAGCCCAGTGCCTTAACTCCTGTATTAACTGTCAAATTCTCAAAGAGAGTGATAAGTAGAGACTACAAAAGCATTCAAACATCATCTCTTATAAGATGTTAAGTGTTTTACTAATATTTTCTCATGGAACCTCAGTTTTCTCTCTAAATTTATAAGCTCTTTTTTATTTCCACACTCATATTACAGGCAAAGGCAGGAATAAAGACTTAAGACTAAAAGATAAATTGCCACCTGGAGTTTTTTCCAAATTTTAACTGTGCTTCTATCAATTATACACACATTCGTATATGCAGATATGTTAGAAGCACTAAGGAAATGACAGCAAAGTTAATAAAAACCAATAATTCATTATTTTGGTCTATGAATAGCACATGGGAATCATTCAGTATTTCTCACAATTAGCAGTGATGCAGCGTTTCACTGTGAAACACAGCTAAGGTCAAAATAATAGTTCTTGATGTAAAAATGCAGGCTGAAGAAATAGTACAGGGTTGTTAAAGAACATGCCTTTAATTCAGTCAACCCAGATTCCCTCCCTGGCATCATATGGTCCCCTGAGTGTGCCTAGGTGTGGCTGAGAAGCAGCTGAGCATCACTGGGGTGGCTTAGATGATCCCCAGCACCACAGGGTCAGAACAGTGCACATCCTCTGGCCCTAGCATTGAACCACTTACGCAGTGAGTCGAGAATTGCTAGAGGGCCCCCAGGCCTTGAGGGCCCCCAGGCCTCCTAAGCACTTCTTGGGAACAATTTCCCCTGAAAATCTGTCACTGTCACTGTCATCCCCTTGCTCATTGATTTGTTCGAGCGGGCACCAGTAACATCTCTCAGTGTGAGACCTATAGTTACTATTTTTGGCATATCCAATACACCACGGGTAGCTTGCCAGGCTCTGCCGTGCGGACATGATACTCTCGGTAGCTTGCCGGGCTCTCCGAGAGGGACAGAGGAATCGAACACGGATCGACCCCGAGAAAGGCAAACATCCTACCACTGTGCTATCACTCCAGCCCCTGCCCCCGAAAATAATCATAAGAATAAGGTAAGTTTTTTTTAAAGTGACTTCTCTAACTCTGGGGACAAGGCAAGGGTCTATGTCTACTTTCAAAACCACTTCTAGTCAACATTGTGCTGGCTGCCCTAAGAAGTACCTACAATAAGTAAATCAGTAGATAAGACTATATATAAATCTATGCAATGTGGTATAGTAGACAACACATCTAAGTAAATCACATTGCTAAAATTCTCATGATTGGGGTATCGGAGGGTGGGAAAATCAAGTGAGAGACACCTAGCCCCAAATCTAAAATTTGGTAGGTGGGCAGTAAATATTAAAGTTGAAGTTTTGTGGTGCTTTTTTGACTTTTAGAATAATGTATTATTAGGGAGTTGGAAGATAAACATTTACAGATTTATACAGGAAGAAGATAAAAATATACTTCTTTTGGATGGGTGTTGAAACATTGTATGACTGAATCTCAATCATAAGCAGCCTTGTAACTGTGTATCTCATGGTGATTCAATTTAAAAAAGGAGAAAAAATATACATCTTTTGGTTAAGGAGACAGCTCAAGCATAGAATACATCCCTCACATGTGAGATCCTGAGTTTGATCCCTGTCACAAATAATAGAATGTATTGTATTACATATACAATAGGTATAACATTGGTTTAGAGAATCAGTCCTGGAGAATTTTTTCTGTTCCACACCTAGAAAGAAACATGTTTGTTTCTGTGTGGTCAGAATTATGTTTAAAACATTAGAAACCGGAGAGATAGTACAATGGGTTAAGGCGCTGGCCTTGCAGGCAGTTGGTCCAGGTTCCAGCCCCAGTATGCCACAAGGTTCCTCAGGAACTGCCAGGAGTGACCTCTAGTGCCTCTGAGGTGTCCTTCCTCCCCCACCCCCACCACTGGCAAAACAAACAAACAAACAAACAAACAAACACAAACGCTCTTCCTCTCAGTCCTGAGGAGCCCAGGCTTCATTCTCCACGTGCCCAGCCACCATCTGATGCTCCATACTCTTTCTTTCTCTATCCTACTCTTTGTTGCAGGCTAATTCCCTGGAAGTACAGGAAAGCCAGGATGCCTTGCCCTGTGGCTGTTGATTGGGAGGTTCCGGCAGACGACACAGGGTGGAAAGAAAGATTAGGGCCATTTTATCCCCCTCCCGTACTCCTTGCCTGTCGGGTGAAAGGGAGCTAGGGAGAAACCACCTCCTTTCGGCAACCTTTGTGGTTCCTGCTCTCTCCGCTCTCTGCAGCACTGGCCCGTTCCTCTTTCCCGTTAGCCCAATGGCCTCTGACTGTACTGCTCTCCTTACCCCACCCAGAATGTTTTCCTTAACCCTGCACATAGCTCTGTGAATATTCCCATTGTTCAGTTAAATTCACTGAAGGGGGCCTTTTTCCAATAGGGCCTTGTTGACACATTGGGTTAGTTGTTGTCCTAAGCAGGAACACTTTCAAGGCAGATATTCCCCTTTCTTTAAAAGTTCTCATTAGGTGGAAAGTATCGTGCTAAGCGAAAGGAGTCAGAAAGAGAGGGACAGACATAGTCTGTCATTGCGCTCATTTGTGGAATATAAAGTAACATCATAGGAGACTAACATCTAAGGATAGTAGAGATAAGGGCCAGGAGGATCATTCCACGGCTTGGAAGCCGGTCTCACATGCTGGGGTAAAGGGCATCTGGGATAGAGAAGGGATCATGGAGTAAATAATGGATGGAGGGCTCGCTTGGGATAGGAGATGAGTGCTGAAAAGACTATGGACCGAACATGATGGCTGCTTAGTACCTGTATTGCAAACCATAACACCTGAAGGGAGAGAGAGAAGTAAGAGGGAATGTGGCTGCCACAGAAGCAGGTGGTGTTGGAGGGGTGGGATGGGGGAAGGGTGGGGGTGGTGGGAAGGATACTGGGAACATTGATTCTGGAGACTGGGCAGCAGTGGAGTGATGGGTACTTGATCACTGTATGACTGAAATGTAATCACAAACGTTTGTAAGTCTGTAACTGTATCTCATGGTGATTCATTTAAAATAGTAATAATAATTTTTTTCAAGTTCTCATTAGAGCAGAGACATAGCACAGACATTTGCCTTGCATGTTGTAATGACGAATAAGAAGCTGTATGTAATGAGAATTATGAAACTGTAACAAAAATTAAGAAAATATGATGGGACTGGGAAACTGAGGCTGACCCCCTAAGTTAAACAAGAGAAGGGAGGGAGAAGCATTCCTTTTATGACTTCAATTATGGGCCCACCAGCCACCAGATTTCTGGGAGTGCACTGGGTCTGACAGATTGATGGGAGTGCACGGGAGACGGCACCTGAAGGTAGCACCAAGTGCGTGGGGTACACTGACAACTGCTGTTTTCCCTTTGAGCGCCTGAAGGCCATACCCTGTGGGAAAGATACATTGTTTTTTGCCAATTACCTCTGTATCTCCCGTTTCCCTGATAAGAATGTATGTAGATTGTAGCCCACCTTTAGAGGATAAAAGACAGACCCTCTCAGCAAAAGGGGCTCCAAGCCTCTTTCTTTTCTGACTTGGGGTCCTCAGTGCTGAGCCTCTAATAAACTCTATGAGCTGTCTCTCTCTCTCTCTCTCTCTCTCTCTCTCTCAAACTCTCTATCCTATCCTGAGTGCGCTCTCTCTCTCTCTCTCTCTCTCTCTCTCTCTCTCTCTCTCTCTCTCTCTCTCTCTATCTCTATCTATCTATCTATCTACTTGCGGCTCAAGCCAGCACAACACATGTGACCAAACCCAGTTAGACCTCCAGCTCCACATGCTTCTCCAGCAGTAACTCCTGAGTGAGAACCAACAAATGTGACTCTCCCAACACCCCCAATTCTTTTTTTTTCAATTGCTTTTACTTTTTCAGATGAAAAGTTCTCATTGGGCTATTTCACTTTTACATTGTTACTTGGTCTTATTAGCTGAAAGAAATTAAATGAGAATTTTCTCTTTTATGACAAAAGCAAAAGTGAAATCGAACACAACACGGAAGCAATTTCCAGTCGAACCAGCCGTGATCTCTGGAGAATACAGATTCTAAAAAGAATTACTTTCCATTAGTTTCTAGAGGCTGAGTATGTACAGCATCATTCCTACTTTTACTATATGTTGAGTATGATTTTTAGTTTCTGTGTGTGAGTTGGTATGATTTGGTAGGTTATTTTTAAATTTGGGATTGCTTGAGACTTTTTCTATTTCTATGTAGCATCAAGGAGGTGACTTAGGGGGCTGGAACAATCCTTTGTATGCAGTTGCCCCGGTTTTGATCTCTGGAACATGGTTCCTTGAGCACCATTAGGAGTGATAATCCCCCCCCCCCACACACACACACACAGCAGAGTAATCTTCTACAAAACCACTGGGTGTGGCCCCCAAATAAACAAAAAATACTGTTTTGCATATAAATCCATGGTAGTTACTGCTGCTTTTTTATGTGCTCTTTGGGCTTAGCAAAATTTCATTAGGCTCTGTGGATAGTGCAGAAGACATATATAACAGATTTTTGATTACTCTTTGTACTGCTAACATGAGAAAGACTCCAGGGCTTGTGATATAGTGCAGGGGCTAAGGCACTTGCCTCCATGCAGCCTACCCTGATTTAATCCCCAGCATCTCATGTAGTTCCCTGATCACCAAGTGATCACTGAGCACAGAGTCAGGACTTATATCCTGTGGCCCAAACACCCCCTCAAAAAAGAAAAAGAATCCAATGAACATCTCAGCAGAAAATAAAATCATAGCCAACAGCCTCAGGGCAAGTGAAGTGAAGAGAGAAAAACACTCCACGGAAAGCTGCAACCAATGCTTAAGTCCCAGGTTTGGAAACACTTCGTGAAAGCATGTCGAGAAGCCTCAGGGCCACAAACTTTTTATGATGTTCATTTTGAAGAATTCAGCTCCTTAGTATTCAGGCTTCAGGCAATATTCCTGAAACAAAAAAAATGTATATAGAACATAAACCTTCTCAAAGTGTTTTTAAAACCTTCTCAAGGGAGTTTTTAAAAATAAATACAGAGGTTTCCTAGGAACTTCTGTTCTCAGTTGTGGTTCTAATCCTTGGACTGAAGGGGAGGCGAGGGACAGAAAAATCTCCTTGCCAAATGCAAGCCCTCCAGAGGCAGGTTCTTACATGTAATCATTTGCATAAACGCTGGCAACCACAATACCGGTCCATTACAACAAGCTGCCTTCTTTTATCCATTGGTTTTGAGTCTCCCCATCAGGGGCCCTCAGGGCCATATTTAGAGGTGCTTGGGGGGTCCTTGGGGGGTTCTACATTTCAGTTCTTTAAGCTTTTTCCCCAGCCCTAACACAAGATGGCTTCTAATGCCTGGGGTATTCAGATTTGTTTTCTCAAATTGAGATTTTTGTAACTTTAATAAAATTGATTGACGTGTGAGCAGAAGAGTGGTAGTGCCCTTGCCTTGCATGCAGCTGACCTGGGTTCAGATTGCTGGCATCCTGTATAGGAGTAATGCCTGAGCACAGAGCCAGGAGTAATCCCTGAGCATTTCTGGATGTGGTCCTATCCAAAATTGGTGTGGCTGGGCCAGAGCTCAAAGGACTGACCACATGCTTTGCACGCAGGAGGCCTGGATTCAATCCCTGGCATGGTGTGGTTTCACAAGCACTGCCCAGAGCAACCCTCGAGCACAGAGCCAGGTGTAATCCATGAGAACTGCTGGTGTAGTTCAAAAACTTCATAAAATGCAGCATTTTCATTTCCACTTTGGTATTGTAGCACTGTAGCATTGTCCTCCTGTAGTTCATCGAGCAGGGACCAGTAATGTCTCCATTGTGAGACCTGTTGTTACTGTTTTTGGCATATCAAATACACCACGGGTAGCTTGCAAGGCTCTGTCGTGCGGGCAGGATACTCTCGGTAGCTTGCCAGGCTCTCCAAGAGGGACAGAGGAATCGAACCCAGGTTAGCTATGTGCAAGGTAAACACCCTACCCACTGTGCTATCACTCCAGCCTACTTAGATACTATTTGTTTTAATTTTTTTCTTTTTGGGTCATACCCGGTGATGCACAGGGGTCACTCCTAGCTCTGCACTCATGAATCACTCCTGGCAGTGCTGGGGGGACCATATGGGATAATAGGAATCAAACCTGGGCTGGCCACATGCAAGACAAATGCCCTATCTGCTGTGCTATTGCTCCAGCATTCATGTTAACTTCTAAAAACACAATAAGAAGTAGCATATAAGGGCTGGAGCAATAGCACAGCGGGTAGGGCGTTTGCCTTGCACGCAGCCGACTTGGGTTCGATTCCCAGCATCCCATATGGTCCCCTGAGCACTGCCAGGAATGGTTCCTGAGTGCAGAGCTAGAAGTAACCCCTGTGCATCGCCAGGTGTGACCCAAAAAGCAAAAAAAAAAAAAATGAAGTAGCATATACCAATCATCACTTATTAGATGAAATACATTTTAAAGAAAATGATGACCTAACTTGATATGGTAGGTTATCTAGTTGGGTCAGAGTGATTGCACAGCTGGAAGGGCACTTCTCTTGTATCCAGCTGACTCAGGTTTGATCCCCAGAATCACATATGGTCCCCCAAGCATGCCATGAGTGACCCCTGAGCACAGAGTCAGAAGTAAGCCCTGAGCACCACTGGGTGTGGCCCCAAAACAGAACAAAAAGACTAAGAGGAGGGCAATGTAGCTGAATGGAAGAGCATTTGCCCTGCTTGTGTGAGGTCCTGGGTTTGATTCCTAGCACTACTAAAGGAAAATAAAAGGAAAAAAAAGAATAGAAGGATTGAACTGGGGAGATAGAGCGGGGGTGAGACCACATGCCTTGCGTGGGCCAGGACCTATGATCTGTCTCCAGAAGCACATCACTGCACAAGCACCGCAGGGCCAAGAGTGACACATCGCAACATCTGACATGGTTGTCTGTATCCAGGAATAGCTCTGAGACTGACCCTGTGTCCTCTGAGCACTGCATAGGAGCCCCACCCCTCAAAAACTAGAAAGAATAGAAGGATGCTACCAATTTTTTAAGTTTACAAACATCAAAGAATTTTGATGATTAAAAGTATTAAAAGGTCAGGAGCCAGAGAGATAACTCAGCAGGCAGGTACTTGCCTTGCATATGTTACCCCAAATGAGTTAATCCTAGTACTACATATGGCCCCCCTCACCCCCTGCCAGAGGTCACTCCTGAGCAGAGAGAACGCATAGCCCACCATTAGGTAGGACCTCAAGCCCTCCCCCTCCAAAGTATTAAGGGGCCAGAGAAGTATCTCGGTGGGCTGAGCAAATGAGGCCCACATTCAATCCCCAGAACCACAAGGCCCCCCCAAGTGCCTCCAAGCACAAGCCAGGAGTGGTCCCTGGGCACTCATGGGTGTGGTCCCTAAACAAAATAGCACCGGTGAAGTTATTAAGGTCTGGAAAAGGGAGGAATCCAACTTTCAGGGAACCCTAGACTACATCTGTTGATGTTATCATGACAGCACTTAGGTAGCTGTCATGACAACCATCATTTTATCTCCCATTAGTGTCTTGGAACACCCAGGCGCCCCAGGAAGCCGGGTGTGTGATTCAGAGGGTGGCACGCTCCTGTCCCTGTGAGTCAGGAAAATGCCAATGCTCTCACTCAGCTCTGCAGAGGCATCCTGTGACAAGCTATAAAATGCAGGGGCCCTGTCATCTGTGGGAACTTCCACAAAAGCAAAGTGTTAACTCTGTCAAATATTCTTGTGAGGCCCACTAATGATTTTTAGAAATAAAACTGCTATCACTAATTGCTAAAATGGGTCCCTCTCTTTCTTTTTCTTTTTTTATTTTCTTTTTTGACTTTTAGGAAATTCACTGCCTAATCTTCGCATTCATCTTTTGGGTGCAAGGCCAGTGAGAGGGTGTAACAGTTCCTTTTTGCTGCCTCACTAGTTTTCTTTGAAAGTTAGCAAGATAAGTACTTGACAGAGCAATACCATGATCCCAAAGACAGCTTTTTCATGTTTAGAATTATCCACTACCTAAGGGACACTTGAGAGTAGAATTTGTGAAGGTGGTTTTTCCTCTAGAGGAGAAAAGTTATCAAGAGTATATATTGAAATGATTGACTAACAAGATAGATTTGGGGGAGAGGGCCTCCATTTCCTGGTGTAACATCATGAAGCCTGAAATTGTCAGGACTACAGAATTTGATTCCACTGTTGCTTTGCATCAACCACAAGATGCGTGAAATCAGAGAATATCACCTAATGGAGCTGAGCTAGCCAGTGTAGTGCATTACACTCAAAAGATTTAAACAAAAAAGTATAAAAATCGTCGCATTCTAAAGCTACTTTGGAAAAGCTACTTTGAGAAGTCACGCAATGTTCCTGCTGTTTCATATGTGTGTTTCTTTCAGAGGAAGAAGGTGGAACATGTCTCTCAAAAGAGGAGAGAATTTGGCATATCTAAGCCTCGGTTAACAAAAATTGGGGAGGAGGAGCTGCTCTTGATTTGACATATTTCAGGGTCTTTTTGTTTGTTGGTTTGTTTTTTGTTTGGGGGTGAGGGGCACTTCAACAACGCTCCAGAATTACTCCTGGCTTTGCACTCAGAAATTATTCCTGGCAGTGCTCGGGGGCCCATATGGGATGCCAGGGATCACACCCAGGTCAACCTGATTGCAAGGCAAACACACTACCCTCTGTACTATCATGCCAGCCCCAATTTGACATAGTTTGTTTCCTATCTATCGGAATATACAGCTTCCAGAGCACTGCTTATAATAACCAACACATTTGAGCTCTTAGCCATTTCAGAGTATCTACAATATCAGTTCTCGTCACATCACACAAAAGGCCCAACTTGCCATTTTCCCAGATGAGGAAGAGTCTTTGATGTAGCGATTCCCTTATTGCAATCTACAGTATTTCTGTAGACTTCACACTTTCACTTCAGTTGACGAGCTGAAAAAAAAATGTGTGTATTCTCTTGAATCACAGGTTTCAGAGTCCTCTTCCTCAATGGCTACCAAGTGTATTTCTTCTCATATTAATCAGCCTGTTGAAACCAGATCACAGACTCTCTGTCAAACTGGTTCCACCTCATTTCAGTGACCTTCGTTCTCTCCCTCCTGTTTGCAGTATTATACCAGCTGATAGACAATGATATTGTGTTGCAAGTATAAGTCTAAAAAAGGCCTCCATTTGTATAAAATCTGCTTTTTGATGCTTACTGCTTAAAGTTTTAAGCAGGTAATATTTTAGGTTTGAATGTACATGCTATTGTAGGAAAACTTTATGTACAGATTTTAGTCTACTTCTTTTTAACTGTGGACACATTTTAACCTTGGTAGAATAAAGGGCAGAGGAATGGAAATGTTTCTCTTACGGCAAATAGCACTGTAGCATTGCCATCCTCTTGCTCATCGATTTGCTCGAGCAGGCACCAGTAACATCTCCATTGTGAGACTTCTTGTTACTGTTTTTGGCATATTGAATATGCCACAGGTAGCTTGCCAGGCTCTGCCATGGTGAATAAGGAAATAAAATTAAATGATTTATGAAAGGAAGGAAGGGAGCAGTACTTATAAGATTTCTTTCAAGGAGTTTCAGGTGCCTGGATTAGGATTCTAACAGTCATCCACAGTGTCATCATATACTAGTGATGCTACCATGAAAGATCTCATTTCATATTGTCTGTCAAATCCGAGTGTGTATTCTAAAATCCTGTGTAATTCTAAAATCCCCTTCATTCTCAATATCCCTTGACTTTCTCCTGACCTCAAGATTTTTGACAAAGAAATTCCTTTTGGGTATTCTATTTGAAAAGAACATTTGTTACTCAATGCTCTTCCTTTTAAACTCAAAAATCATTTTATTTTATAACAGTCTTTAAAATGTCTCCTGGGGATATAAAATAAAACAGCCCATGGATAAGAGGTAGAACTGTAATTATCTCCATTTTTCAGTCAGAGAAATTTAGGGAGGTGCCTTAATTGGCCAAGTGGAACAAAGGCAGTTAGACTCTCAGCGTCTGAGTCCTCAACCTTCCCGTTGCCTCTGTTTTTGAGCCTATGGCTGGAGAATCACCAGTGCAGAGAGAGAGAGAACAGCTCAATTCATCCTCCGGACCCCGAAGCCACTGTATTTACTGTTCCATTAATATACTTGTGTCTAGCTGTATTTGTAAGAAAAAACATATACAAAAATTCTGACCTTTCGGGAAATAGCTAAAGATTAATGGATGACACCATCTGTTAATTTAAATTAAAACACATCTCATTTTTAAAAAGTTTCTTTGGATTTTGGGCCACACCCGACTATGCTCAGGGTTTACTCTGGGCTCTGTGCTCAAGGATCACTTCTGTCAGGGCTTGGAGATCCATATAGGTGCTGGGAATCGAACCCAGGTCAGCTGTGTACAAGGCAAGTGTCCTGCCCACTGTACTATCTAACCTCCTTGATAAACCATCTTGAAAGGTGATGCTGGAATTGCAACATTTGTGGCTTTCCTATAGCATAGACTGGGACCTTATACCTGATTTGATGTAATGTGTTAATAACATGTTTGAAAAAGTGATCTACACTAATCAGAGGTGGTAAGTTATGTAAAAGAGCTGAGCCCTTTTTCACTGTAATGTAAACTTGGATATGTACAGCCCAGAGCTCATCACTTTATCTTTCCTCCTCCTGGTCTTACATTGCGGTTAGAGTGTGGGATGAGTTCCGGGGGAGAAATCCACAACTTTGCACACAGAAGGCCTTTCTCTGAACATTTCTCTTCCTAAGGGGGGCAACAAAGGCCCCAAGAGAAGAACTTAAAGCACACCCATGAAAATTCACAGAAGAGAAAATGCAGTTGCTTGATAAATAGTGGGGAAAGGATTCATCTTCTTTTTCCCATTTATTTATTTTTTAATTGAATTTACAAAGTTGTTCATGATTGGGTTTCAGTCATATAATGTTCCAACAGCTGTGCCTTCACCAGTGTACTCTTCCCACCACCAATGGTCCCAGTTTCCCCCCACTCCCACTGCCTGCCACTATGACAGGCACTTTTCTTCCCTCCCCCCCCATCTATCTATTTATCTATCTCCCCCCTCTCCTTTTGGGCCTTATGGTTTTCAATGCAGATAACAAAAGGTTATCAGGTATATCCTTTTACCTGTGCCCTTCACCCCTTCACCCCCACCCCCACATACTCTTGTGGCAAGTTTCCAGCCATTGACCTATCCTGGCCCCTGTTTACCCTCTCTCTCTCTCTCTCTCTCTCTCTCTCTCTCTCTCTCTCTCCATTTCTCTGTCTGTCTCTCTCTCATATATATATATATATATACATATATATATACATACACACACACACACACACACACACACACACATATATATATATATATATATATATATATATATATATATTCCTCACGATGTTTGGAGAGAAGTTAAATGGCACAGATCCAGAAGATGTCATCGGAAATGCTTTTGCCTGCTTTGATGAAGAAGCAACTGGAAGTATCCAAGAAGATTACCTGAGAGAACTGCTGACCACGATGGGAGATCGGTTTACAGATGAGGAAGTGGATGAGCTGTACAGAGAAGCACCTATTGACAAAAAGGGAAATTTTAATTACATTGAATTCACACGCATCCTTAAACATGAAGCAAAAGACAAAGATGATTGAGAGAATCTTTACTGTGTCTTCCTCTGTTTTATTTCCCAGACACTTTTTCCCCACCTTCACAGATCTGTTGCATGCAACTTAGTTCTATAGCTTTGCCTCTCTTTTCAGTGTATTTATTCTAGACCTTTCTGCTACTTAGGACTTGTGTCAACTTACGTCAACTGGGGACAAGTTTGTAAATTGTATTGGAAAAGAGATTGCAAATAAAAATCAACCAAAAATATTGCAAAATATATATATATATGTATATATATATATATATAATTCCACAAATGAACTCAATCATTCTGTACCTTTCTCCTTCTGACTCATTTCACTCAACATGATACTATCCGTGTCAATCCACTTATAAGTAAATTTCATGACTTTATTTTTCCTAACAACTGCATTCCATTGCGTAGATGTACCATAGTTTCTTTGTCCAATCATCTGCTCTTGGGGAATCAGGTTGTTTCCAGATTCTGGTTATGGTCAATAGCACCACAATAAAAATCAGAGTGCAGATGATGTTTCTGCTGTGTGTTTTGGGGCTCCCAGGGTATATTTCCAGAAGCTGTATTGCTGGGTCGAATGGGAGTTCAATTTCTAGTTTTTTGAGGAATGTCCATATTGCTTTCCCAAAAAGGGTGGACCCGCAGGCATTCTCACCAACAATGAAGAAGAGTCCCTTTCTCCCCGCAAAAGATCTGCGAAAAGCCTCCATCTTGCTAGTTATCAATGCTCATCAAGCTTTAACTCTCATGAGAGACCCTTTGGCAAATGTTTACACTGGTATTGGGCAATGACTGCAGGAAAAATACCAGATCCTTCACTTCCCAGTGGCAGGGTAAGCCCATTTAGCTCTGTTGAGAAAAAAAGTAGTGATGATGCCAATCCAAAGTAAGACATTACACTCTGGAAACATTAAAATACTTTATGCCTCTAGGGCAGGGCACACCCTGAGCATCGAGAGTCACTCCCAGCCGAGTTCAGGGGGTCAGAGCATGCAGAGGATTGAGTCTGGACCTCCTGTAGCTAAAGGATGTGCACCGCCCCTCAACTATCTCTATAGCTCTCTGCTGCCCTTCGAACAAGTGCCTTCACTCTACATAAGGAGAGTATCTCACATGGACTGACAAGTTCCTCACAGTGCTATTTGTCATACCAAAAAGGAGAAATTAAATAAACATCCAACGATAGGTTAAGGGAGTCTGACTCCTCCTTTGCAAAACATTGTTAAGTCATTAAAACTTCTGTTACTGTGTGTTTCTAACCACAAATGAAAATGCCCATGAGGACAAACAGATTCTTGAAAAGAGATGGAGAAAATTATCTAGGAAACAATTATTATGCTAGAAAATCCGCAGAAAATATTTCCAGGTCTTCAAACTGTTAACTCTTTCTTTTACTTTTCTGTAGTGCTGATTTTTTATGGGTCTTACTTAAAATTTTTAGAACCAGACAAAAATCTGTAAAATTGAAAAAAAACCTAAAGATCCCAAGCACTGCTGGGAGGTGGTGATGGTTCAGCTGACCAAGCATCTCCATGAATGGCTGCAAACCGCCCAAGCAGTGCTTCAAAGGACAAAGAACTTAACATTTTTATTGCAGCTTCCTTTAAAAACATTCTTTCCTCCTGCCCAAAAAAAGACAATAATTTTAACATTTTTATAATAGCTTTCTTTAAAAATACTGTCTGCTATGGGCTAGAGATAGTACATCAAGCAGAGCGCTTGCCTTGCATGCAGCTGACCTGGGTTCAGTCCTTGGCATCCCATATTGTCCCGCAAGCTCTGTTCAGGGATGATTTCTGAGCTGGGGGCAGCAGTAAGTCCCAAGCACTCCCTGGTGTGTCTATTGCTAGAACACTTGCCTGGTATGTGGGAGGCCCTGGGTTCCATCCCTGGCATCAAAAAAAGAAAGAAAAAAAGAATTGTTCCTGGAGGGATGAATAGCCTTGGGACCCAGAGAGCTCTCTTTACAGGCATGTGGTCCTGGATTGAACTCTCCAGTGTCCCACCTGTGCCAAGCATGATTTGGCAGCTCTGCTGTCTGCCATTTCCGCTGCAAGGGCTCTCCAGTGGCTGCGATGTGAGCACCACATAAAGGGCACAGCGCCCCTGTGAGCACCACAGCTAAAGACTGGTGCAAGCTCCATGGCCAGGAAGTGCATTTGTGTGAGCACTGTAGTGAGCTGCAGAAAATGCCACAGCCATAACTCAACGAAGAGAGCTCATCTGGGCAAGGACAGCACCGTGATGTGTGAGTACCACAGACAGCACTTGTACAACCCTTGGTCATCACATCACTGAGGGAAGAGTGTGAAGACATAGTATATATGCATATATATGTGTATATATATATATATATATATATATATATATAGTGTAGGGGCCAGGGAGGGTGCTCAGAGTGGTGGAGCGCATGCTCTGTGTGTGAAGGAGCTCTCGAGTTGGATGCCCAGCACCACTTCCTGCCCCGCAGCATCCTACTGCCTCTCCCCCTGAAGCACTAGCCTGAATGGTCCTGCAGGGCGCCTGAACAGCACAGAGGAAGCTCCACAACAACCAGAAACAGTCTAAAGGAGAGCGTGAATTCCCTGATCTCTCTCTCATGACCATCACCTGTGTCTTTGGGTTTAGGTGCTATCTTCGCTTATTTTAAATTGATTGCTATCTTTTTTTTTTTTTTTTACAGTCCAGGCGTCTTTCTCTTTATTCTCACGCCATGAATGCATAGGGAATGGGCTCAGCAGCTCAGGCTCCTTTCGATGGGTTCTCACAAAGTCAGCTTCTCTGTGTGGAGCCTGCTGGCACTTCAGCTCAACCCAAGTCCCCTTCTCTTCGCCTCCCTTCTTTTTTCAGACCATTTTCCTTCACCTGTTCCAGGAAGCTGTCTCAACTCTTACAGTGCTTAATAGGCTCATACGAACATAAATTCTCTTGGCAAGAATCTTGCCCTGGTGTTTGCCAATGACAATGCCAACAGCCTGCTGGGTGACATGGTAGACTCTTCCGGTTTTGTCATGGTAACATTTGTGGGGCATTCCTTTCTGGACAGTGTCCATGCCCTTTCTGTCTACAATATCACCTTTCTCGTAGATCCTCATGTATGTGGCCAGAGGAACAACTCCATGCTTTCTCAAAGATCTGGAGGACATAGAGCGGGTGCCCCCCTCTTTCCTTTTGGGGAGGCCATTTCTGCGATTGACTGGAAGGTGAGGCGGGTTTCTATCTTTTTATCCAAACAGAAGGGAAAAGTTCCTTGCAGTGTTCCTAAAAGTTCTGCTTGAATGAGGCCTCAATACACAACTTTGTTCAGAGTCTTTCATATTGTCTTTGACCTCTTGGCAAAATTCAAATCATTAATTGGGGGTGGGTCTCGCAAGTGGTGCCCAGGGCATCATGTGGTGTTGGGGTCTGGACTGGGGTGGGGGTTCGTGCTCTACATGGACCCTAACCTGGTACCATCTCTCGGCCCTAAAATTCTAATGTTTATTACATAACTTGCACATATTTTGTGTGTGTGGTGGGTAGGGGAATGGGCAGTGCTCAGGGCTGACTCCTGCCTCTGTGCTCAGAGATCATTCCTGGTGGTGCTCAGGGGACTGTCTGGGGTGCCAGGGATTCAAACCCAAATCAGCCACTTACGGGGCAAGTGCCTCACCTGCTGTACTATCTTTCTGGCCCCAAGTCAATACTTCTTTTTGAAATGTAATTACATGACCTTATTGTCAGTTTTCAAAAAGAAAGAAAAGAAGATGGTAAAAAAATATGGTCTGATAAAAGTAGTTATTATTCAGTCTTAATAAGAACATGGGAGTCAGAGAGAGATGACAGAGATTGAGGTTCTGTCCATTCATGGCACTGTGTGTGGTCCCCTAAGCACCACCAGGAGTTACCTCTGAGCAGAGAAGCGGGAGTAAGCCCTGCACACAGCTGGATGTGGCCCCAGAAATGCACCCTCCACATCCTGCAAAGAAAGAGCAAGTCTTCAATCAGATATTCTTCAATCAGATATCTAGTACTCAGGAATAAAGAACCCAGAGAAAGAAAATGATGGCTATTCAGTATGGGTGGCGGGGGGATGGGTAAGGGGAGGAGGGATGCTTTTTGCATAAAAACTGTCAAGTAATCCAATTCTCCAGCAATTTTTGGTCTATAGTACATTTGTGGACTAATTGCCGTGAGTTAGGGTAGCGCTGGGTAAGATTTACAGGATGCCACTTGAAATTGAATCCCAGTCGGTGTTTTCTGTGAGGCGGTGGAGACATGGCCAGTTCGGAGGGAGCAGAAGTGGCCAGGAACAGCAGTTCCGGTAGCTTTCTTCCCCCTCTCTTTTCTGAAAATACTCCTGAACCTGTGACGGCTGCTTGGAACATACAGTGTCTTTTTTGGTGCTGAATTTGATTCATTCTACCTCTTTTCTATGAGCTGTCCTTTAAATGGGATTTGAGAACCAAACCATGTCCCAGCGCCATGGGTAACAAATGGTGCGACTTTGTTGATGGCTTTTGTTTTCCACCATGCCCCCACAGTGCTCAAGGTCTGCTCCTGGCCAGTTTCTCAGGAGACCAGGCAGAGCTGGGTGCTGGGAATGGTACCAGGCTTCCCGCATACAGCACCCTTTGAGGGGCTGGAGCCATAGCTCAGCGGATGGGGCACTTGCCTTGTATATGGCTGACCCCGTCTGATCTCCCACCCCCCACCAGGAGTGAGCACTGAACCCAGAGTCAGAAGAGCCCCTGGAGCAAGCACCACTGGTTGTGGCCCAAACACCAAAACACAATCCCAGCTTCTGGTGCATCTCTCTTTTCAAGCCTTACATTTCGCACTAATAAATAAAAAATGAGTGATGTTAGCCTCTTGTATGACGGTGGTTGCTCGCCTCTGGCGTGCCAGATTTAGCAACTCACTATTTATCTTCTTCTCCTGGGGACTCATCATTTTTTCTCCATGACAGCATTGCAAGCGCCAAGATCACGCCCTTGTGTACATTCCTTTCGTCCTGCTCACCCATTACGGGTTATTGCCATCTGGTGGAAAAACAGGGTTGACTACCAGATGGTGGCTTTGAAATTTCCGGAAGTAAAGTGATGTTGTTTTCATTAGGAGAAATGCATTTATTTGTCTCTTGCATATGCTAGCATTGGAAACAATAAACAATAAACCTTTCTATACCTTTTCATGGGGGTGGGGGTGGTGGAAGGGGGGATTACAATGGGTTCCACTGAATAGAGGAAAGAGTTGACTTTCTAGAAAGGTCATGTAGGATCAGTGCTTTGGACAAAGTTGACCCACATATTTGAAGTCACCCTATGACTATGAGACAAAAGCTACAGCAAAACAAACAGAGCTCACCTGTCACAATGCCTTTCTCTTCACCAGGGAGAACTAAAGTATTCGACATTTTCTACTTCTAGGTTCTATAACAAGGATACTTGAGTCATTGAGCAATTTCCAGGGAGATTAGTTCTTAAAAATAAGTTTACTCAGCTTTGAAATTTCGCCAAGCCTTCAAAGTGACAGGATGAATAAATCACGGGGCGTTTCTCTTTTCCAAGTTGTCATCAAATTTACCAATTCGATCACAATTTTTAAAAATCCAAATTAAATAAGATAACAGCTCTGAGTCCTCAAGACTGTCAACATTATTAGAAAGGGGGGAAAATACAAAAACCAAAGACGTGGGCAGATTGTTTACTGATGAAAAGGGGCCAGTGATGCTGGGGATGGGACTCAGTCATAAAGCTTATGGCTTGCTGTTCATGAGGCCCAGTGATCCTTATTATGAAACGAAGGAAGGAAGGAAGGAAGGAAGGAAGGAAGGAAGGAAGGAAGGAAGGAAGGAAGGAAGGAAGGAAGGAAGGAAGGAAGGAAGGAAGGAAGGAAGGAAGGAAAGAAGGAAGGAAAGAAGGAAGGAAGGGGGGAGGGGGAGAGAAAGACAGAGACAGAAACAGAGAGAGGAAGAAAGAACAATGATGACCAGGAGTAGAGTGCTATGGTAGAGCACATGCTCTTTTTGAATTTCTATCTTCAGGCCCATCCCTGACATCACACATCATCATCCCAACAATGCTGCATTGGAGGCTCTTTCAGAGTCAGTAGAATGAGACCCAGCATTGTTACTGGTTTTGGCATATGAATACACCATGGTGAGTTTGCCAGGCTCTCCCATGTGGGCAGGAAACTCTCGGTAGCTTGCCAGGTTCTCCCAGAGGGAGAAGTAGGCTATAAGATGTCATGCAGCCTCGTGCTTCCAGGAGTCTTAAGTTTTAAGTCTCTGGATATTGGCCATTGGTGAGATTACACACAGGGCGCAGGGGGCAGTCCCTGGGTGTGACCACCTAGCTACTGGAAAATGGGAAATCTGAGCGGAAGAGGCCCAGTCCTGATCTGAGCAGGGTTGGAGGTCTCAGGCCTGGGTCCCACACACCTGGGTTCCTCTACCGGTACCTTCATGCGTGAGGCTCATTTGAACATGTGGAGAAGGGTCTTGAGCATGACTGTGGCTGGGTTCTGGAGGTCTTCAGCCGTGGGAGCTCTGCTTCGGGCGGGGAGGGAAGCTGGAGCCCACTCACTCTGAGGGGCCCCAGGGAAGACAGCCAGGCGCATGGGCAAGAGACTCTGCCACACATATGCAATATAAATGTATAATGTATTTATGTATTGGTATACAGATCAGTATATAGGGGAGAGGAAGCAGATATAACAAAACATCAGTAACTGGGAACTATGATAGTTTTCTGGCATTGCCCAACCTCCCCTCCCCTTCTTTCTATTGCTTCAGTGACAGGGTCACACAATTGGTCGTGGTGCCCGGTATCCCACACTGTGATGCCACCAAGACTGCACCTAGCACGTGGGCTGTTGTGGGGATTGGACTCGAGGCCTCACATCTGTAAAATAAGAATTTCCTGCTGCAGCCATCTCCCTGGCTCCTCATTGTCCGCGTTTTATTTTTTCACTTATTTCCATAAGCTTCCATTTTTTTACGCTGGGGTGCAGTTTCCCAAAATGAATAAAGTGTCCTTTCAAAACAACTTTAAAGGAGGGTCAGAGAGAAAGTATAGGAGCTAAGGCACTTACGTCGTAGACGGCCAATGCCGTTCAATCCACTGCACCAGATATGGTTCCCCACATATCACCAGGAGTGAACTGAGAGCATGAGTAAACCCTGAGCACCACTGGGTGGAAAAAAAAAAAGGAAAGGAAAAAATAAAACATTTATAAATGGAGCAGAGCTTCTTTGTCAGCACATAATGCAAAATGTCACTTGCAGCAGTGGATAATTGATGGGGTTTATTCCTCTAATTATAGACCTGTTTGTCTTATTACTGGATGTTAGCTCTGACTAGGGTCATTTAATAGGATCCACACGCATCAAGTGGTTTCTGCTCTAGCAATGATACAACAGGAACTGGGTTTACAGTCCTCCCTTTAATTAGAAAATGCACAAAATGTCTAAATTTGGGGGTATTCAGTAGGAGGTCCCAGACAGGGTCCCGGCAAGAAAGGAAACAAGTGGGGTGAGAGCCAGAGATCAAGCACTAGAGCTCGTGCTCGGGGTGTGGAGGCCCAGCTCTGATCCCCAGCACTGCCTGCTCCACTGAGCACCACCAGGAGCGAACCTGAGCACAGAACCAGGAGTAGCCCCTGAGCACCACCAGAGAAAGGGTCTCTAGGCTCAATGGGGGAGAGGGGGACCCTGACCCCAGTAGATTCCCCAACTTGAGCACAAAAGCTGAAGATGAGAGTTAGCAGTAGCCACACACGACTTCCATGTTCTAAGACCCAAGTTTGACCCTCAGAACATTATACCCCTCGCCCCCCAGCAACACCAGGTGCAGTCCCAGGGGTTCTTCAGCATCCCTGGCCGTGTCGCAGGGCCGGGAATTACTGGGCATGGTCCCGGAGTCCCAGGAGCACTGTTTGGAATCCTTCTAAAAAATTAAACAATAAAATAAAATCCAGCGTGCGGAGAGCTAAGTCTGCTGCTACTGAAAGTCTATCATTTCAATTGCAGAGAAGTCATTTAATTGGGGTATGGCCATTCAGCTTCTCAGCGGTCATGAGAAGTCACTATTTTAATAGCAAAGGGACACTAGGAAACAGTCAAGGAATGAAGTTCTTAGCTTCTCGTCTGGATGGCAGCGCTGCTGTGCAGGACAGCGTCTCTGTCGTCAGACTTCCTGGCCCCTTATCCACGTTCTGTAGCTTATCTCCAAGTGTCCTCGAACAGGCCATTATAAACTCTTTCCATAGCTTCCTCATCTATAAAATGGGAATCATAAAATGATTTTTTATGTTTTCTCAAGGTTAAATTATATGCTCCGAGGAGTACCCCTGGCAGAGGATAAATGCTATTTGTGTAGTAAGTAATTATTGTTGTTATTGTTTTGATTCACACAGTGATTGCCTAAAACATTAATTCAAAATTGATTTTTGTCTGATAAATGTGATGATATGTTTTATGAATTTAAGTTGTATCTCATGTCACTTTGATGTGTGTGTGCTGTCATGTGATTGCCTTTGAACCCAGATGTCTTATGACATCTGTATTATACTATTTTCTATATCCTCCTCTATGCATTAGAGGTTTATGGTCCAGTTACTACTAGTTGCAACTTTGTACCTTTAAGCACCACCAAACTTACTTCCCCATGCCCTATAAAAATTGGTTTATAACTTGGGGCAAAATTGAGAATTTATGAAAGCCGTATTATTCTTTTTTCTCATGAATTTTTAATGTTTTATAAAAACATAGAAGCATAAGAATATTAAGAGTGGAATATTAATCATTTTATTAATTAATATTAATAAAATGATTAATAATTAATTATAATTGATATTCTTGATATTAATTAATATTAAGAATATTAAGAATGGAAAGACAGATGCATGTACACAATTATATTTTACATAAACTAATTTTGAAATTAGTATAGGTTTGTGGACTGGATTGACCAAAAATGATGTTTGGTTGAAAAGGAGGTTGGATCAACCAGTGTGAAAAATTCATTGCCAATTGGAAAATAATTTTTCTTTTTTATTTTTGCTTTGTGTTTTTGTTCTTGAGGCCACACCTGCAGTGCTCAGGAGTGATTTCTGGCTCAGGAACCTCGTGAGGTTGTACTGGTCTTGTGTGAGGCAAATGCACTACCTACTAAACTACTGTTTAAGACCCTGGGAAATATTTTAATAATTGTTACTGCTGTTGCCTGAGTATCAATCATTGTTCTAAGCCTTATACCGGTAGTGACTCTTTGGTCTGACCACACATAAAGAAGTAGACATCAGTGTTATTTCCATTTTGCAGATGAAAGTACTAGGTCCTGAGTGGATCAGTGACTTCTGCAAGACCATGCAACTATGTTGGGCAGAGCCAGCGTAATCCATGCATGAACCATTGAGAGGTAACGGCAACGTGAAGAAAGCAGTGTTCTTTGTTATCCAGTGCTTTTAATGTGAAGGAATTTAAATGTTCTCCAATTATGGGTGCCAATTTGATTGTATATAATTGAAGCATATTTGTGTATCTTGCACGGCAGAGCCTGGCAAGCTACCTGTGGCATATTCGATATGCCAAAACAGAAACAATAATGGGGCTCATTCCCCTGACCCTGAACGAGACAGGGATCAATGAGACGTTACTGGTGCCCACTCGAGCAAATCCATGAGCAATGGGATGACAGTGATACAGTGATATTTGTATATATTGTATATATTTGAAGTTCAAGTACATAATTGAAAAAAATTAATTAAGGCCCTTTCCAAGGGGATCTTTTTAACATGTTACAGAAGTTTTATTTTTCAGAATCCAGTTGTTATTGCCAAATTCTCCAGCTGTTTTTCTGAGAATTGCGATAAATATTCTTTCTCAATCGCCCCGGTTTTGAGTTTATGTGTTTACTAACAATATATCACTGAGTGACCTGTCTTTAAGAGTTCATGTTACTATTTGCTGAATGTCATTACTTTGAGTGTGCAAGTGTGCATTTGCGTGGAGTCAATGTCTGGAACATTATTTGGGGAGGCCTTATTTGTTTGGTTTGATTTGGGGGCCACACCTGGTGGTGCTCAGGGATCACTCTTTGTGAGCTCAGGGCACCATATCAGGTTCTGGGGATCAAATCTGGGTAAGTCATATGCAAGGCAGGCGCCCCACCACCTATACTATGGCTCCACCCCCCTAAAGTGGCATTGGTTTTTTTGTGCCACACCATTGGTGCTCAGGGGCTATACTTGGCGCTGGACTCAAGAGTAAACCCTGGCAAGTGCTCTGGGGACCATATGCAGGTGCTGGTGGGAAGAGAGAGAGGTTTCTTAACCCCTATACTATCTCTCTGGGCCTGCAACTGTTTTCATTTTTGCATCTTAAAGTGAGGTGTCCTGGGCATTTTGTGGTTTGGAGCTAGAGATGCTGACAAACCAGGCCCAGTGAATAGGACAGTCCCCACAACATAGAGAGTTAACAGGATGAAGGTTAACAAGCCTGTATCAGACGGGCTGCAGCTCAAGGGGCTAACACTGTGCGTGCTTTGTATGTGGGCATCTCGGAGTCAGTCCTCAGCCTTGCATGGTCCCTAAGCATCAGCAGGACAGAAACCTCCATCTGCACCAAAGTAGGAGAAACTCCTGAACACTGCTGGTTGTGATTTCCCCAAACAAAACAAGAAATCCATGAATGTATATCAATATTAACTAAAATATAGGGATTTTTTAAAATCAACTTTTATGCACTGTTTTCGAATGCAACTCCTGATTCTTCTCTTTTTTTTCTTTTTGGATCATACCCAGTGATGCACAGGGGTTATTCCTGGCTCATGCACTCAGGAATTACTCCTGCTGGTGCTCAGGGAACCACATGGAATGCTGAGAATCGAACTCTGGTCGGCCGCATGCAAGGCAAACACTGTGCTATCACTGTGCTATCGCTGCAGCCCGCAACTTCTGATTCTTTATTGTTAAACTATAATGTATTTCTTTCAAATTTCGTTTCACTTGGTAAGATTCTCTGATTAGATGTTGAGAATATGTTCTTTGCAAGGGTACCATCTCTCTTTCTCTCTTTCTCTCTCTCTCTGTTTCTTTCTCTCTTTCTGTTTCTTTTTTCTCTTTTTTCTTCCTTTCTTCCTTTCTTTCTTCCTTTCTCTCTTTCTTTCTCTTTCTTTCTTCCTTCCTTCCTTCCTTCCTTCCTTCCTTCCTTTCTTTCTTTCTTTCTTTCTTTCTTTCTTTCTTTCTTTCTTTCTTTCTTTCTTTCTTTCTTTCTTTCTTTCTTTCTGTTTCTTTTGGGGCCATACCCGGTGGTGCTCAGAGCATAATTAAGTTGAAATCTTAATTAACCTGATTTTCTTTTTCTCTTCTTTTGGAAGTAAAATTTCACATATTGTAGTTACTAAAACTAGCTGTCTTTTATTTATTTTATTGTTATTTGGGACACACTGGCTGTGTTCAACACATACTTCTGGCTCTGCAATCAGGGATCACTCTTGGCAGACTCAGGAGACCATATGGGGTTTCGGGGATCAAACCCAGGTTGGCTGCATGCGAGGCAAGCGCCTTATCACCATGCTATCTCTCTGGCCCTAGTAGCTATTTTTTAGGACATAGCAGAGCATTACATTTAAAATTGTTTAAAATGATTTCTTCTAGCCCTACTGTCTTATTCTGTAGTGTGGTTACTGGTATTCATAATACCACAGAGCTAATCTTTTTATCAGTGAAGTGAATGTAGCAACTTAAAAGTGCTCAAAATATTTATCACCAGTATGTTGGAAAACCTAGCATTTTAAATTCCTTTGGGTAGGCATTATGTCTTCAAAAATAATTTTTATTAAAATTCAGATTCCTCAGAGAGAGAGGCAAAGGGGGAATATGACATTACTTTATATAAAGCAGTATCTTTTTATAAAGGTCAGGGAAGGGTCTTCTCTATCACCAAAGTAATAGCAGGAAGTGGTCAGTCTGGAAACAGATTGGGTGCTGAAAGGAGTTACAGTGATGTGCATGGTAACCTCTCAGTAACAGCTCTGGAAACCACAGTGCCTAAAGGGAGAAAAGGAACAAGTGCCTGCCAGAGAGGCAGACAGGACAATGGGATGGAAACTAGGGACTCTAGGGGAGGGAAGAGTGTACTGGTAAAGGGATTGGTGTTGGGACATTGTATGCCTGAAACTTAATCACAAATATCTTTGTAACTTTGTAATTCACAGTGATTTTTTTTTAAAAAAAAAAAGGTCAAATAAGGAAATAGGGACTGGAGTGATAGCACAACCGGGAGGGCGTTTGCCTTGCACTTGGCCAACCCAGGTTCGATTCCCAGCATCCCATATGGTCCCCTGAGCACCGCCAGGGGAAATTCCTGAGTGCAGAGCAAAGAATAATGAATAAGCCCTGTGCATCGCCAGGTGTGACCCAAAAAGCAAAAAAAAAAAAAAAAAAAAAGGAAATAGAAAATGCTACAGAAACATTAAAAATGATTTAAAAAAAGAATGAAAGCAAACATAATGTCTGCAAATGCCATATTTGAATGTTTACTGCTTTGCTGGACTGCGGATTGAGCAACCTCATAGGTAGGAGGTCCTGGTTTGACCGCTGCATTGCAAAGACCCATTGTTTAAATAGGTACAGTTTTATTGCATTGAGAATTCAGAGAAGCTATTAGTTCACATGAAAAAATACATGAGGGTAGGAAAAACAAATTTATGAATTATAATATAGTAAGTACAATATGAAAGATAAGTACTTTATAGTAGCTGTTATATAATACACCCTGAGCAGTATGATTACAGGTGATATTTATCATTTCTTTGCTCAGATGTGTACATATTTTCCTACTTTTACAGCTTAACATGTCCTATTTAATGTCATTTTTTCATTTTGGGGGGGTGCTCTCCAGCAGTGCTGAAGACCACCAGGGCTACTCAGGGGTTCATAGACATTCTAGGCATGCAGTCTGGCTTTTTGAGACATATCGTAGCCTCTTGGTCATCGGGGATAGTAAGGGCCATATTTGGCAGTGCTTAGGGTACCATGTAGTGCACAGAATTGAATCCAGGGCTCCTGGATGCAAAAAAAAAAAAAAAAATGGTGCTGCTCCCATGAGCCATCGCCCCAGCCTTGTCATTTCTCTAAATAAAGTGAATTATTTAGGCACAAAAAGAAATCACTGAAGCCTGAGGTAGGTTTAAGCTCAAACTACACACAGTGTTCCAGAGATCTGGGGTGGGGGTGTGTGGGGGAGCACAGTTTAGCATAATAGAACATGTGTAATTCACAGGGCCCCATGATGGAATCCTACAGCCCTAACTCTTGACAAATCTCATGAAAAAGTTTAGCCCCTATTCCCCTGTGCAGCCTCATACACTTACATCGGAGTTAAAGTACCTAGAGACTGAGGTGCAGCTAAGTCAGGAGGGTTACACAGAGGAGAGAGTGAGGGATTGTTTGCTTGACAGTTTACAGTTGCATCCTGCTAAGCTCACTCACAAGCCGCTTTTCAAAATCTGCGACATACTGAAATGATTTCATGCTCAGTATAACCAAATGGGGGAACATGTGCCAAGCAATCTGTAAGCGTCCTCAGAGGCAGGCTATAAACAGACACACTTTGAACTAAGTTACTTGGATTGCAAAGCACTGGAAATTTTGCTAATGACATAGTGGCTTCTAAAGAAATGCAAAATCTAGGGGCCAGAGAGATGCTCCAGGGGTCAAGCCATTTGCAGACGGTTTGATCCCTGACATTTCACATGGTCACCTGAGCATTGCCAGGAGCAATCCATGAGAACTGGGAGTAGCCCCCCCCAACACTGCCAGATGTGACCGTCCCCTCCCCCAAAGATACGCAGTATCTGAAACTTCGACTTCAGAATGTAGAAATGTTTCAGTTGTAGCCCATCCTCTGACATGAACAGTGAAGATGGTTCTCCATGTCAGTGTCACTATATGCAAGGCTTCCATTGATGTCCCCACAGGTATGTTGAGTACCTGGCTGCCTCAGCTATGCTCAGTTTAGAGACTAAAGATAGGTGAATAATTTATGATCCAGGTACACAAGACTTAAAATTCAGAGATGGGAAGGAGCGTCATTGGGGTAGATGCATAGACAATGACAGGGAGCATAGGGAAGGGGTGCTGGGAAGGCATAGGAGGAAGTAAACCCTGCCATGCAGGCAGGGCGGAAAGGAAAGGACATCTCAAACTGCATAAAAGCATAAAATATGCGAGAGTCCCAATAGCACAGATAGTCCTGTAGACCAAATTGGACTTCACTGGCCCACACGGGGCCTGAGGACTGGATTTATTTGCTCTCCCACCCAAACCATTTGAAAAGAAAGCCACAGAGTAGTTTAGAGCCAGACAGATAGTACAGTGGGTAGGGACTTGCTTTGCATGTGGCCCATCCTGCCTTGCTCTTTGGCACCATATATGGTCCTCCAAGAAGTGCTGCCAGATGTGACCGTCCCCTCCCCCAAAGATACGTGATTCTTGAGCACAGAGCCAGGAGGGAGCCTGGTATGGCCCCAACCCCTCTGTCCTCAAACACACACAGGCACACACACAGAGACACACACACATACATGCATGCACTTATATACCACACAACACACACATACATGCACACACATATCACACACCACACACATACACACCACACACATACATACAGCACATGTATATACACACATACGCACACATACATATGCACATACACACACGCGAAGGCTAGAGGCCAGAGAATAACTCAAGGGTTCAGGGATATAAGCCATGCGTGTACTGGTGGCCCTGGCACCATAGGGCCAAGCTGTACTGTGTCACCCACCCGAGAATTACACGGCCCATCTGCTTGTCCATTTAGTGTCACAGCAGTGCTTAGAGGTCAAACAAAACAAAATCAAAGTGAGACAAATATAGAAAACAACTGTTTTCAGTCACTGAACACCAGCAACAGGGATAGTAATCCCTGAGGAAGAGCGAATGAGGCACGCCCTGGGTTTGTCCGAGCATGGAGAGCTTTCTGCACAACTTAAGGGTCTGGGAGCACATGGGAGCCTGGGTGTCCAGGAGAATGTGGCACAGCAGGGTTGCTGCAACATGGTCCAGGCGAGAGCCTGGGGTGGGGTGTGCTCAGAGATTGCTGAGCTCTCCATCTCCTGCAGAGATAAGTTCCTGAGTATGTGGAGCACCTAAGGTGAGGGCAGTGCTCCCCAGGAAGAAACGGGTGTCACTGGCGGCCAACCCAGGGGGTGCTGGGAAAAGCCTTCGACCTATTTTTTTAAATTATTTTTATTAGTGAATCACCGTGAGGTACAGTTACAAACTTATGAACTTTTATGTTTGCATTTAGTTTACATCCCTCTACCAGTGCCCATTCTCCTCCACCAATGTTCCCAGTATCCCTCCCACCACCCCCATCCCAACCCCCACCACCCCACCCTGCCTCTACAGCAGGGCATTCCCACTTGTTCTCTCTCCTGTTCGGTGTTGTAGTTTGCAATAGAGGTATTGAGTGGCCATCATGTTCGGTCTATGGTCTACTTTCGGCACGCAACTTCCAACCCAAGTGTGTCCTCCCAACATTCTCTACTGGGTGTTCCCTTTTCTGTCTCTGCTGCCTTTTTTGGCATTTGAGGCCAGTTTCCAAGCTGTGGGACAGACCTCCTGGTTCTTATCTCTACTACTCTTGGGTCTAAGTGTCCCATTCTGCTACTTTATATTCCACATATGAGTGCGAAAAAAAAAGAAAGTCTCTCATATAAGGCACCTAGAGTACGCAGCAAATATGAACAAAGGACCAAAGGCAAAGAGTGTTAGAATTGGTCCTAGACTGAGTTTGTGCAGGGGGCCTTGAAAGAGAGGGACATTAAGGCCCTTGAGTGTGGGATGTGGGTACACTTGTAATGAGAGTGACCCTGAAATTGTGTACGCAAGAAACCATTGTTAACAGTATTGTGAATCACAGTATCTCAATCAATCAATATATATGTATATAATTAAAAAAAGAGCCTTCGACCTAGAGTAAAGGCTGCTCCTGGCTGCAAAGAAAGCCTGGTGGCACTTTGAAATGATCAGACTGTTTACAAGTAACCATGCTGCTTTTTCAGAATATAAAACTCAAGGAAACACTTAAAGCAATAGAAAAGCACCTAGGTTGGAAGATTCACATTGTTGGGCATCTGGTAGAATAAAACAACCAAACTGGCAAGCAAATAGGTAAAGACAATAAATAACAAGAAAAAAAAATAGCCAAGAGAAATGGAACAGAGATGACAGAGACATTGACTTGTCACAGACAAGTTAAAGATAAAATTAGTAGAGAAAGACATTCAAACAGGAATTATAACCATATTTCATTATGTTTAAGACTCTAAAGGAAAGATTGAACATGTTAAGTAGAGAAATGGAAGATTTTTTTTTAAAAATTGAACATAGAACCATGAAAAATAACCACAGTGAAAAATACACTGGGCAGAACTAATGGTAAATTAGACATGTCAGAAGAAAAGAATGAAGTGATTAGCAGCTACAGAAACTCTCCTGGGGATATGGCATGTGCTTTATTGAAATCCTAGGTATGATCCCCCAAAACCCAGAGTCCCCAGAGCATTACTGGGAGCAATCCCTAGGCACTGAATCCAGAGTAGCTCCCAGTCACCTCCAGTTATGGCCTGAGAACAAAACAAAATAAAACAATGAAACAAAAATAAAAACTATCTAAAATATAACATGATAGAGAATAGAGGTTGAAAGCAAAATTGAACAGTACATCAGTGAGCTGTTGAGCAACTAACTTCAAGCTGCATAGATTCCACATTAGATCTGAGGCCAACGCTGATTCACCCACCCAAGGGTGTCACCCACCCTTGACACCAAGGCTGAGCCTAATTTCTTCCTTGGGGTATGGAACTTAAGACTCAGCAAGAATCAAGTCACTTGATTCTGCGTGACTGAAATCAAAGTATAGAACTCACCATTATTTCCCCCTCCAGACAGAATGACGTGCAGAAGTTCGTCCATAACAAGGGGTGTGGGGGGAAGAAATAAACATAAGAAGGTAATAGAAGAATAATTTAGAGAGAGAAATCATCAAATTTTCCAGGTCCTGGCTCTTGTTCTCTTTTGTGGGCCTGGTGAGGGGCCCATGATTATGCTCAGAGTTAACTCCTGGGCTTTGTGCTCAGGGATCACTCCTGGCAGGCTCAGGGGACCATATGGGATGCAGAGGTTCAAACCTGTGTCAGCTGAGTGCAAGGCAAATGCCCTATCTACTGTATTACCGCTTCAGCATGCCTACTTCTTTCTGAGCCTAGTTGTATCCCTGAACTGTTTAAGCTTTTCAGATACTATGAAATGAAGTGATACATATCATGAAAAACCCTTAAATTTTATAGAATTTATACTTTCAGTTTGGGGGCATAGTAAGATGTTATCTGAGGTTTTTTGTGTTTTTTTTTTATTTTGTTTTTGCGTCACTCCCGGCAATGCTCAGGGATTACTCCTTGCTCTGCACTCAGGAATTACTCCTGGTGTGCTTGGGGGACCATATGGAATGTCAGGGAAAGAACCTAGGTCAACCTCGAGCAAGGCAAACGCCCTCCCGCTGTACTATCACTTTGGGCCTGTTACCTGGTTTTTAAAGTGCTTTGGAGGGCCTACAAAATAGTACTGTGGGAATATTCACAAAGCAGGGGATCAGTCCTACGTGAAGCTCAAAGGAATGTTTCCTTTACTCCCTCTCCCCAATATTTATCCTGTCAATAAAGGCAAATACCTAAAGTGGCCAGAGCAACAGTCTAGGGGGTAAGGTACTTGCCTTGTATGCAGCCAACTCAGAAATAATCCCTGGCATCCCAGATGGTCGCCCAAGCCCTGCCAGGAGTGATCCCTGAGTGCAGAGCTAGGAATAAGTCCTGAGTGTGGTCACCCCCTAGATATGACCCAAAACCAAAAATAGAAAAAAAATGAATACCTAGGACCAGAGAAAGAACTCAAAAGTTTGCACTGCGTGCTTTGCATGTGGGAAGCCTGTGTTTGCTCTCCAGGACTGCTTGGTCCCCAAAGCATGCTTGGAGTGACCCTCAAACAGTGAGCCAAGAGTAGTTCCTGAGTACAGCTAGGGATGCTGCCCAGAAAACAATAAAATACCTAGGGTCCAGGAAGGTATCTCAAAGTAACATATGGTTCAACCTCCAGGACTGCAATGGTCCCCTGAATACCCCAGGTGTGGCTCTCCGCTCAAAAGTCGCACAATCAAAACAAAACAAAAAGATTATTTTAAAGCATGTTGATATGTGAAATTGAACTTAGAGAGATTGAAAGATAGTACAGGGGTTAAGGTGTTTGCCTTGCACGCTGCTGACTCTGGTGTGACCCCTGGCATCATATATGGTTCCCCGAGTACCACTATGAGTGATCCCTGAGAACAGCGCCAGAAGTATTCTTGAGCACCCCTGACTATGGTTCCAAAAAAAGAAACCCAAAAATAACAACAATAAAAGAACTTAGAATCACATTGAAGTCCCCCAAAAAAGCATCCCGGGTAAGATTTATGAGAGAAACATTTATTTACAAGGTAGAATGAGAGTATGACATAAAGAAAATTAAAAGAAGAGAGCCTACAAAGAAAAGGATCTCAGGGCTGAGTGTAATAGAGACGTTACTAGTGCCTGCTCGAGTAAATCGAAGAACGAGATGACAGTGATACAGTGATCAAATTTTTTAAAGCACCTCAGACATTCCTGACCCTTGATTGACAATCTCCGATTTTTCAACCAGGGATTCAGTCTCAGTCGCACAGCACTTGCCTTCTTTCCTTGCATGGATGATGCCCTGGATTTGATTCTCAGCACCACAGAAAAGAAAAAGAATCACCAACTTCCTATATTCCTCCCTTTATTTCCTTTTTTCTTGCTTTTATTTACACACCTGAGTCCATAGTTTTCTTTCTTTTTCTTTTCTTCTTTTTATGTGGTTTTGGGGTCATACTTTATGGTGCTCAAAAGTTATGCATGTTTGGCTCTGTGCTGGGGCGGGGTGGGATGGGGGTGCACAATCCTCCCGGCCACACGTTTCTCTTTCTGACCGTGCTATTTCAGCCAAAGTTACACATCTCTTTGATTTTGAGAGTCTGATTTTGACCATCTTAATTAGCCCTCCGTAATTCCACAATAACTGACAAAGACAAAGACCAGATCAAAGCTGATCAACAAAGAGTAGAAATCTTTCCCTAAATAAAACTATTGTAGCCAGAGATGTGACTCAGGAGTAGAGCATTTGTATTGCGTGTGTGAGGACTGGGGTTCCATCTCAGGCGCTGTACAAAAGAAGGGGGGACAATATTATTGGGGAGGAAAGAAGCTAGAGAAGAGCAACATATGGGAGGAAGAGGAAATCAGATCTCATCAATCTATGAAAGTCCTTCCAGGAGGGCATCTGGTCAATCGCTCATGAATGGCATCTATTTAGATTTTCAAAAAGCCTTTCACAAAGTTCCACACAGAAGGCTATTTTAAACATTGAGTCACCATGGTATGATGGAGACTGTTGTAACTTACAGGGAAATTGCTTGGAGACAAGAAACAATGGTTTAGGATGAAAGGACGTTTCTCAGAGGAAGGCTTGTAAACATTGGCATTCCCCAGGACTAGCATTGTTTAATATTTTTATGAATTGTTTGGAGGAGGGACAGTAGATAGAGAATCACATGAAGGTAGGTTCAGGTGATCCAAAGAGAAAATATTGAATTGATTTTCACATTGCCCCCCCAAAATGCTAATTTAAGGGGAAATAATCTGAAGTATATTTAGAAGATTCATACACTAGTGAATTCATTAAACAGTTATTGAGGATGTACCATGTGGCCAGATACTGGGCTACAATAGAGGGAGGAAATAATAATTAAAGAGTCCTTTCTCTTTGTCCTTCGAGAATTTAAATGGGACAAGAAGATACTTCCTGGCTCTTGAGAAAAGTATATTTAAGGTGAATAAAAGGAAGTCGGTACACAATAGGAAACACATGGAACTTAATAGTTTAGCTGATAAGGTTGGAAAACACCAATATATTCAAAATATTTAGACAATTTTATGAAAAGCATTATTATTATGGATTAACTAGAGGAAGCTAAACTATTTGGGGCTAGAGCCATAACAGAAAAATGTATTTGGGAACATTTTTGTTTGAAGTGACAAAAATCCAAAAGGAAAAGTCAGAAGGAAAGACTGGCTTCAGGCATAGCTGGATACGAACAGTGAGGAAGTTCCTGAGAACTTGGTCTCTCCCTCATTCGTCAGTTCTTGACTCTGATTTATTCATTCTAAGAAGTTTTTTGCAGGAACCTAAGGTGTTCTAGTAAGAGGGTTTGGAGGAAGAAAGAAAGCCCAGTTTTCTAGGTTCCACAGAACTTGTGACCTTAGGAGATACTTTTTCTCCTAAAAGTCATGTCATAGTATTTCAAACCACAGTCTTTAGAAGGACAAATGATCAGACAAATGGGGAAGAGAGCGCGTGAGAGAGAGAGAGAGAGAGAGAGAGAGAGAGAGAGAGAGAGAGAGAGAGAGAGAGAGAGAGAGAGAGAGAGGAAAAGACTGCCATAAGAAAAGGCTACAGGAGGCTGGAGTGATAGCACAGCGGGTAGGGCATTTGCCTTGCACACGCCCGACCCGGGTTCGAGTGATGAGCCAGGACTAACCCCTGTGCATCACCGGGTGTGACCCAAAAAGCAAAAAAAAAAAAAAAAAAGGCTACAGGGCCAGGCAGGCAGGAAGGAAACACTTGTGATAGGATGGGGGTTTGAGGGTTTGAAAATTGTATGACTGAATGACTGAAACTGAAACGGAATGATTGACACTGAAACAGAAATGACTAAAGATTTCAGGTCCTTTCTTGGATATTCGCCTTATTGGACCACACATCTGACGATGCTCAGGGCCTACTCCCAGCTCTGCTATTATGGATCACTCTTGCAGTGCTCGGGGACCATATGGGATGCTGGGGATCATACCAGGTCAGCTGTGTGCAAGGTAAGTGCCCTACCTGCTGTACTATCACTCAGGCTCCGGATATTTGCTTTCTACCTCTCTTGGATTCACTCTGGGGGAAGTCAGCTACCGTGGGTTTATATAAGTGAGCTTAGAAGGGGCTCTCATTTTCTAGTTTTTGTGGGGGTCACATCTGGCAATGCTCATGGGCCACTTTTAGAAGTGCTCAAACCCTGCAATGCCTATGAGCAAGGAACCAGTTCCAATCCTTTGAGACACCTCTGTAGCCTCTGTGAGGCCATTTATTAGATATCAATATGTAACTAATATACTGAACTAAGTTCAGACAATAAGGTAATATTTATTTTTGTATGTACACTGTATCACTGTCATCCCGTTGCTCATCGATTTGCTCGAGCAGGCACCAGTAACGTCTCCACTTGTTGTTACTATTTTTGGCATATTGAATATGGCACGGGTAACTTGCCAGGCTCTGCCATGCAGGCAAGATACTCTTGATAGCTTACCGGGCTCTCCGAGAGGGGCGGAGGAATCGAACCCGGGTCGGCCACGTGCAATGCATATGCCCTACCACTGTGCTATCGCTCCAGCCCAGATGACCAAAATTAGATCAATGCACATAGGATCAAATGAAGAAACCTCTTCAAACATCCTACTTGACTTCCATCAGATTTGAATGTTTTCTGGGTGGAATGTGAAGAATATTAACTTTTCCCTCTTTGGTGAATTGTTATTTTTATCTGTGAAGCGAGTGACTATGTAGTTAAATACACATCATCTCAGAGGGCGGTGAGATAGGAGGTAAGGCATTTACCTTTGCACGTGACTTTGACAGCTGGTTCAACATCACATATATAGTCCCTGGAGCATCATCAAGGGTCATTCCTGAGGACAGAGCTAGGAATAGCCCCCAAGCAGCCCAGTGTGTCTCCCCTGTGCAAACAATAAATAAAAACAAATCTTCAAACACTATATGGCAATCACGCATCCTGTAGCTAGGTGAAATCCAAACTGCTTTATTTAGCTGTGCTCCCGTTTTCTCTAGATATTTAATGGCTCAAGTCAAGATTTCAATTGTAATTGGTGGCTAAAGAAGAATTATTTTGCCAACTTTCCTTTGACTCGTTGTTTAGAAGATCTGAAATAGATCCTCGTGAAGTTAAGGTCCATATAAGGTCAACATGACTGTGCCTTGAGATCTGTGTATGTCCTTGTTTGTATGCTCCCTACGCGCTGCTCACGACTAAGCCTCCAAGGGCAAAAAGAGGAACGGGTGCAATACCGAAAGGATGTTTATTTCTTCAGCCACAGGTTCACAATCAAGGATTTTGAATTTCATAAACCCTTAAACCTGTGTATAAACTCCAAATTGATGTAGCACCCTAAGGAATAGCAACTTGTAATCTCTCTAAAACTAAGTAGATAATGTTGATTATCCTGAAGTGGAGGGCTGATTCGAGGCTATTTTCAGAATTACTGGCTACCCTGGGGCATTTTAAGCTTACATGTGATATTGAGTGGGATTTTCCTTGATAATTGCCCTAATATTTCAGAAAATTCTAATTAGCAGCTAATTACCATTTCATCCTATCATCATGCAGCCCTCACGTGGCTGCTGTAATTCCACTCTAATATGACAGAGCTCTAACAAGACCTGGAGGTGCTTTGGATAATTACATAGCACAGGGATGACACTTTGTTTGCTATTATTTCTGTAAGATGTCACTGTATCTAAACAATTAGTGTGCTTGGTGTAGAACCAAAACAAGGTGAATATGCTTGTGTATTTTGGGAGACCAGTATTGCAAAGTAAGCTATAAAAATTCCTCCCACGTTCTTTGAGGTTCCACTAGGCTTTCTTGCTAGGGACTAGGAACAAGACTCCATTGAAATTCAGCGAACATTTAGGATCCATTACTCATCACCTGTTACCTCATTTGATAGTGCAGATCATTTCATCTTAACTGAGTCTCAATCATGTACATAGAAAGTTCCATATAACATATGATACATATATTTTTGGGCAAAGTCTGGCAAGCTACCCATGGCGTATGCGATATGCCAAAAACATAATGATAGGTCTCATTCCCCTGACCCTGAAAGAGCCTCCAATCATTGGGAAAGATGAGTAAGGAGAGGCTGCTAAAATCTCAAGGCTGGGAGAAATAGAGATGTTACTGGTGCCTGCTCAAGTAAATCGACAAACAATGGGATGGCAGTGATGACATATGTTTGATTGAGTTAGGTCCTTCTTTCTTCCACCCCCCTTCTCTTATATAACTTCCTACTACTTTGGAGGATTGTTTTATTTTATCCTTTTTGGTTTGGAGGCCACATTTGGCTGTGCTCAGGGCTTACTTCTGGCTCTGCACTCAGGGATCATTTTTGGTAGGGCTGGGGTGAGGACCATATGGAGTGTCAGGGATCAAACTCATGCCAGGCAAATGCCCTACCCCCTGTACTATCGTTCAAATCTCTGGAGGACTGTTTTACTTATTTTATTTCATTTTTTGGTTTTTGGATCACACCTGGTATGCTCACGGATTACTCATAGCTCGCACTCAGAATTTATTCCTGGTTAGACTTCTAGATACCCAAGATTGCTGCTGTGACTTTGGCCAGACCCCAATAACTTGGGGCCAAGTTTACCAAAAAATTAAACAGCCAAAAGTTAGGTATGTGGGAGACACACCCACAAACCACCTCCGGCTCAGCTATATAAGTTCAACACAGGCAGGGGAAGGGTTGGAATAGGGGCGGGAGGGGAGGGAGAGGGGTGAGCGATAATACTGGGGATTTTGGTGGTGGAAAATGTGCACTGGTGAAGGGATGGGTGTTTGATAATTGTATGACTGAAGCTCAAACATGAAAGCTTTGTAACTGTATCTCACGGTGAATAAAAAAACGGGGGGAAATAATAATAATATAATAAAATAAAATTAACATTTAGAATAGGATTAAAAAAAAAGTAATGTGGAGATCGGCCACCATCCAGATCACATGGCCGCTTCTCCCGAAATGGAGCATAAGAGGCCCCCATAACCATGCCACTGGACTCTGCCATGCTGTTTCACTTGGGGCGCCCCAGAGCAGGGGGGGTGAGAGCCCTTCCCGCCCCAAGGGACCCAGCTCCGGCAGCCAAAAACCTCCACAACCCAACCACCACCACGATCAAGGCCGCTCCCCACGTGCTCTGGCTGAGCCTCACATATGAGTAAACATATTTCTGGACTGCATGGCGGCTTTTGCAGCTGTGCTACACATCATAAAACACTCCCTACCCATTCTCCATAATTAACACACATTTTATGGGGTTCAGATAGTAGGCAACGAATCATAGAGTAAAATATATATATGCATATATACATATTTTCAGATATACATATATATGTATACCAAAGCTCACATCACTCAAACTTTAACATGTTACTGATATCCTATAGAATGTCTTAATGGCTCCTGCCAAAATAGAACAATCTTCACACTGTTTCCTATATGAACACTTTTTTGTGAGCATGTTCAGCAGTTCTTCATAACAGACTACGAAATGTATTATTTAGGTTGTGTTTTGGGATAGGGCTTGGGGCTTGGGATGGAAGCATCCTGAATTTGGTGGTGGGAAGGTGTAATGATGGTGGGATTGGTGTTTGAATATTGAATGTAATCAAGCATTGTGAACTAACTTATAAAATTAAGAAATTTTAAAAAAATTAATGTGGAATTCATGCCCAATTCAATCAGCTTAATCAGTGGCTGAATAAATAGCAGTGCTCCTACATTATTAAAAAAATAGAAATTACTCCTGGTGGTACTTGAGGGACCATATGGATGCTGGGGGCCAAACCTGGGTTGGCCTCATACAAGGCAAACCTTTTACTTACTGTAATATTCTAGCCCCGGTGGACTGTTTTTTTTTTTTTAATTGAATCAGTGGTATAGATCCTTACAAAGCTGTTCATGATTAGGCTCCAGTCATATAGTGTTCCAACACCCATCCCGCCACCAGTGCACATTTCCCAGCACCAGTGTCCCCAGTTTCCCTCCCATCACCCCCCAGCTCCCCCATCCTCCAGACTGCCTCTATGGCAAGCCTGCCTCTATGGCAAGCACTTTTATTCTCTCTCCCCCCCTTCCTTTTGGGCATTATGATTTTCAGTACAGATACTGAAGAGTTATCAGGAATATCCCTTTGCCTACTAAAAGTCTTGTCCAATATGATCATTTCCAGCTATTATTGTCATACCCCAGTGGAGTTCCTTAAAGCATTTAATTTTCTTGTTGCTCTCTTGCTCAAAGTTTTTTTTTGGCTCAAAGTTTTAAAGAAAAATTTATAAATATATGCCTGTTCACACAAATATTTCTCCTTGTTTCCTACAAAGCTGGGTAAAACTCAGGATTATTGACCCCAAGGATCTGAATCTGTGATGATTGTGATGAGGGACACTTTGCAGGAACATATTTTTAGTCTGGACTTTGAGAAGAAACAGAATTGATATCTTCTCTTCCAGAATCCAGAACTTTCATCCTTGTACCCCGGGGAGTTGAAAATTTCCTGAAGCAGTGACAAACTAATCTGGTACTATTCCACAGAAAGAGATGATTCCTTATATTATCATCTTGACTGTATTGCAAAGTCAAGACTTTCTACCAACTCCAGATAATTCTATAGAGAAATGACTGTTATATATGATTCATAGTCTACTAAAATAAAAAATAACTTCCATATATAATACTAGAAGGAGAAACCATAAAGGAAAGACTAATAGATTTTGTTTATATTTGGGGGCTACACTAGCAGTACTCAGGACTTACTCCTGGCTCTGTGCTCTGGAATCACTCCTGGTGGGCTCACAGGACCATTACAGGATATCAGGGATCAGAACCAGGTTGGCCACATTCAAGGCACGTGCCCTCTCTGCCATACTATTGCTCTGGCTGCAAAAACAATAGGTTTTGTTATCAAAAAGGAAAAATAAAAGTACTCTACATAAAACTAAAAGGCAAATAAAAACAGTAGATAGTATTTGGAAAATATTGACAAAGGATTGGGGCTAGTTATTTTTTTTAAAGAAAATACAGGGCTCTTTTAAACATCTCTATAGAAAAAATTTTGTTTCTTATTCTAGGGAGAATATCTCGAGACATTTAGTTTACTCTGGTGTTTTTTGTGTTGTAACACACCCTCTAACAAAGAATGTCCTGAGTCTTTGAGGAGAAGGTCCACCTGGATTTTGGGGAAAGTGGGGCAGCACCCAAATCCATGTGCAGAATGAGCCCTGGTCATATTGTGAGGCTTCAAGTTCTTTGTTGGGGCTGAGGGTTGGTTTTGGGTTCACATCCAGCAATGCCCAGGGGTTACTTCTGGCTCTGCACCCAGGAAGCCCTCCTGGCAGTGCTTGGGGAACTGTGTGGGATGCCCACAATTGAACCCAGGTCAGCCACATGCAAGCCAAACACCTTACCCGCTGTACCATCTTTCTGGTCCTTAGGCTTCGAGTTCTTAGGAGATTGTCTAAAGCCAAGAAGCATGTCACTAGACCTATGGTGTTTTCATGGTTGGTGGTGGTCCATTACATAATCAACAACTTTTTTTTTTTTTTAGTGAATTCACCTTTTGAAAAATTTCAGTTGTCACAATTACAGTAGTTTTAGTGCCCCTTAGTTAAGTGTCCAAGACCCTTAGGGATACTAATCCTAAGGAGAATGTGGGTTTTTCCAGAGAGAGAGAGAGAGGGAGGGAGGGAAGGAGGGAGGGAGGGAGGGAGGGAGGGAGGGAGGGGGGAGAGAGGGAGCGGGAAAGAGAGACATGCAAAGTTTAAAATAAAGAAATTTGTGTCCTAAATAAAGACATAGGGAGAGTCTGAGGGACAGTGGACAGTATAAGAGTTAAAGCATTGCCTTGCTCATAGCTTAACTGGGTTTGGTCTCTGGCACTGCAGAGACCAAATGGTCCCCTGAGCCCTGCCAGAAGTGATTCCTGAGCACAGTGCCAGGAGTAAACTCTGAGTGTTGCTGGGTATGGCCCCAAAAACCAAAAGGAGAGGGAGGAGAAGGAGGAAGAAGAGGAGGAGGAAGAAGAAGAGGAAGAGGAAGTAAAGGAGAAGGAGGAGGAGGAGGAAGAATAAAATGTGGAGGAGGAGAAGGAGGAGGAGGAGGAAGAGGTGGAGGAGAAGAAGGGGGAGGAGGAAGAGGTGGAGAAGGAGGAGGAGAAGGAAGATGAAGATAAAGAGATGGAGAAGAGAAGAAGGGGAGGGAGAAGGAAGAGGAGGGGGAGAAGGAGGAGGACTGGCACTCCAACTCCACAAAGCTATAAAGGAAAGGCTCTCTGCGCCCAGAGTGGGGATTCTGGTGGTGCCTGAATGGTGTGTACTGGTGCTTATCTTGTTGAGAAGAAATCATTATGAAAGCTTTGAATGCATAAAATTAAGTTTTAAAAATGAAACAGAAATTAAAGTGTTGTAGACAAAAGCATAGCACCTGGAAGCTAAATAAAAAAATGGAACTTTTTTCAGCAAAAAAAAAAAAAAAAAAGACAAAACAAAACTCAGACCCTAGAGGCTTATTTTAAAAAGTATGCTTCTGGACTAAAAGATCGTACAGGGTTTAGAACACTTGTTTTACATGCAGCCAAACCTGGTTCAATCCTAGGCACCATCTGGAGTAAGTCCTGAGCACAGAACTAAGAGTGGCCCCCAAAGCACCACCGGGTGTGGCATAACACCCCTTCCCAATTTCCTAATTTAATTTCTTCTGTCACTACCCCATGGGAAAGTGGAAAATGGCATGCATATTGCCACCAAATTTGGAGGTAAAGTTGTAGTGACCTGACTTAAAATGTATTTTGCGATGGGGCTGAAGAAATAGTACAGTAGGCAGAGTTCTTGCCACACAAGCAGCTAACCTGGATTTTATCCCTGGAACCACATATAGTTCGCTGAGCGCCACCAGGAGGGATACCTGAGTGCCAAGCTAGGGGTAAGCCCCGAATATTGCCAAGTGTGGCCTCCAAACCAAATATACATGGCCTGTGAACTATACAAGAAGTCTTCCTGAAGCCTGCCTCACATCCTCGGGGGAAAAGCAGATGGGATAAAGAAGGAACCGCTAAATAAATGATGCTTGGAGGGCTCGCTCAGGATGGGAGATGCGTGCTGAAAGTTGACTATGGACCATGCATGATGGCCACTTAGTACCTGTATTGCAAACCATAACACCCCAAAGGAGAGAGAGAGTAAAAGGGAATATGCCTGCCACAGAGGTGGGAGTGGAGGAGGGGGAGGGGATGAGATGGAGGTGGTAGGTAGGAGGGACACAGGGAACACTGGTGATGGGCACTGGGGCAGGGATGGATACTCGATCATTGTATGACTAAAATGTAATCAAGAAAGTTTATAAGTTTGTAACTGTATCTCACGGTGATTCATTAAAATAATAAAAATAATGCACTATGATTAAGTTTTTGTTACTGTTTTTGGCATATCGAATACGTCATGGGTAGCTTGCCAGGCTCTGCCGTGCGGGTGGCATGTTCTGTTGGTTCGCTCTTCACCGGTTGGCACTGTTGCCACTCCCTCACCACAATGAGGCGATGAACCATCAAGACCCTGAATGAACAGTTTGAGGCTCTTTGTGTTCCTGGAGTGAGCAGACGCCATTAAGCTACACTAGCACACAATAGGGATGAATGGAAACATTACTGGCACCCGCTCGAGCAAATCAATGAGCAACGGGTTGACAAGTGATACAAATGATACTAAGATTTTAAAAATTTTAAAAAAAAAAGAAAGAAGTCTCCCTGTGAGGACTCTGAGGAGATCTGAGGGAGACCTCGTAGTTTCTACTTTAGAACAGTTCAAACTGAGCCTCAAGGTAAGACAGGGGGCCTATCCAGTGGCATGGGATTTGAGATACATCCGAGAGCAAAGCAAACAGCAATCTGCTCTCGAAGTCTTATAGTCTACTTCCTTCCAGTAAACAATCAGAACAGGTAGCTAATGCGCTCATAGGATACAAAGTGGGAAAATCACAATGCCCAGGCTGGAGAGATGGTACAGAGAGGGGCAGGGCACTTGTCTGGCATGCTGCTGACCTGAGTTCAATCCCAGGCACCCCAGAGGGTCCCCCACTGAACCTTGTGAGGAGTGATCCCTGAACAAACAGCAAGACAAACAGCACCTGCTGGGTGCAGCCCCCAAACAAAACATAACAATCACAGAGCCTTTTTCCCGACTGGAAAGCCTCTCTGAGAAAGATAAGACCCCGCAGTTAAGGGCCAAGGGTGTGGGAAAGTCGGTGCTTGAATCTAGTTCTGGGGACAATATGAATTGTTGCAAGCCTTCAGGAGGGCAGTTGACCACATATGTGGATCAACAACCTTTCCCCCTCAATCCCGCTTCTCCTGCTTCCTTATCCCAAAGAAGTAACTGTGGGATCCTCAACTGTTCCTGCCTGAGAGTGAAGTCAGAGGTCGGCCGGGCGCTGCTTCGACAGACGGTTCTGGGTTTGCAGGCTGGACCCACCCTCTGCTCGCTGTGTGGCCTGCAGGTTAATTAGTGAGTGCCAACAGCTGTGTGATCTCAGGCCAGTTATTTATAGTCGGCATGCAGTCCGTTCCTCATCTCTGAAAGGGTGGTAATAATAGGGTTTGCCACAGAGCACCTTGAGGACTAAGAAAATGCACGCCAGGCCATGGTGCCTTAGTGCTGAGGAAGAGTTTCAAGTGGTTCAGGAAAAATAAACTCCCCAAGGAAGTGTATGTTTAAGGGCCGGAGAGATAGTACAGCAGCAGGGTGGTTGCATGGCCATGGCTGATTCCAGTTAGATCCCTGGCACCACATATGGTTTCCTGAGCTCTGCAGGAGTGACCCGGGCACAGAGCCAGGAGCCAGGAGCACTTCTGGGTGTGGCCCTCACAATTCCCCAAATAGGGGCTGGAGCGATAGCACAGTGGTAGGGTATTTGCCTTGTATGCAGTCAACCCGGGTTCGATTCCCAGCATCCCATATGATCCCCCGAGCACTGCCAGGAGTAATTCCTGAGTGCAGAGCAAGGAGTAAAGTAACCCCTGAGCAATGCCAGGTGTGACCCAAAAAGAAAACAAAAAACAAAAAAAACCACAAACATAAAAAACCCAATCCCCCATCTATATATATATATACATACATACATATATATGGTCAGCATTATCTACAATAGTAAACTGTTCCATATAAATTTCCTTTGCAATTCAAGTGATATCTTACACCAGCAAAATAAAGGATAATAATCATATGATCATCTCAATCGGTGAGATAAAAGTGCTCCAGTGTTGATTTCTGATGACACATCTCCATAAGATGGGTATAGAAGGAATAGACCTCAACATAATAAGGGTATACATGACAATGTACAATTACCATAATATTTATCATCATTCATCATCATCCCATTGATCGTCGAATTTCTCGAGCGGTCTCAGTAACGTCTCCATTCGTCCATTCGTCGTAATATTCAGTAGTGAAAAATCTGAACGCTTTTCTGCTAGGACCAGGAACAATAAAAAGAGGCCCACTCTCACAGCTAAGAACCCAATATACTGTTCGGGGCTGGAGCAATAGCAAGCTGGTAGGGCTTTTGCCTTGCACGAGGCCGACCCAGATTCGATTCCCAGCATCCCATATGGTCCCCTGAGCACTGCCAGGAGTAATTCCTGAGTGCAGGAGCCAGGAGTAACCCCTGTGCAACTCTGAGTGTGACCCAAATAAAAGCAAAAAAAAAACCCCAAAACCCAATATACTGTTGAAAGCCCTAACTAGAACAGGTACACAAGAAAATGAAGTATAAGATATCAAATTGCAAAGGGAATTATCACTATCTGTAAATGACATATTGCACATGGAAAATCTTAAAGACTCCACTAAGAATTGTTACAGCGAATGAACACAGTATAAATATGGTATACAGTAAATTAATAAAATTTCAGAATACAAAATAGATCTGCGGACATCTGCCTTTCTGTACATGAACAACAAACTATCAGAGAAATTAAGAAATAATATAATTAATTATTATGTCAAAAAGGATAAAATGCCTAAAAATCAATTTAGTCAAGGGCATGAAAGACTTATACACAGAAATATAAAGATGCTGTAGAAAGAAATTGAAGACACCCAGAAATGGGGAAAGACATTCTGTGCTCCTGTATCAAAAGAATTAGTACTGGGGCCGAACAATAGTACAGCAGGTTGGGCATTTGCCTTGCATGCGGTTGACCCGGGTTTGATCCCCAGCATCCCACATGGTCTCCATATGGTCCCCCAGCACCTGCCAAGAGTAATTCCTGAGTACAGAGCCAGGAGTAACCCCTGAGCATCACCTGGTATGACCCAAAAAAGAAAAATAATTACCGTTATGTTTATTATTATTATTATTATCATTATCATGTTTTTGGGGGTCTCACCTGGTGGTGCTCAGGGATCACTCCTAGCAGGACTCAGGGATTAAGCTCAGGTCAGCTGTGTGCAAAGCAAGTGCCCTACCTGCACTGCTGTTCAATCTCTCCAGCCTCTAAAAGAATTAACATTGTTAACATGTTCATTTTACATAAGGCAACTTACTGATTCAGTATAACCCCTATCAAAATTCCAGACATTTTCTTCCCTAGAATAGAACAAGAACAACAAACCTATAATTTATAAGGAGTTACAAAAGACCTTGACTGGCCAAATCAATCTCGAGGGGGCAGAAAAGGACAAAACTGCAAGGGTCATGTTTCTTGGATCACTAAGCTATAATATCTGAAACCGTATATTAAAATAAAAAACAAAAACACAGCTTAGCGGAACCTGGTTGTGAGCCCAGAAATAAGCCTACATGTATATGGGCAACTCAAATTTTGTTTTAAAATTCGAGTGTCTCCAACTATCTAGTTGTCTCCTCTCAGTGGCAACTAATGCTTATTATTTTCTGACCTTTGGCATTTAGATTGAATTAGAGTTTAGGATTCTGTGAAGAGGAATGCTGAACTAAAATGCCTAAGACCTTAATCATGGTGCAATTAGCCCCACTTACAGGAAGGTATAAAAGCTTCTCCTAAATATTGCATCATAAGACTTCATGCTAATATGTTTTTAACACCTGGCCTCAGAAAAATAATATGAATTACAGTTTTGTTATTATGCCACAGCAAGAGCAAACATGTGTGATACTCATTCCCCTTACCTTTGGCAGCACAGCAACCTTTGTTTCCCTAAGTTTCCTTCAAGTCATCTGCTTTAAAAATGATCACTGTCTGTGCTACAATCGAATTTGCTGGATGTTAGTCTCGAGGATATTTCAGGAACATCAGCAAGTAAAAACAGTCTCTTGCCTTGCCTTTATTTTATTTTTGGAATTGTGAGACTCACCAGGCAGTACTCAGGGCTTACTGCTGCTCTTGTCTTGAAAATCATTCCTAGTCCTGCCCAGGAGACCATCTGGGATGTCAGGGATTGAACCCCAGTTGGCTGTGTGCAAGGCCAGCGTCCGACCCACTGTACTCTCTCTCCGGCCTCAACCTTGATTGTTCTTTTGGTCTCTTTTCCTCCCTTGTCTGCTGTGAAGGCCAGGGATCATATACTTGATTGCAACACTTGGGCACTACATTGCAAGGATCACACACTTTGGCTGCTGAGTTTGCACACCCTGCATTGGCATGTGCCCGAGAGTGCCCTTCGCTCTGATGCTGGGAATACAAACAGTGGGGCTGGAGGATTGGGGGTGGGGCGTGCGATTCTCTACCCATGTGCAAAGCAGGTGCTGTACCACTGAGCCATGCCTGGCCCTGTGGCTCGACTCTTTGACTAGTTTTCTCTGCCTCTCACATGTCTCATATCCCCTCCAACTCTGGGTCTGCCCAAGATTGACTCAAGCCCTAGTACCTCTGAGAACACATCGCACTGAACAGAAAAGCAGTTCTCGAACTTTAGGGCCACACCTGCTCTGTACCGTTATTTCACTCATGACATGGTTTTTCTTCATTTCCAATCAGTGTTGCTGAGGGCAGTTGGGAAATTCAGTGACACTATTTCACTTTAAATCAATACTTCTCGCTTTTTAATGTGCCTGTGAATCATGGAGGAATCTCGTTAGCATTTAGATAGCGATTCAGTGGGTTTTCTGGGCGTCTGTTGTTGCATAACACAGCGTCTCCAACTTCGTGCCTGCAAACAGCCACCACACGGCTCATGGGCTCATCAGCCTGCATCGTCCGTCCATGGTCAGAGTGCAGTGAGGATGAAAAGTTCGAGCCAGCTGGTACGAGTGGAAGTTGGCTGACGCCTCGCTGACATGCTGCCAGCTGCCGACTGAGACGCCAGGTGGGGTGCTTGGCTGAAACCCCCGCACATCCTCTCCCTGTGGGTGCTTAGCTTCCTGGTCGCCTGGTGGCTGTGTGTCATCGTGTCCCAGAAGAGCAAAGCTGAGGTCTGTAACATTTTGATGCTGAAGCCCCCAAACCACATAGTATCCCCTCTGCTAGCCTCAGGTGGGCTAGACAGTGAGAAAGGTGCCCCCACGCTGGCGGGGATGGGACATCACCCACTTGGCAAGTGGTGAGGAGAGCAGACTTCCTGTTTTAAAAAGACTTGAGAACATATCGGAGCGGCTATCTTTGGAAAATACTGCACGCACAGTAGGTTGGGTGGTGCCTGAGTGGGCATCCTTCACGTCTTTTCTCTTTCTTTTTCTTGGGGGAAGGTTCACACCTGCATGTGCTCCAGGCTTACTCCTGGCTCTGCACCTGGAGGGCTTGAGGGATGTACTGAGGATCAAGTACTGATGTGCTCAGGGCTTTCTCTTGGCTCTGTGTTCTGGAGTTACCCCTGACGGGCAACTGATGCTGAGGCCACAGTTTGAGTAGCAAGGGCCACATTTGGGGGGTGGGGAGCTGGGGCCACACCCAATGGTGCTCAGGTCTTACTCCTGGCTCTGTGCTCAGGGATCACTCCTGGCAGGGCTCAGGGGACCATATTGAGTGCCGAGGATCAAACCCGTGCTGGTCACGTGTTAGGCAAGTGCCCCACCCACTGTACTGTCACTCCAGGTCTGCTCATGCTGAGCCCAACAGTTAAAGTAACAAGGGTCACATTTGGGGGTGGGGAGTTGGGGCCACACCCAGTGATACTCAGAGGCTACTTCTGGCTCTATGCTCTGGTATGACCCTTGGTGGTTCCCTGGGGGACTGTATATGGTGTCGGGGATTGAATCAGACTTTGCAGCATGCAACCAAGTGCCCTACTCCTGCACTCTCTCTCTGACTCAGGTGCACAATCCACCCCCCCCCATATTTTTTTCATATAGTGATTTAAGTCTTTGAAATAGAAGAGGGCCTGGGAGGGAACTCCAGGGGCTAGAAAGCCTGTTTTCACCCAGGAGCGCAGTTCTGATCTTCAGCACTGCAAACTCCCCTGAGCGTTTTTGGGAGTGACTCCTGAGTGCAATGCTGAGAAGAGCCCCTGGGGACCACCACGTGTGACCCCCAAGCAAGCAAAAAGGGAGAGAAAACATGCATATATGCATGAATATTCTGCATAGTCTTGAAAAATATTTTGCAATTTTTCTTTTTATTTTTAGGGCCACACCCAGCAGTGCTCAGGACTTACTCCTGGCTTTGTGCTCAGGGATCACTCCTGGAAGGGCTCAGAGGACCATATGGGGTGCCAGGGATCAAACCCCATCAGCCATGTTTAAGGCGAGTGCCCTCCCCGCCGCACTATTGCTCTGGTCCCTCTCCTTCTTTCTTGGCTTTACAAATTCCTCTTATATTTTACAATATTTAATTAAATTTATGTGGGGGAAGTTTGGTCCATACCCAGTGGTGCTCAGAGGCTTCTTCTAGTTCTGTACTCAGGGGTGACTCCTGGGGGTGCTTAAGGGACCATCTCAGTGCAGGGATGGAAACAGGGTCAGCTGCATGCAAGGCAAGAGTCTTAATTCCAGAACTATCTCTCCAACCCCCAGCATTTACATGAAACATTTTACTCTCTTCCTTCCCTCCCCTCTGTTGTCCTCACATGACCAGGGGCCCTTGCTGGATTTCCGTGTCTGAGCAAACTTGGTTGCAGTGCTGTGGAGATCTCGCACTGTGTTGCCCCCTGGGACCCGAAACTCAGGAGCCAGTGGGATAGCACTCAGCCGCATGGCCCAGTATCGAGGACTGAACTCATGGGCTCAGGTTCTTTGGCCAAAGGCCAAAGGCAGGTTCTTTGGCCACTGGGCTATCCGTGCTCCCAAATTAGCACTTCTCAAAGTGCGGCCCATGGAACTTTGGGGAATCCCTGAGATTCTTTCAGCAGCCTGCAAGATCAAATCATGCACAGGTGTCAGCTTCATCTAGAGTACAAATGAGCCGTGGACTTCAGTGTACCAGTACAAAGAGTTCATTGATAAAGTTCCAGATTCTGCATTGCACTTAACCTTTCAGAAATGACTTGGCAGGTTTTGGTGTCATACCATAAGGGTATCTCTAGTTCTCTTTAAAAATAGCTGCATCACCCTCCTGGACTGTTTATGCGGGCAGGTAACCTTGGTAAACTTCAACCCAAAGGAGGTACTGCTTTGGGATAAATGCCGGTGAAGCTCACGGGAACTGAGCTTTCTCTTAGACTGGATGCTGAGACATGGAGAGGTGTACAACTTATGGCTCTTGTGTCTTCAGGATGTTTGGGAAAATATATATGTCATCCAAATGAAAGCGATTTGTGTTTGCATACACTGAGTTTTTATTTTTATTTATTTTTTATTTTTTGCTTTTTGGATCACACCTAGAGATGCACAGGGGTCACTCCTGGCTCTGTACTCAGGAACTACCCCTGGCGGTGCTCAGGGGACCATATGGGATGCTGGGAATCGAACCTGGGTTGGCCGCTTGCAAGGCAAATGCTTTACCCGATGTGCTATCGCTCCAGCCCCGAGTTTTTATTTTTAAAGTCAGTTCATATTTGGAGTCAGAGAGATAGTAATAGCAGGTAGGATGCTGTTTTGACTTACCTGCATCCTATATGGTCCCCCAAACTCCACCAGGAGTGACTCTTGAACACAGAGCCAGATGTAAGCCCTGAGCACTGTGGCTCAAAAAAATCAATTCATGCTTGATAAAACTGTTTTAAAAAAATTTTTTTTGCTTTTTGGGTCACACCCGGCAATGCACAGGGGTTACTCCTGGCTCTGCACTCAAGAATTACCCTTGGCAGTGCTCAGGGGACCATATGGGATGCTGGGATTTGAACCCGAGTTGGCCGCCTGCAAGGCAAACGCCCTACCCACTGTGCTATCGCTTCAGCCCCATTTTTTTGTATATATGAACTCACCAATTCACACATGCATGTGCCCCACTGCTGAACAACACCCCTGGTTTTTGTTTTAATTTCTAAGATGATAAATGTTGATAGCTAAACTACTTCCAGAAAAGCTCTCTGAAAAACTCAAAAAGAACAAAATTTCCCCATGGGTGTAGGGGGCAGGGAACGGAGGGTGAGTTGATCCTTGCATTTCCTTTTCTTCTTTCTTTTCTTCGCAAGAGGATCATCCCTAGCAGCTCTTGGAGCTTACTCCTGGCTCTGCATTCAGGGATCCCTCCTGGTGGGCTGGGGGGACCATTAGGGATGCCGAGGATCAAATCTGGGCCGCTGCATGCAAGAGTCCTACCTGCTGTACTGTTATTGCCTTATGCTCTCCTGGGACCTTCATCTAAGTCAGAAGGAAGAGAGAAAAACTGCCATGGCCTGACTCTGGGGTGGCAATAGAGGAGCCAGTTCCACTCTCTCGGGCCGAGGACTAGATAGTAGATAAGTAAAACCTTCGAGAGTCTGAGCCCCAGAGCACGCACCGCCGGCGAGCAAGGGGAAAATCAGCATTTAAAGGATGGGCAAGAGCATCTGAGAGGAAGAGGAACAAGAGTGAAATGTGGAGAAGAAAGCGTGGCTTGTACACAGCAGAGGTGCAGCCACTCGGGGCGGGGGCCACAGTCCGTCGCTGCAGAGTTCTCAATGGAACTATTGTCACAGCTCCACATGAACTTGGCCCCATGGGGAGGCTCAGCTGGGAGCAGGGGCGGAGGGGACTTTGATGGTCACCTCGGTCCAGGCTCACAAATCTGAATATTGACATCCCTCGCAGCCAGATGGCTTTGCTCCAGTCCTGTGAGAAAGGGTGTCCGGGCTTGCCCTCCCATAGAAGTTATTAGGAGACTCTGGGGTGCTTTCTCAGCCCAGTGGGTATCTCTGTGGGTGAACTTTCTAGTGAGCGACCGAGAGCGTCCATGAACAGGTTGCTAAACAGTGGGTGTGGCAGAAGTAGAGCCTCCTGCTGGACACTGGGCCACAGAGGAACAGAACATGGTTTATCTTGCAATATTTATCATCTTAGACACTAAAACAAGGATGCACAGGGCGCTTGCCTTGCACATTGCCAACCTGGGTGTGATCACTGGCACCATATATGATCCCTGAGTCCAGAGTCAGGAGCAAGCCCTGAGAATAGCCAGGCGTGGCCCCCAAACAAAACAAAAACCCAAACAGAAAGCTTTAGAAAGGTGAATGGATTTGGGGATAGAATGGGGGGGCACCCTCTGCCGTGCTCAGGGCTCCTTCCTGTTTGTTCCATCAAACCCTGGCAGGAATGACTAGAAAGTCCTTGCTTTTGACCCAATTCCAAAGTGCACACAAAGTCTGCAGGTCTGCCTCACCCCTGTATACGGAGAAACATTTACATGTGGTCTCCTGTGTCATAGAAGAGAAACTCATTTTCATTTTCAGTGGAATGTTCTCCGCCTGGAACATATGCTTTTTATTCATTCTAATTCGCCTACATCTACATGAGATAACACTTTGTTTTCAGAGCAGTGTGGAAGGGTTTGTGCACAATTACAGTTAGTGCATAGAAAAGCGGCATCCCTAACTTCTTTATTCAATGAGAAAATAATATACCCAAGTTGGTAATGTGGGTGTTTTCTGCAGTCCATATGGCCTGGTCTATTTCTCAAGAAACAATTGGGCATTTATGTGGGATTGCTTAGACTTTAGTCACACCACTTTATGGCTCTCAATGGTCAGTGGGTTGGCAAAAAATGTATTTGCTTCTTGAATATTTGAGATAGTTATCCTGAATTCAGTTTTTTTTCTTTTTGGGTCACACCTGGCAATGCACAGGAGTTACTCCTGGCTCTTCACTCAGGAATTACTCCTAGAGATGCTCAGGGGACCATATGGGATGCTGGGAATTGAACCCGGTGGCGTCATGGAAGGCAAACGCACTACCTGCTGTGCTATCGCTCCAGCCCCTCCTGAATTCAATTTTACCTACAGTGGAAACATTTGAAAGTTTATAATATAACATTATCTGGGTAAGCTAATATGAAGAACATTAAGTATTTTGATATAGAACATGACACACATGCTTCCACCAGTCCTGAATTTCTGTGTAACTTTTATTTAAAGGAAAAAATAATCACCTTCCTTGGGCCAGAGAAATAGCTTAAAGGACTGAGCACATACTTTGCATGAGGTTTGATCCTTGGCACCTAAGCTAATGCTCAGCTAAGTGAACCCTTGAGAACAGAAAAACCTTCCAGTACTGTTTAACTGTAGCACTGTAGCACTATTGTCCCGTTGTTCATGGATTTGCTCGAGCGGGCACCAGTAATGTCTCCATTGTGAGACATATTGTTACTGTTTTTGCCATATCGAATATGCCATGGGCGGGTAGCTTGCCAGGCTCTCCAAGAGGGATGGAGGAATCAAACCCGGGTCAGCGGCATGCAAGGCAAACCTACCTGCTGTGCTATGGCTCCATTCTGAGAACTGCTTAACTGTACACTTAAAAAATGTTTAAGATGGTATGGAGCTGGAGAGATGATATTGTTGGGGTCCCAGCAGCCAGCCTGAAACCCTGGCCAAATCCCCTGCCCTTAGAAGCAGGAGCAGCCTCTCTTCACAGGGGCCTAAGGCCCTGTGCCAGCACTCCACCCAGAAAGGCACCCTTGGTTGAGAAGAAAATGGGATGAAACTTGAAAGTCACCACTTGTCTGAGCTAACAAACCTGACCTTGAGAAGCGGGAAACATAAATCATTAGCTAACATCTGTGAAGGGCCCAGCAAAATGTTTACGTCAAGAGTTGATAACCAGGTGTTCACAGTATCCAAACCGCCCTAAAATTTTAATATAAATACCAGTGTGTGAAAGTCAATAAAGTGAGAGTTGCTTGACTTCCAACTCTCCCCCCTCTGCATGGTTCTTTCTCAGTGGTGGCGGTGGGGTGGTGGCGGTGTGCAGAAGGGCTGGGCAGAGGCTTCTCCCCCTCCCACCCCCTCTCCCACAGGGAGTAAGTCCGGTGGCTTGGGGAATCATACTCTAGTTTGCCGGGGTCTACTGGCCAGGACCCTGACATGGTATAGCGGGTAAAATGCTAGTCTTGCATGCAGCCAACCCAGTTTGATCCCTGACACTGTCCAGAATGCCACTAGGAGTGGTCCCTGAGCACAGGACCAGGAGTAAGCCCTGAGCATCACCAAGTGTGGACCAAATCTCCTTCCCCTACTTCCCCAAATGCTTAAGATGGTAAATTTTACTTTGTAAGATTTTTTTGGTCTTTTGTTGTTGTTGTTCACACCAGCGGGATTTTTTTGTTTTTTGATTACTCCTGGTTGGTGCTCACGGGACCATAAAGAATGCCAGGGATCAAATCAGGTCGGCTGTGGGCAAGGAAGATGCCCTGCCCACTGTACCATCTCTCTGAACATTTAACAATGAAATAAAAATGTTGCTAAATCTTAAGGATTGAGAAGTATTTTTTTAATGAAGAAAGAAATTCTTTCAACAGTGCTCCTTTCCCTTTGAGAATCCTTGTGGATTTTTCTTTCCTGTGGGAGTTGCCTCTTCAGCATTAGGCCCTTGTGTGGGTCCAGTGATGCTTGGTTTTGCAATGCTAGGTGGCACCAGAGCTATCCCCAGTGGTGATCCAGAGGCCAAGTGATGCCAGGGACTCTAGTTCTTTGATCGATTTCCTTGGTCCCCAAAACCTTATAGATTTGTTTTCCTAGAAGTTAGTAAGCATAAAGGCTTAATGTAAAAAAAATACAAAACCTCACATTTTATGTACATAAATACAGACAGATATGTGTGTATATATTTGTTTTGAATTTGGAGAAACACTTTCCTGAAAAATATCAAACATTTCATGAATTTGCATGTCATGCTTTCTCTGGGGGGAAACATCTGTATTGCTTCATCTTCTCTGTATTGCTTCAGTAATTTATAGATAATTCAGTACATAGGCCCTGTCAAAGTGCTTGCCTTCTATTATTACACCTATTCCTCTACATTTAAAACATTTGTAATTCTGGAAGAAAATGTGGAACTACAGAACTATAGCTCAACAGACCGGATTTTATCCTAAGCATCCCATATGGTCCCCTGAACCTGCCAGGAATGATTCCTGAGTGTCAAGCCAGGAGTAACCTCTGAGAATTACCACAAACAACCCCCACAATACGATTTGTTTGGATAATGCCCAAACCTGAATTATCAACAGTAGATATGGGGAAATGCACAGAAATGAGAGTATGTGCAGCTGGCCAGAGAGAGAGAGAGGTGGGAACAAGTCAGGAATCACTGCTGCTCATTTCATTTGTTGAAACAAGTTTTCTAGAACATGTTTGATTTCTTTTTTCAGCTTTGTATTATCACAAATACAAGCTGTGGATGTTTGTCCTACCTTTCAGCCTAACCCCAGTTCAACTTTAATAGAACAAAGAAATGTCTTCAGTTGCATGCAAGGCCTTACCCGCTTTACTGTCTGGTTCCCCCATCAGTATCTTATTGGCATAGAAGGTGATTGAATCCTCTTACACCATCATGAACACGCACACGCTTTCTTCTTCTCAAAAAGGCCTTATCATGAATGAATGACCCACGCAGATGTTACAATGGTCATGAAGTAAGCCAAATCACAAGTGGCTCATGGAATAAACTACAGTAGTTTTCCCTTTCTTAGGTTTCTTTTTTGGAATCGGTAATTTTTTTTTATTAGCGTTCTATGAACCCACCATTTTGTCAGTCCTAACTAAACTACTCTTTAATGACATAAATCTCTCAAACCATTTAAATACATCAATCATTCTGCCTTAAAAATAGATCTCTGTGGGGCCAGGGTGATAATACAGTGGCTAGGGTGTTTATCTTGCACACAGCTGAGTTTCATCACCAACACCCCAGATAGTCCCCAAAAATCACTAGGAGTGATCTCTGAATGCAGAGCCAGGAATATGCCCTGAGCACTGCTGGGTGTGGCCCCCAAACAACAACAACAAAAAATCTAAGCCCCTCCCCCCCCAAAAAAATAGATGTCTGGTTCCAATCTGACTGGTTCCCGCATGGAGTGATTGGTCTTGTCACTGTTTTCTGGGTAATTCCATTCTTCTGCCCAACTCTTTCCCAAACCTTCCTCTTAGTTTGATTTATCATTTTGGCGGAATACTAATTACCCAAGAGAGGGCTCAAGAAAAGATGTTCATTCTTTCAGAACTGCAGTGAGATATCAGCTCACACCACGGAAAATGGCTATTATCCCAAACACAAGAAACAAGTGCTGAAGACGTGGTGGTGACAGTAATGTTAATTCAGTGCAGTGATTTTAGGAAACAGTATAGATATTTCTCCAAAAAAATTAAATTAGAAATTCCAGACGAGTCAGTTATTATACAAAATTATATATTATACAAAATTTTGTATTTTCTGGAATACAAAAACACAAATTAAAAAGATATCTGCATTTTCGCATAAGTGAGAGCTGGAAATGACCTACATGCCCCGAAGACAAATGGACAAAGATCTGTTATATACATAGCACAATGGGATATTACTCAGCTATGAAAAAGATAAAGCCCTGCCATCTGCATCAGCATGGATAGACCTAGAGTGCATTATGCTAAATAAAACGTTAAATGATAAAAGATTCTTAAGATTACACTCGTATGTAAAAGAAAAACAAAACCAATGACCAAACAAAAGACTGTAAGAACAAAATAGTAGTTACCAGAAGGGAAGATGGGTGGATAAAATTGGGTATAAAGCGTCAATTTATGGTGACACTTTATGGAAACTAGACTTTTTGTGATATAGTGTGTGTGTATGTGTGTATTAGTTCATATGATGTACTCTTGAACCTATTAGTTATTTCAAAAAAAAAAAGCATGGGAGCTGGAAAAACAGTAAAAGGACTAAGGCACTTATCTTGCAAGCATGTAGCTGACCCTGGTTCAGTTTCTGGTGCTCTGTGTATTATTGCCAGGAATGATCCCTGAGCACAGCTGGATGCAATTTACTGCCTACCTCCCAAATAAGTAAAAGTCTGGAGAGCAATGGATTAGGGACACCAGGAGGCCTTTAGTTTGATTATCTCTGAGAACTCTCAAAGTTAAACCACGTTCTGAGCTGCTGATGAACTTTGGGGGAACAGTTTAGGTCATTATAGCAATGATTTTTGCTGGGTTTGGAGAGGCAATAAATCAGTACTGGCATACTTTTTATGTGGGGTGGGGGAAGAGGGCACACCCAGCTGTGCTCAGGGCTTACTTCTAGCTCTGTGCCCAGCGATTACACCTGATGGTACTTGGGGGATGATCACATAGTGCGAGGAATTAAACTGGGTCAGCCATGTGCAAGGCAGCTAGCTCCCCACCTCCTGTACTTTCTCTCCACCCTCTGTGCCCTTTTAGTTTTTGTGATTTTTTTTTTGGAGGGGGGGGAAGGCAGTTGTTACACCTGGCAATGCTCAGGGCTTACTGATGGTTCTGTGCTCAGGGTATTCTGCATAATGCCAGGATTGAACCCGGGTTGGCTTCATGCAAGGCAGGACGTGCAAACCCAGATTTGGATTTCGCTAACAGACACAACACCACTAGGGGCAGCAGAGATGCACAGTCCACAAGCACACCACACAGCTTTTACTCATGGAATTGCAATGAAGACAGGAAACTAAAGGCAGTGTGCTAATAGAAGCTGATTCACCGGAGCCAGTTTTCACCCATCGAATGCAGAGGTGGGGGTCCCCAGGAGGAAGGATCTTGTGACAACATAAGTACCAACTAACAATTTCCAAGTGCTGCTGCAAAAAGTTACACCAGGTATTGGTGCACAGGAGAAGGGGGAAAGGGGAATGCTTAAGTATTTTGAAGGCCATGGTCTTTTCTTTTGACACAGGGTCTTAACTGACACACAGGCATCTTGTAGAATTGTCATGGTGAAACCTATTGGGCGCACAATAATAAGTGGAGTGTTGGTGAAATTACAAATATGTGTAAGTGCTCACAATGAAAGAGGCTAGGCTCTGCGGACCCAGCCGGTGGGCATTTCTGTGTAGTCAGTGAGTCAAACGTCCCCTCCATGTTTGCATCTTTGCCCCGTGCACAACCCCAGAACCCACATAGTACCTGCTGGGCCTTCCTTTTCCTCCACTGCCAGCTGCAACCGTCTTAAGATCTTTGTTACGATAACAAGAGGCCCCAGAGCAGTTCAGTATGTGCTACAGACAACATACGTGCACACTTTTATTTTTCCTGTTCTGTTCTTGCGTCTTCCAAGTGGTACTCTGAGGTCACTCCTGGCGGTTCTGAACCAACAGGCAGACAGTTCAGGAGGAGGAAACAGCATTGCTCAGGTTATGGGTGCTGGGAGGGGGCTCACCACTGGTGCTTAGTGCTTCCAGAGCTACACCCGGTAATTCCTGGGGGCCACATGGTGCCAGGGATTGAATCTTGCATGGGTCCTAAATCCTGTACTATGTCCCCATCCCCACACGTAGAAGTAATCTGGAGAATCTGAACCTGGTTGTCTCACAGAACATTATTTCACTGCTTAGCTTCTTAAGTTGGATGACGGAGAAGTGGCTGGTCACAGTGGAAGCTCTGGCAAGACACTTTCACATTTTGGTTCTATTTAAACTTCTCCAGGAAAGGGAAAATGGGGTTAGAGGATCTGAGAGTAGGCTTGAAAGGTAATCACACACACACACACACACACACACACACACACACAGAGCTGAGTGGGGCTCCAAAACCAAAACCAAAACCCAAACCCCAAGAGGGAAAAATGCACAACTAGTCATCACAGGAAGATAAAAGGTTTTTTTTGGCCACATCAGCCAATACTTAGGATTTACTTCTGGCGCTGTGCTCTGGTGGTGCTTGGGGAACTGTACGGGATGTCAGAAATCGAACCCAGTTCAGCTGCATGCAAGGCAGGTGCTTTACTCACTGTACTCTCTCCAACCTCAATGTAGCTCATTTGAAAATAAAATAAATTTATTACAAATAAAGGAAATTAAGCACTTCTTTTTCCTGTTACACTAGCAGAGGTTGATATTTTTTTTCTACGGGTCAGGGCTGAATAGTGTAATGTGCTCAACGTGCTTTGTACGCAGGAGGCCTAGTTCAGTAGCTGGCACACCATCAGATGATCCTCTAAGCAACACTGTGTGACTTGGGCACGGGTGGTCTAGGACTACCTCTAGCACCACCAGGTTCAGGTCTGAAAGAACAGATGTGAGCAAGTTTCTCTATTGCACTAAAAAATGAACTGTGATTTAGAATGTTACTATTCTCGGGGCTGTAGTGATAGTACAGTGGGGAGGGCGCTTGCTCTGTATGTGGCCAACCTGGTCCCCACCATCCCTGAGCACTGCCAGAAATGATCCTGAGTGCAGAGCCAGGAGTAAGCCCTGAGTATAGCTGGGGGTTGGGGAAGGGGCGCGGGGAGGGGAGCTCCAAACAAACAAGCAAGCAAATTGCTATTCTAGCCCTCAATAAATCATCTCTCCAGAGCGTAGTTAGTTCAAAGTACTGAAAACAAGCTTTGCTTGGAGGCCTACCTTTGGTCTTGGCACTGTATGGTCCCCAGCGTACTGCCAGGAGTGACCCCTGAATACAGAGCTGGGATTGAGCAGACCCCTGGGCACTGGTGGGTGTGGTCCCAAAGGCAAAACAATAGATCTATAGATCTAGTTGATAAATCTAAACGGCAGCTACAGACCAGCAAAAAAATGCTTGAGGGAACGCTACTTCTGAGGCAATGCTGCCCCCTGCTGGCACAACAAAAACCTGAATGTGATCAGTTTGTGGATCTTAAAACAAATTTACAGGAAATGCTAATGACGTAGGAATATATTAAATATGAAGGACTGAATCAGTAAAATCTGGGAAATGTACAAGAAAAATAACCTGGAGATAAACTAGAGAAAAATTAGAGTGGGCTCTTCCCATGTATTTTAGATGGTTCTTGATTTAGCTATGTTATTTCTGGGGAGCTGCAAGAAGCAGCACAAAGGCATCACTCCTGGTGTGGCATGGGGACGACCACAAGGGGCTCTAGGGATTGAACATTTGGCCTCGTGCAAGGCAAGTGCTCTGTCAACTATCTCTTTGGGCCCGATTTAAGCCATGTTTTGAATAAAAATTGGTATTTTAAGAGATTACTAATTTGGGGAGTGTGATGAATTGTTGTGGATGCCACACCTAGTGGTCTGGGAGCTGAATCCAGAGTCTAATACTTGAGCTATATCCCTGGCCTCTGCTATTTGTGTTTTAAGGAGTTTATATATTCCAAAACACATGTTGTAATATTTATAAATAAAAGCACAGAACATCTGGATTTGCTTCAAATTATCTGCAGGGAGGAGAGGCACATAAGAATGGGGTTATGGATGAAATAAAATTAGCTATGACTTGTAACTGCTAAAATCTGGAGGCTCATTATTTGTCCACTTTTATGTGATTAAAATCTTTCATAGTAAGTAATATAGATAAGAAACAACAGGAGTGGAAGCCAGCCACCACTTGAATTAGTAATTATTTCTTCAGTTTTCTCAAGCTAAATCTGAATGACTGTGAAACTTAAAACCCTTAAAAGTTATCAAAATACTCAAGATAATAAGAATCATAGACTAGTGGTTTTCAGCCTTCTTTATCTGTGGATTGCTAAGGCAGAAATAATTTTATGTGTTTTTAGTTTTAAAATATAATATTAAATGAGAACTGCGTGTTGAAAGCAGCAATAACTTTTGCACAGTAGTTGAAAACCACTCCTACCGACTACACGAAACAAGATGAAACTCAGTATTCCTTTCAAGCCCTTACCACTGGCTTCACTGCTGTCCAGAAATTCTGCAACTGGGCCGGAGAGGGCCAAGTGCCTGCATGCACATGTGAGGGCGGAGTGATCCCCCACGCTCAGCAGGACTCTGGCACTCTGCTGCCACAAGAGATTTTAGCCCTCACTGCAGCCAGGCGTGTGCAAGGGCTGAACTAAGCAGGGGGCACATATGTGACCCCTGACAAACATATGTGCGAGCACAATCCAGCACGTCCCTCAGTCAGTGCCACATCATCAATGGGGGGGGGTGAGGGGAAAGAAGAGAGTATGCGGTATTACTAGAAAACATAACGGGCTGAATAAAGTAACATGAGTCACTATTCCATAAGACAGAATGCCATTTAGTCAGATAAAATCAACTTAGTGTTTCATAAAATAACTTTAAGTCATAACATGTCAAAAAATTTTCCTCTTTATTTAAACGTAAAACACATTTACAGCATGCAGGTTAACTTAAAACAAAATTATATGGCGTCTTCCCAAACCAATATCTCTGACTACATCTTTAAGCAATGAAATTAAACCTACACATTCCACAGGTAGACCCAAACTCTGTTCTATCACCTCATGTCAAACCAAGAGTTAAGCACAACAGGTTTCTTAAGTTAGGCAAATAATTTAACTGATCACCATGAATAAATATGACTCTTTTATTTCACTGAGTTTTCCTTCTGAACAACATATCAATACCATTCAGAGGAACATTAACATATTCAGTCAAAAGAAAAGATGCTGCAAACTGAAGTGACAATGCTACAGATGATCAGAGAAGTTCATTTATAAGGGTAAATGCTGTGTTTAGTGGCCTACCAAAGCAAAAAGACAGCTCACTGAAAACAAATTTATGAACTCCTTTGTACATTTTGTGAGTCTGAAATTATAAACAGAAAAGAACGGTTAAGATATTAAAAAAAAATCTAACATTGTGTATGCTGAACCAACCACATGCTAGTTACAATTCATTGTTTGTTATGCAGCACCAATACCTGTGATGAATCTTACAAGAATGAAACTACCATACTCAGACAAAATAGAAAGAAAAAAAAAATACCCTGCTTATTTTAAGAAATGACCAAAAAATGTTTTCATTTCAAAACAAGTATGTTTATGTGAAAGCAGCCAGACATTTTTCCATTTAAAAAACTATCCTTGCAAATGGCTGTAGCACTTTTTAAAGTTAACTACAACTCCAATCTTGTCAAAGTTTCATCTCAATTTTTGGAGTGTTTTGATTAGTCCTAAAAAGCAACACAAGAAAGGTTGCAGACTATAACAGCAATAATTTTTGACTGTTAAAAAAATAAATAAATAAATTTATCTTTTAAATCAAAATTATTATAAAAGTGGAAATTACGATAGTTAAGGAAATAGAAAAATAAGCCAATCATGATACGAATCTTCTGACTATGGCTCCAAATTTAATACAAATATCTGTGTATAAAACTTTTTCAAAAAGTTAATTCTGCCATATCCTAACAGAACTTTCCAAGTTTCTTCACTGACTGAATAACCTTAAAACCCCATTCTCTGCTACCATAATTATAGTCAAACCCCTCCACGGATGAAGCAGTATTAAAATTTCCTCCCCTATTACTTTTATAGTTTCTTAAAAGAAACGACTTAATCATCTGAGGAATAAGCAGCAAAACCAGGTTCGCTTAGTACTAATTATAAAATTATGGGCTATAGCCAAAGTAAGTTGAAGATTGGTGACTTTCGAACAATTTACTATTTCTAGAATTAAAAAGCAATAAAATTATAGTCTATGACAGTGTAAACATCTCAGGGATTTCAGACCAAAATGTCCCTATATCTTTATAAATTTATCATTTGTCCTGCTCTTCCACATTTCCCCTCAATTTCTGTAGGCCTTAAATTTAATCAACCAATGTATCATTAACATTACAGCATCATGTATAATCCTATCATTCATTTGATCATATTAAAATGACAAATTCCTATCTATCCAATTTGTGTGTGTACTCATGTGTTTGGGGCACATCCGGTGGTGCCCAGGATTTACTCCTGGCTTTGCACTCAGGAATCGCTTCTGGTGGGGCTCGGGGAACCATATGGCCACATGCAAGGCAAGGGCCCACCCACTGTCCTATCTCTCTGGCCCCTATACCTATCCAATTCTTAGGTTAATTACCACACTCACCAAAATAAAGCAGGATATTTTCACTCATCAAACAAATTGATTCTAGAGTTTGGAAGGAGAAATATAGTTTCCTTCCCAAACTCTCAAACTGAGATCTGATTTTAATATTGTGAGTATTTCTATACAGAATAATTCGGCAACAGGCATTTTGTGAGATAACAATTAAGCGGCCTTGCTCAAGTCTCAAATGCCTAGGCAGTTTTAAGGTTTCAGTGTCAAACAGTAGTTTTCAGAAGCAAACCAGAGACAACACAAATAATTTAACTCTGAAACCATTTCAAGGAATTTTATAGTACTGATCTATTTTGTCAGCATGTAGTGTTCTAAGTTGTAAATTTGAAATATATAATCTAAATGCTTCATTTTTCCTAAAATAAGGAAGACATTTTAATAAGAAAAGGAAAATAAGCAGTAGCAGCTAGGTAATTGAAACTGAAGATTAAAATAAACACACACAAAAACAAGTACAAAAAGGACAATCCTATATGATACAGTAAGCTTGGCACAGTGAAGACTAAATTTAAGACATGAAAGACAAACTGTGTAATAAATAGGGCCACAGTTGTAAACTGTCGTTTTCCCTCCTAAGATGACAAAATTGCACTCTAGTGTTGGGAAGCAGCGGAGTTTACAAGAAGAGTGGGTAGGAAACAGCTGTACAGGCCAGGGATGATTTATACACTTAAAAAGTTATTAATTCTACAGTTGCCAAGGGGGCAGAGGTTATAGTCACTGAATGGTATCATGTCCTCTTCATACTTCAATCACTTCCAACACCTAAAAATGAGAGTAAAGAATGTATTTTTATTTACATAAGACTTAAGATAAACATAAAGGCACAAAACAATAGCTTAAAAAATTTGAGCCAACAGTTTCAACCATACTACAAATTAAAAAGATGACAATAGTAAAGATTTGATTTCATTTACCCCGTAGGCAGAACCCTGTAAAAGCAGTAAAATTAGCTCTTTGTTCTTATTCTTCCCAAGAGATTATGAAATATCTCCCCAGGTGATTATGAATCACATTTCAAAAAGACAATTAAAAGGGCAATAGTACAGGAGTTAAGGTAATGCAAGGCATCTGGCACATCCAAGTTTAATCTCCAGTCCCATAGGACCCAAACAGCATTTGCATTTTTGAGCCTGGTTGGCTAAGAACAGCCAGGAAAGGCTCCTGAGCACTGCTAACAAGGCCTCAAAAATAAAACAGAATCACTACCAACAATGATGAATAAAATGGAAACATTATAGTCAGTGACATTCTTAGGCCAAAGACCACCACTGGCAAAGCTGCCCAGAGTAGCTACACAAACGGAGGCAGTAAGGCATGTGAAGGGATAGACAGAAGAGGTATTTATGATAGGAAAGGAGGAAACAAACTATTTCAGCAATAACAACTGCTGGAAATGTATAAATACATTGCTATTGCCCCCCCCAAGGAATACTGCTTCAAAATGTTTCCCCAATCCTTTGTTTTCCCTTGTTATTTTTACTACAATAAAAAACCACTGTCCTTTTGACTAGTGATGAAATAAACCTGTACAGAATAGTAATTTTCTGATAATATTGGCTTGAAATTAGGTTCCCTGTCTCCCTCATGTGCTAAAATGCTGTCATTACACTAGGATCAGCATTCCCTTCAAGCAAAGACTAGCTATATTAACAAAGATCAAGGTCTAGCCTCTGACAAATGACATGAGTTCAAAGTTTTTTTGACCGGGAACCCGACAGTGCTGGTGACCACCTGCTAAGTATGCACTCCTACTAAGTAACACCACTCCCCTCGCATCGTGTTTTGATTGTGTTATCAACTACTTGAACCTTTAAAGTTATAATATACCAGGGCCAGGAATGGCTCAGAGGGTCAGAGTGCATGCTTTGTACCGTGGGAGGTCTGAATTTGGTCCCACACAACATGGATCCCCAAGCACTGTGATGGGAGCAGTCCCAGAGCACTACTGGGTATGGACCAAAAAAGAACAGTCATAATATGATAATATGTATAAAGAAATTTTCTTCTTTTTGATTTTGAGGGTCAAACAGCTGTGATCAGAGTTTATTTCTGGCTCTGTGCTTAGGGATCACTCCAGTCAGCGCTCGGGGAACCATGTGCAATGCCAGGGACTGAACCTAAGTCACTGGTGTGCAAGGCAAGCCTTACCCACTGTCCTCTCTTCAGCCCAAGAGAATCTTGAAAGATACAATACATTGTGGCATTTCTGGATGACTCACATCTGATCTACTTTGTAGGTTTTTTTTTTTTTTTGTAAAGATGCAACAAAATGGACAGTATTATCAGCTAAGATGCAAGTTTGTGAAGTCTTACTATATAGCAGTGTTAATATGCTATAAAAACCTTAAGAGCCAGACAAAATGGTGCAGTGCCTTGGACTGCATGCCTTGTAAGCAGAAGGTCATGAGTTCAAAGCTTCAGGGTCCCATATGTGCTGATAGATCAGGAGCTCTGGTGCCACAAGAAACTTACACTTACACTGTGTTTAAGTACCACAAAAAAGAAGTATAATCCCTACACCTAAGAAAGATGCCCAAGTACCACAGCCAGGTCACTGTTCAAGCCTTAGTCATCTCAGCAACAGCATCAGCCAGAAGAATAAAGAAAAAGAGGGAGGGGAGGGAAGAACCTTAAGATGTTTACGCTTTACACTTGGGGGGTTAATCTGGAAACTAAAAGGCGAGAGGAAATAAAAGATAGTTCACAGTTCAAGTTTCATGTACAGAAATTTAACTATTAGAAAATTTCAAGTTTGGAAAAAATACAATGACGTGTCTAGTGAAAGTTATATACTATGACATATTAGAATAACAAAAGCTTTAAAAAGTAAGACGATGTGGAGTATAGAATAACATGAGGCTGATACCCAAGGACAGTGGATACAAGGGTCAGGAGGATTGCCCCATAGCTGGAAGCCTGCTTCATGAGTGGAGGGGAGAAGGCAGATGGAATAGAGAAGGGATCACTAAGAAAATGATGGCTGGAGGAACCAGTCGGGATGGGAGATGTGTGTCGAAAGTAGATAATGGACCAAACATGATGACATCTCAGTGTCTGTGTTGCAAGCCATGATGCCCAAAAGTAGAGAGAGAGTATGGGGAATATTATCTGCCAAGGAAGCAGGGGGAGGGTAGGGAAGAGGGTATATACCGTGGATATTGGTGGTGGGGAATGTGCACTAGTGGAGGGATGGGTGTTTGATCATTGTGTGATTATAACCCAAACATGAGAGCTTATAACTATCTCACAGTGATTCAATAAAATTAAAAATAAATAAAAATAAAAAATAAAAGTAAGGCTATAAATATTAATAGAACTTAAACAGAAGAAAGTGTGCCAAGTTGTTTTTACAATATGATACATCTGAAAAAAGGCACTAATGTGGAGGCTGGAGGTACAGCAGGTAGGGTGTTTGCCGTGTATGTGGCCGACTTGGGGTTTGATCCCCGGCATTCCGTACGGTCCCCAAAGCACCACTAGGAGTAATTCCTGGTTACAGAGCCAGGAGTAACCCCTGAACATTGTAGGCTGTGACCCGAAAAGACAGAACAACAACAACAACAAAACTCACAAAACCTACACTAATGTATGAATCCAAGAAACTGTTTCAATAACTAATGGTAGAACATTCCCATTTAGAGCTGTAATTCAAACCCCAGATAAAAATGTACAAACCTGTGGGTAATGCATGAAGCCTACGCCTGTTTGCCTCCTCCACCTCTCACTGCCACTGGCTGGCTGTTCTGAACAAATGCACCTCCTCCACGAATTGCACTTGGATGAGTAGGAGAAGCAGCGGGATGTTGCCCAGGACGAATAGGTTTAGCTAATAGGAAAAACAAAAACCAACTTTAGGATAGGTCTTACACGAGAATGTAATGTCTACGTCTCTGTGCTTTATCTCTCCTGTCTAGTTCTTATTTATGAAACTTTGCTCTCCGGGGCCAGAGCGATAGTACAGTAGGTAGGGTGTTTGCTTTGCACGCAGCTGACCCAGTTTCAAACTCCGGCATCCCATACAGTCCCCCAACACCACCCGGAGTAACCCCTGAACATTGTTAGGTGTGACCCAAAAAGGAACAAATAAACTTTGCTCTTTTCCAACAATGCCATTAATTTGGTTAAATTAGAAAATACAAATACTTTTCAAGTTACAACATTCAAACCTAACAGGGCCTCTTCAAGCTCCTTATACTGGTGGACCAGCACTTGTCCTGCACACTGGTCTAGAGACCAGCTAATGCCAAGACTAACATAAACCCTGGGCTAAAGGTTCTAATGTATTCTACTAACCAATCTGAGCAGAATGTCCTCTTCTGGCCATATTCTTTGACCTCACTGCTTCCTTTATGCGATCTACTTCTTGCTGATAGCGTTTGCGATCACGAGATGCATTTTCTTTGGCTTCTTTCAGTGCTGATTCCAAAGCTTTCACTCTTTCTGCTGTGGCTCTCAGTCGCTTTTCTAACTTAGGAAGTTCGCAGCGGAGATCGGCATTATCACGTACCAACTATGACACATACAAAAAAAATGTATTCTAAATGAAGTGAAATTCATCAGTTATACAGTTGGGGGTGGGGGGCGGGGGGTATACTGGGGATTTGGGTGGTGGAATATGGGCACTGGTGAAGGGATGGTGTTTGAATATTGTATAACTGAGACATAAACCTGAGAACTTTGTAACTTTCCACATGGTGATAAAATTTAAAAAAAAATAAATAATTAAAAAAAATGTATTCTAGCTTTGTCAAGATGACTTGAGGAAATGTTAAGTATTTCATAACTTCTCTTAAGAAGTAAAACTATGTTTTATATTAAGATTTACCATTTAGCTAATTTAGTCTAGGCAGCAACATGCAAGGAATATACACATCCATCTATTACATATTTATTTCTCACAAAAATAGTTTCACTGTTTTGGGGAGATGGGAGATTTTTTTTTCCTTTTCTGAAGATATGACAATAGCCAGTATGCTCAGTAAGACGCGAATTTGGTAGGAATGTATATTCTTTTATTTTTTTGGCATTTGGATCACATCCAGTGGTGCTGGGGATTCAAACAGCGGTTAGCCACTTGTGAAGAAGGCACATTAATCCCTGTACTATCTCTCCAGTCCTGAATATTCTTTTAGACACAGTAAGACCCACAAGTAAACATAAACTCAGGAAGCTCCTTCGTAAGTACTAAAGAAAGATTAAATTTGGTTGGAGCCAGAGCAATACCACAATGGGTAGCGCATTTGCCTTGCACTCGGCTGACATGAGTTCAATACCCCAATCCCGTTTGGAGTGATGCCTGAACACAGAATCTAGAAACAGGAGGAAGCCCTCAGCAAGCCAAGTGTGTTCCAAAAAATAAAATAATGTACTGTCGTCCCATTGTTCATCGATTTGCTCAAATGGGCACCAGTAACGTCTCCATTGAGAGACTTGTTGTTACTGTTTTTGGCATATCGAATACGACACGGGTAGCTTGCCAGGCTCTCTGAGAGGGATGGAGGAATCAAACCTGGGTCTGTTGCATGCAAGGCAAATGCCCTACCCGCTGTGCTATCGCTCCAGTCCAAAGAAAAGAACTTGAAAAGAACTAAAATCCTAGAAAGGGAATACGTTTTCACCCACCTCCTTTTGACAAGAATTGTTAAAAATATTCCTTTAAAACATGCTACCCATCTATTCATATAAATGCTAGATAAAATAATAGAATAGCTCAAGATATAAAAATTCCTTAGGACACTAAAATAACCAAATAGTTGCCCAGCTTCAATTTTTGTGTAAAATGCTGCAATTACCACAAAATACATTCTTTATTACCTGTTTGTGCACTTTAGTGAGTTGTTCAAGATTATTTTCAAGAAAGGAGATTTTCTGCTTTTGGGCAGCGCTGCCTCCAGTGTCATCTGAATCTACCTCAGCACTCTAGAAGATGATGAAGATGAAGAAACCTTAGTTCAACTCCCAAAACTTCTTACAACAAAACTTCATTCATGAACACAAAGAATCACACTAAGCAGGATTTATACATATAGCCACGCTGAATTGTTTTATTACCTTTTTAACTCTGGTGGCCAGGTCCTGAACAAAGAGTTTCCTCAAGTTGTGTAAAGTCTGAAGTTCTTTTGCCTTGAAAGAGGAACAGCAACATTTTGGAACTTAAATCAGTTAAAAAAAATTTTTTTAAAGGCGGGGTGGAGGGTGCTTAGTAAACATTCCCCAATCTTATTTATTTCCAAGTTTTTCTTACCACTGTCTCTTCTAAACCTTTCAAGTCTTGTCTTGCTTGTTCTCGTCTGTCTTGCATAACTCTAAACAGTAAAAGAACAGAAATTTATATTTCAAATTTTGAGTTCACAAAATCCTAGCTTTATTTTAGTACAAGAGTGGAATCAAGTCTAAAAGGATTAAAAATTCGGGGGATGGGTGGGTGGAGAATAATGTCAGGAATCAAGACCTAGGCATCACCCTTGGAAGGCATGCACTCTTACACTGCTTTACATAAAAAAAACAACAAAAAACAAGTGTATCCTTTAAGGGAAAATTTACCTTATCTTTTAAATCTATACTTTGTTAGCATTAAACTTATATAGCAAAAGATAAAACGTGGCAAACTTCAAAGGATAAGGAGCAGTCTTTCTAAACTGAGAAATATTTATACAATCCCAGGAATTTAAGTATATAAAACAGGTATACAAATCAAACACTGACAATAAATCACAAAGTAAATTTTAAACCATATGAGGCAACAACCCATAGTTTAAAAGGCAAGTTTTAAAATATGCTACATAGAACACATTTATTCAAAATAACTCTGGTTAACTAGGAATGAGATTCTAAATTGTTAGAAGTAAAAACACTTTAGAGTGTATATATCCCAAACAAAAAAATGGATGCAATTCAGAAGGATCTGCGTAAAACTGAAATGATCCTCATAATGTGACCATCCTAACAATAACAGGGTAAGAAATTGTCTTACAAATTCAAGGCATTCAAGACCTCAGATTCTAAAAATCTGAGAACTACAGTCTTAGTAAATTGAGATAAATGGTTAGTTTGTTCAAAAGGTAAGGCTAAAATTTATGAAAGATCATATTTGACAGAAATTCATTTTGGGGGCAGATACTGAAATCTCAATTACTTAATGCCATGGTTCAGATTAATTTTTGTGATAAACTGAAAACAAAGGTGGCACAGAAACAGCAAGCAGTTCATAAGCACAAATCTGAATCTTGACTGTCAGTGAAGTGACTTTATCGTGACTAAAGCACAGGAACACATAGCAAGCTTTTAGGTATAAGCCAGCACACCTCAGAGGACTTCAGGAAAGCACAGGGAGCTTCAGGCTGGTGGGCCAGTTGAGGTACGGGGAGAGGGCAGGGGCCTACGTGACTATGCATTTTTGCCATCTGAGTGTTCAACATTTATTAGCACCACACTCTAACCAACTGAGCTAACCGGCCAATTAACTATACTTATTTATAATGAGCTGGAAATTGTCTCAGTGTTGTGAGCTGCTTTCTAACAAAACAGAACCACAGGGCACAGGAATCCAGATTTAAAACCTTAAGAATCTTACCATCCCCACAACCGGCCCTCTCTTCGTTTTGATTATCAGTAAGAGAAATGTGCTAGTGTGCCAACACACAGGGAATTTACCTGGTGTTCACTGCTCCAGGTGAGTTTACAGAACCTATCTGGTTCTAGAAACAGGCTACCCTGTTCTCTGTAAAAAACCTATGACCATGCAGAGGAGATGGATACTTTCAGCACAAGAGTCCAACAGCTTCGTATATACACTAGTTTGTATCCTATAAAGTCTTTTCTCGATCTATTTTGAAAACAAAAATAAAAACCTGTGCCCATTAGCCTGTACAAAGTGAAAAGTGTATCTGTTGGATGTATACCAGCAATACTGATCTTAGCTTTTAAACTTGAATTGAAAAAATTTACTCACGTAAGTTCATGTAGTTTTCTACTCTTTTCCTGATCTGTAGCTTTCAACTTCTCATGTTCTACTCTCAGACGTTCCTGTTCTAACATCATTTTCTGGTTTTGGCTGATAAGAGAAAACAAAAATGTAACAGAATATCAACATCTTCATTTCCTGTATGCTGTCCCTCACAGGAGGACCATTTGTACGTTTCATACTTTGATTTGAAACAACTATTTAATTCCTTTTATCTTTTATTACCCTGAACCACTGTCCCCAATCCATTAGGCTATTAAGACCAGTGTCCTAAACTTTGTCATCATTTGTATATTATTTAGTATCCTTCAGTACTAAGATCAAAAAATAATTCAACTGAGACCTTCAGTTCCTATAAATTTTAAGACCACATGTATGAGGTTATAGAGGAAAAAAAAGTACTTCAGATAAACTAAACATTATTTCTCAATAAAATTTTTGTTCTTATTGTTTAATGGAGTAATAACTGACAGTGCTTAAGGCTTACCTGGATCTGCGCTTGGGGAACCATATGCAGCACCAGGGATTGAACTGGGGTCATTTATATGCAAGACAAATGCCTAACCCCTATACTACCTCTCTGGCCCCTTAGTTAACCCCCCATCAGCCCTGTCCCCAATAGTGTTGGAGATTTAAGCCAGGGCCTCACACACACAAGGCCAGACTATTCTGTTGAGCCACATCCAGTGATGCTAGAGGGAGGTGGAGGCATGTATCCTCCCACTTAAATCATCAACTTAGGGTACCAGCTAAGCACATATTTCAAAAGTTAAGGAAATTATGTGGAGGAGATGGGGGTATCTTATCTGTAATAGAGGGCAGAGTTGGAGAAGTATTTCTTTTCCATAAAGTTACATCAAAAAAAAAAAAAAAGAAAAAGAAAAACAAAACAAAACCCAAAAACCTAAGAAAAAAGATACAAAAACAATGGGCAATGTTCTAGGGAAACAGCTCAAGGGCCCCAGAGCAGCACGTGCCTTATACACAGAAACCCCAGGTTTGATATTCAGCACCACCAGGCCCCAAGCATGAGCACAACGGCTCACTTGTTACAGAACTGGCCCAAAACCCGAATATATGTAACACATATACATAACTCAGAAGTTATACTCATAGATAAAAAACTATTTCTCAAGTCAAAATCTCAACAATAATAGGTTTCTAATATACCCATATTGCCCATAAGTAAATATTTTCTAAGCATTCAATCTCTTCCAACTTCTAATATCTTACAGCAAGAAAGAAGGAGTACTTACTCTTGAAGATCAGTAATAACCTTTTCTTTTGCCTCAACTTCATCTCTCAAACTACTAATTTGTTTCTGATGAGTTTCTCTGTGGCTTTGGATCTGCTGTTCAACAGCTTGCTATAATTATAACAAAAAAAATGTTAACGAAGTCCAACTCTACAAGATAAAAATGGATTAAAGCCATCTTTAATTAAGCCGTAGAACACAATGTCATGCCAAACTTGCCTTAACTTCATTCGCAGTCTGAACTTTATTTAAGTGCTCCTTTTCCATTTCATGAACCTTCTCTGTGGGGAGACAGGAAAAACCCTTCCAGTTATTCATTCACTTAGAAATACATGGGTTTCAAAAGGGATATTCAAATCCTTTACCAATACTATAATACTTGGCTTTAATACTTTATTATTACTTTTATTTATTTTTTCATCATTTCCAGCTTTTCAGGTTTAAGCCCCAGGTTTAATCCCCAGAACCAAATGGTCTTCCTCTACATCCACACAACCAGGTGTGACCCCAAAACAAAACAAAACAAAACAAAAACCATGAAAGGCTTAAGCTGAATGATTAAGGTGCTTGTCTGGCATGCTGCCAATCCTGGTTCAATCTCTGGCACTGCATGGTCCCCTGAGTAACACTGGGTGTGGCCCACCTCCCACCAGGAGTTGGTCCTGGTTCTGCACTCAGGAATCACTGCTGTTGGTGCTAGAAGGGAGGCATCCAGGGTACCCGGGGTTGAACCTGGGTTGGCTATATGCAAGGCAATCACCCTACCCACTGTATTAACTCTCTAGCCCCTCTTTGCCCAACAGCTAAACAGAAGGCTCGGGACATGCCAAGGAAATGAGGTAGCTTTCCAAGCACCTGATACCAAGAAACAATACAACATAGACACAGACGCAAAAAGACAGACACAAATACACCTTCATTACACTTTGTGGGAAATCCCCTGGCAACTTTTTCAGTTGAATGAGGTTCTATGATTTATAGCATATCAATGATGGTTTCCCATGCATATAATTCCAATACCACATCCATCACTAGTGTATCCACCTCCCTACTCCAACAGCCCTCCCCTTCAGCCCTATCCTTTACCAACTCAACTGATGGATCAGTTCTAAATTGGCAAGTTTAATAGTTGAACACTATTTCAAAGTATTACTGAAAGTCACATTAAATTGCATCATTTATTACTTTTTATGCCATCTGTAATCCTATTCTTTAGTATGAACATAGGTTTACTACCATTACTGTATAAAGAATAAATCAACACAAATATAACTCACAAATAACTGGAAGTTATTACTTACCTTGTGCTCGAAGCTGGACTAGCTCCTCACTAAGAGAATCAACAGATTCCTCCAGCTGTCTTTTCTTTTGTTCCACGTTCTGAAGGTATTCGGTCAGTGATTTGATTTTTGCTTCATGCTATGGGAAAAAAATATACTAAGTAGGAAAATCTCACACATACCTCTTACAAAGACTATCTGGCAGTAAGTTTATCCCTATAGCCAAATACAATAGATATAAAGAGAACAATATTTGAATCAACAAATGTTCAGGGACCACAGTTAAAATAAAAATTTAATCAAAGAAATAGTTATCTTGTAGTTTATAAACATGCACACTAAGATACTGAAGGTGAAGATATGAGATAAAATACTTATGGCTATCTCCATTTGATATTACCATCTACCCTTCTACAATTTCTACATAGTGAATGGCCTCATCTATTTGACTGTCAAAGCCACAACACTAGACCCGCCATTTTGTCTACCTGAGAATTCTTCCATATTCTTCAACTGTTATACCAGTCACATATTTTTTCTAGTAAATTTCTCCCTTAACATACACATTAGCAAATAAGACCACTTAAACAATTCATTACTGCAGCTAGTCTAGGGAGTGAAATAAATCTGACTAACAACCTTTTACTCTGTTTCTCATAAGAAGGAAGAAGTTGTTTATGACACATACTTGGGAGATGCGAAGCTGGCAAGCTGCTAACTCCTTTTCATTTTCCTCCATTTTTTTGTTGCTCTCGGTCTGTGTGCCTTCTAACTGCTTACAGCGTTTTACCATTGTTTTAACTTCTGATTTCATTTTGCTAATGTAGAGTCTTGCAACAGTGAACTCTTCATCTATCATGCCAGTTCCTTCAGGCTGCTGCAAGACAAAATGAAATAAAAATTAAAGGCAAAAGTGTTCAATGTACTTACCCAATTTGAACCAAAAATCTTAAAACTATATATTTACCTTAATAAATATAGTTTTTTATTTTAAATAAAAACTATATATTTATATATAGTAAATTATATATTATAAATTATATTATATAAATTTATATACAATTTTATGAATTATATATAAATTATATATATTATAAATTATAAATTGTATTTATATATAGTAAATTTATATATAGTAAATTAAACCTTAATTTTTGCCTTTTTTACTTTTGAAAAATGTTATCTGATGCTTATAAGAGAAAATACAGAAAGCAAACCTAAAAATCAAAAACCTTAATAAGTTGTACTTTCAATTTTAGATGTTCTCACATGCCTTCTAATAAACAGTGAGTCATGTGTTAAGTTTCCTTTAAACCAGCCCATATACTAATAATGAACAAGTGGAATTTGAAATACAAAACAATCCCATTTACATAAGAAGCAAAAATAAAAAGAAAATACTGGGGTATAAATGTCAATACAGTATGTGTAAGATATACATGAGGGTTACTTATAATTGCCAATCTAATTTATACAGCTGAATAAATAAACAAACATCCTGGTACACATCCATGCAATAGAAAAAAAATTCTTTAAGTGGACACTGGTGAGGGGATTGGTATTGGGCCATTACATCTGAGCTCAATTATGAATTTGTAAATCAGGGAACCTCAATAACAGCAACAAAAGAGCTATCAGGCTGGGAATATGACTCTAAGGGCTGGAAGGAAGTCAATTTGAAAAGGCTAATAAGGGGCTGGAGCAATCACACATCGGGTAGGGCATTTGCCTTGCACCCAGCTGACCCGGGTTCGATCCCCAGCATCCCATATGATCCCTCAAGCACCACCAAGAGTAATTCCTGAGTGCAGAGCCAGGAGTAACCCCTGAGTATCGCTGGGTGTGACCCAAAAAGCAAAGAAAAGGCTATACACTATATGATCCCAATTCTATTATTTTGGGAAAGGCTAAGATAATGAAAAGATCAGAGGCTATAAGGGATATAGAAGACAGGACTGGATAAGACACAAGGTGGAAATTTACTAAGGTGAAAGCCATTCTATGACACTGCAATGGGGGACCTACAGTATACAATAAAAATATAACAGTGAGCCTACTATAAAAGTGCAATTCATGATGTTAAAGGAAAAAAATGTAAATGATAAAATACTGAGCATCCACATTCATTAATTAAATGAGCAAATTAAATTATGTGCAGAGCTGACTCGATTTTGAAGGGCACAGTAGGGGGGAAGCAGACCAACAGTCAGGGAACCTGTAATGTAGCACCAGCCCCACCATTAAGCAGTTTCACTTTTTACTTTTTAATCCATACCACTTTCATCTAAATTTATTTGAACATGGGCTGGAGACAGACAAAGTGAGGTAGCATGTATATGTGTAAGTATGTGTAAGGCTGTAAGTCCAAACACAGTGTAAGGCTAGTATGTGTAACGCTTTATGTCCAAACACAGTATGATGGGGCACAACTTGGAGTAACTCCTAGAAAAATAAGACCAGGGAGTGTGGAGAAAGAACAGCGGGGAAAGGCATGTGCCTTGGCATAGCCAACATGGGTCTGATCCCCGGCACCCCATATGGTCTCATCAGCCACCACCAGGAGTGATCGAGAACAGAATCGCAAGTAAGACTGGAGCACCTCCAGGTGTGGCTCCCTCAAACTAAAACCAAAAAATTAAAAAATAAATAAATAAATAAAAATTGGAGGCCCCGAGACATAATACAAGAGTTAAGGCATTTGCTTTGCACATGGCCAACCCTGGTTCAATTGCTGGCATATATGGTTTCTAGAAGTGACCACTGAGCATGGAGCAAGAAGTAGCTCCCATGCATCTCTAGGGATGATCCCAAAATAAGTAAATAAAATGGGGGTGGAGAGGTGGACTACACCAGTAGTGCTCAGGGGTTGCTCCTAGTGGTACTTGGGGGACCATGAGGTGATGGGAACCAAGTTTGCAGGGCAAGTACTCTACCATTGAGCCATAACCCAGCAATACAAGAATGTATTTTAAAATATTATTTGAACATGATTTTTTTTTTCAAAAAAGAAGCTGCATACCTAAAAAGCTAGTTTTTAATAATACCTTTCTAGTTTAGTAATATGAAGTAAATCTATTTTTCCATCTCAGAGGATTTCTGCGTAACTTTCTGCAAGACCATCAATTCATCTTAGAATAGTGGACAACAATCAGACTGATGGTGAAGAGAGCGAGTCACCCAGGATTTAAATAACCTTTCCTTTGTTTCAATCTTGCAACATAAAGACATGACATTATACTGGGACCTGAGCAATAGTACAATGGGTAGGGGAAAGGGTAAGTCACATGCAACTAAACTGCCCAAAAACCCAACCCCATCCAAAACTGGGGAGAGGAGATGAACAGGTATTTCCTCAAAGAGCACATCAAGATGGCTAGAAGACACATTAAAAAAAAAAAAAGTTTTGGGGCTGGAGCGATAGCACAGCGGGTAGGGCATTTGCCTTGCACACGGCCAACCTGGGTTCAATTCCCAGCATCCCATATGGTCCCCCAAGCACTGCCAGGAGTAATTCCTGAGTGCAAAACCAGGAGTAACCCCTGAACATCGCTGGGTGTGACCCCAAAAAGAAAAAAAAATTGTGATATATATATATATATATATACACACACACACACACACATATACCAATGGAATACTATTCAGCTATGAGAAAACATGAAATGCTGCAGTGTACTACAACTTGGATGGAATTGGCCTGTGTCACACTAAGTGAAAAAAGTAATAAAGTAAAAGGTAAATATGAGATGATCTTGCTCATATGTGGAGTATAAAGCAACAAAGCAAGGGTTAGACAACTGCAATGGAAACAAATCTTGAGACACAATCAACAGAACTGAGAACTGTTGGAGAAGGGGCCATCAGTAAAATGATGGTGGCATCTTGAAATACAGTGCAGGGACTGGTAAAGTATTCTGCAACTATGAAACAATGACTTCATTACTGCTCTAAATTATGTTACCTCAATTTAAAACAAATGAAATAATTAAAAACAGTAGCTTTGAATAGTAACAGAAGAAATGCGCATACCAAATTGAAAAACATCCAAATGATGTAAAAACTGGGCTTCGGGTTTTTATTACAAATAAAAACAAGTTTTTATCTTTGGTACTATAATTAGGCTTTAGTCAAAAGTAAAGTCCAAATAAATTACTGCATGCACCATACAAATCTTTCATGTTACACACACTATTTTTGCATTTAAAGTGTCTGCAATTTAAAAAATCTGCAGGATCACTAAAACGTTATTGCCACTTATCTAGTACAAATATAATTAATACCCGTATATTTTAAAAGATGAAAAAGGAAAGAAATAGGGGCTGGAGTACTAGCACAGCGGGTAGAGCATTTGCCTTGCACGCAGCCAACCCCGGTTCAATCCTCAGCATCCCATATGGTCCCCCAGCACCACCAGGAATAATTCCTGAGTGCAGAGCCAGAAGTAACCCCTGAGCATCGTCAGGTGTGACCCAAAAAGACCAAAAAAAAAAAAAAAAAAAAAAGAGAGGAAAAAAAATATAGCTAAAAAAAGTGGCAAAAGTTTGATAACTTTGAGAGTCATAGCTTTTATAAGTTTGAAAATTTTAGCAAAAATTTAAAACAAATCACTGGAGCTCATATATTAACTCAAATCATAAGGCAACTCAAATGAGTTTATTCAAAGTTTTAATTTCACAGTTGCTCAAACTGCATACCTTCATATATGGTACTTTACTATGATAAATCTCTAAATGCAAAATCTTTTCACAGAATCAAATATGGGGTACAAATAAATATCACTTACTGAATGTCTCTCTCCCCTTGAGTGTTCTTTATTCTCTTTCACTTTCACATATTTAAAATGAAGTTAATACCATCTAATACTACACATGGCTAGTTTAAGTATGAAAAAATGAGTAAGAAAAGAAATCTTTGGGCTGGAGCAATAGCACAGCAGGTAGGGCCTTTGCCTTGCACGCGGCCGACCCGGGTTCGATTCCCAGCATCCCATATGGTCCCCTGAGCACCACCAGGGTTGATTCCTGAGTGCAGAGCCAGGAGTAACCCCTGTGCATCGCCGGGTGTGACCCAAAAAGGCAAAAAAAAAAAAAGAAAAGAAATCTTTAAAACACAGTTAAGTAGTAAACAGAAGAGTAAGATATATAATTGTACTTAGCATTTGGTTATTATTTTACCTTTACATCATTATTTCCTACAGCAATTCCAATTTCTGCAAGGTCTTTCAGTAAAGATGCCATCATCTCAGTTGCTCGTTTCTTTTGGTGGTTGGTCATTTCCTTAAGTTTCTGAAGTTCAGCATCTATACTTGCTAAAGTTGCCTAACAACCAAAAACAAAATGGAGAATTAAATTCATTTAAAGATAAATTCAAACATTTGCAGACATTTCAAGTTTTCACCTAGTACTTACACAGGACAATTTTTTCTTGAATTATTTACTGAGTTCTGGGCTAGCTTCCAGATCAAATTTAGGATCTTGTCAGGTTATCAAACAACATACCCACTTAGTATTCCACTGAAAGCAAATAATTTGCACCATTTCACTGATTTTTGAGATTTAGAAATGTTTTGTGCCTAGAAATTGGAAACCTCAAAACGTACAATTTTCATTTATTTCCACAATGACTTATCTTTAGGAACTAAAACAAAGCAAATTAATGTTAGAATGGAAATGAACTTTTGAAAATAATCTACTTTCTATAAACTTATGGAAAAAATATCCACCTGAAAATTATTTCTGTACTAGATACAAGCAATTATCAGAAGCTAGTGATGAAATAGTATTGAGTTTAATTACTATAATCATAAATTTTAAGCAACAGCTGATTACCAACAACAAACTCACAATTCTGAAAAGCCTACCTCAATTAGACTACTTTCAACTCTGCTACAACTTTTAGGGGTTGGAGCAACAGTACAGTAGGTAGGACATGTGCCTTGCACATGGTCATCCCAATTCAATCCCCAGCACCTAAGATGATTCCCCAAGCCCGTCAGGAATTGATCCCTGAGCACAGAGCCAGGAGTAAGCCCTGCGCACCACTGGGTGTGGCAGAAAAAAAGCAAAATGAAAGAAAAAGCAAGCAAAAACCCCTCTTAATTATATGGTAGAATATATACCTTACATATGAGACCTAGAATCTAATGCTCCAACACCTTAGGTATATTTACAAATATTAATCATGTCACAAATCAGATGCTGCCATTTCTGAACACAACTTACTGGCTTTTAAATATTTTAAAACTAAAGAAATTTTATTTTGGGGAGGAGGGGAGCCAAGTCATAGAGGTGGTGCTCGGGGGATGTTCCTGGCTGTGCTCAGAAATGACTCCTGGAGGTGCTCAGAACCACGTGGTGCTGGGGGTTCAAACAAAGGATGCTAGACAAGTGCTTAACCTCTTAGCAACACTTTAGTCCCAACATATCATTTTAGCTGCTTATTTCTTCTGGTCATTTCCTAAATTCGGAATGAGTTGCATATGTTCACTCAATTTAATCTATAATACAGTTATCTCAAAAATCCATAATATAGCATGACATAGATGTTTACCCATTTTTTTTTCACAACTTAAAAAGTTACTTTAGAACACACAGAAATCTCGGAACTGAGCAACTCTCGGCAGAGATGGCCCAGGACTTTGCAACAGGCCTTCTCTGCTGGGCTGCTCCAGATTGGGGGCAGGTGCTGTCCCACCACCTGCCCTCTAAGAGCTCCAGCGGTCACCATTTTCTAGAAACCAGCAAGAAGCACCAGCTCCCACATGGCCACAATCCAGAGACACACACAGGAATCTCAGACACGAGCAACCTGCGGCAGCAATTTCTTCAGACCCTAATTATTAAAATCTTAGAATTCCTAAATCTTAGAATTTCTAATTATTAAAATCTTAGAATTCCTAATATAACATTATATTATAATGTGCACTGGGTGAAGGGATGGGTGTTGGATGATGGTATGATGAAAGTTCAAACATGAAATTTTTGTTACTGCATCTCACGGTGAATTAATAAAAAATTTTAAAAATTTTTAAAAGTTACTTGAAGCTTATAAAAATATATGGAACATAAAGAGGCTTCTAAATCTTATTACCCAGATCTATTACTTATTACCCAGATTTATTACTTTATACTAATAAAGAAAAAACTATAGCCTACCGATTTCTGATTTAATTCATCACTAAGCAATTCATATTCCTTGGTTTTGTCTTCCACTTCCTGAGATTTCTGATCATAATTGACAGCAAGCTCCTCTAAAGCTTGTAAAACTTCTTTTACTTCTTCTTTAGAGGCATCATTTTCTGCCTGAAGGCGATTCAGCTCAGCTTGCATATTATCTTGATCCCTTCTGGTGGACGCCAGAAGCTACACATAAAAATAAAACACATTTTAATCAAAAGCATACAGCTGCACTGTGAGGGACAAGAAGGAAATCAACTACTTTGATTGTGAAGAACCTAAGAAAACAAGTATAGAAGCAATACAAGATGGAGGGGAAAAAGTGCTATAGGAGAAATCAGACCACAGATTAGTGATTGATAGTTAAGGCAAAGAGAGGATATTTTTGTAGGGCAGGAGTTAAAAATCTTTTTCTCTGCCACTAGTCATCTGAATATTTATAACATATATCTATGTAATAGATGATTATATATAATTTATATAATCTTACATGTCAGCTCCATCATGAACAGGGACTAGACCACATGATTTTTTTCCCTTCTTTTTCGGTCACACCTGGCAATGCACAGGGGTCACTCCTGACTCTGCGCTCAGAAATTACCCCTGGCAGTGCTCAGGGGACCATATGGAATGCTGGGAATTGAACCCAGGTCAGCCATGTGCAAGGCTAACGCCCTACCCGTGCTATTGCTCCAGCCCCTAGATCACATGATTTTGCAGGCCCTATATGTTAGCAAGCTGGACGTTCCACAACCTTGCCATAAGGTATTCATGAAGAAGGTGACTGGCTCAGATAGAAAGATTTTCGTCATGCAAAGTAATTGAACAGAAAGAGATAAGGCATCTCAGTTCATAACTGACATGCTCAGAAAGAAAGGTCTGATGTTTAGATTTGTTTTCAAATTTGGACTGGGGTCTGGAGCACATTTCAAAGGATGAACGTGCAAAGACTATTCAATCTCCAGCACCCCTGCACTCAGCCTGCTGCCAGGGATGGTCCTAAAACAAAAAATAAAGTGAAAATTTTTTCTTTGGGCAACAAGAAATGACACCTGAGTTGTGCCTCAGGGAAACTTGAATCAACACACAAAATTCGACTGGAGAGAAACCAAGAGACAAATAAGGAGGAGATCACAAGTACCACAGTGACAAACACCTGGAAGTGTGTTCAAGTATGAATAATGGGGTGAAATGATAATGTAACCAGAAATAGGGGCCAGAGATGCTAAATGAAAAGAACAACAGAATCATGCAACTGTGAGTAATGGTGCTCTGAGAAATAATGCTACAGTTAATGTTAGTATAAAAATGTCTGAGGGGTCTGAAAGATGGCTCAATGGCTTACAACATCTGACAGAACAAAAGAAAAGCAAAGGGTCAGGAGTTCAAATCCTGATGCTGCAACATGCACTGAGGTAATCCTGACAGTCCTATTAGGAAAACCCAGAAGAGAGTTCACCCAATGACTAAGCAGCAAGCAGGTGAGAGAAAACAGAAAGATCTGACCACTATTAATTTTACCAATGGTAGATCTCATTCTCATTGATGTTTTAAATGTATGCCTTCATAAACTTAATTTTTTTGGTTTTTGGGTCACACCCGGCAATGCACAGGGTTACTCCTCGCTCTGAACTCAGGAATTACTCCTGGCAGTGCTTAGGGGACAATATGGGATGCTGGGAATTGAACTCGGGTCAGCTGCCTGCAAGGCAAATGCCCTACCTGCTGCACTATCACTTCGGCCCCTGCCTCCATAAACTTTAAATGAAGGAAACTTGGGGCTGGAGAGATAGTACAGAAGGTAGGGTGCTTGGAAACTTTAACGATGGCAAACATAAACGGTAAGTTAAATATATACCCAGTGAAGAAGGAATTAAAAAAATATATTTTTATTGTTATTTACATTTCCATAATAGAATCAAAGCAGAATACAAATCAGTATTCTGTAATAGTACTTTCAGACTTATATCTGTGTAAGTCAGTAAAAAGGAAACGTAGTTTTATACTCCTTCCCTCATTTCTGTATGTGAATACTTTACACACAAAAGGGACACCTAATGTTATTCCAGTCCAGTATAGTATGATAAGTTTTTTCTGTTATTCACTAAGAAATATTTCAAGACGGAAGAGGCAAAATAGCACTATACTTCAAGCTAGGAAGGATCAAGCTTATTCTTTAACAATCACCTACTAGCTTAAAAATTTAATAGGTCAATGTATTTACTAAAGAATAGGGGCTGGAGTGACAGCACATTTGCCTCACACGCGGCCGACCCGGGTTCGATTCCCAGCATCCCATATGCTCCCCTGAGCATCGCCAGCAGTGATTCCTGAGTGCAAAGCCAGGAGTAACCCCTGAGCATCGCCGGGTATGACCCAAAAAGCAAAAAAAAAAAAAAGAATAAATACTAAGGAAAGTTATCTTTTTCCCTCAAGTTAGATAAAAACGAAAATGAAGAGTCTTAAGAGGAAATACGTATGGCATTAAACCACAAGAAAAATTGATCTTATATGTTATCTACATAAAAGCATGCATATATCAAAAATACTCTTGTAGGACATTTTAAAGACTATTCAGAGCTCTGTAAAATTTGTTTAAGTGATAATGACAAACTATTAAGCTCTTTTGGAAGCAATATAAAAGATAATTAACTTACCTCTTCCTGATCCAACATTTGTGTTTTCAGTTTCTCTACCAACTGACTCTGTTGATTAATTTCTTCATCCTAAAATTTTAAAGTAATAAATTAACAAAGTGGCTCCAAATTCAGCGCAGCTTATTTCAATCTCTTAAGAAGCTGAGGTTGAGCCAAGAAGAGAGCTCAGAGGGTAGGAGTGAATGCTTTCTTATTGCCATACACACCACACGGGCTCATAAAGTAGGGCTCCAAAACAGAAAAATAAAATACAAATCAGTGTGTTGAAAAGATAAAACTTCTTTTTAGTTCTAGGTAATTGTTTATAATCAATTTCTATGGAGGAAGAGGAGGAGGAAGGGAAGGGGGAGGGGGAGAACTGATTCACACAACCAAGTTTAGTAGTGAGGGTTAATGGGAGGGGCACTGAGTTAATGGGGGAAGGTGGGTACATAAGTGATGGGCATGGTGTTGGAATTACATACAGGTGAAACCATCAGTAATACTGTAAACCATAGACCTGAATCAGCACATGTTGAAGGCTATTACTGAATATATCTATGCAGTCACTTTAAACCTATAAGCTGCTTAAAATAACAAGTACCACCTGAAGGCCAAACGTGATGCAGTAGTGGAGCACGTGCCCTGCATGCAAAGGCCTTAGATTTGATTCACTGCATTACACAACATAAAATACTTAAAAGTGAAACAAGAACAAAACCAAAACTTTCTTAGAGTTTACTATTCTGTTTTCTCTTCCTCTTGTTATTTTTCACACTACTGAATGGTATAATTAAAACAAGTTACTATTTCTATTCTAATCTCTTATGTAAGTGCCCTCCCCATTTTACAATGTGGGGGAAGGTGAAAGGAAGAGGAGAGAGACCATGCAGTGCCAGGAATCAGAATCAAAACATGTGCTCTAGCCCTCGAGCTATTTCATGTCCCATTATCTTTCAGAAAAGTCTTCAGATTCCAGATTCTAAGCCTGACCAATGATCCAATGTCAAATCTCCTTTGAAAGCTTTAGCAGGCAGCAGTTGGGGAGTTAGCTTGGAGGTGTGTATCATGCAAGGGTGAGCCCAAGGGTTCTCTGCCCTCCAAATGGTTCTGAGCACTGGCAGGTGCAGCCTGGGTGGTCCAGCTTGGACAAACAGACCCAGACTGTGTGGTCAAGGATTAGTAGGTGTGGCTCCTGAGTCTAGTTACCGAAGCACTGCTTTGAAGGTCCCTCTACCAAATAAAATAATTTAGATGAGAAATAGATATTCCTCATAGTTTCTACAAAGAAACTGAAATTATGCTTTTATTTATTGAGTGATGCTCAAAGTAAAGCGATGCTTTACTCCTGGCAGTAAAGCAAGTGATGCAAGTGGTTGAACTAGGGTCAGTCATATGCAAGGCAAATGCCTCAAAACCATTTTACTAGCATTCTGGATCCCAATATTTTACATTATTAATAGAGCAATTTTCAAAAGGTCAACATATTTCTTTTTAAAATTTTTTAATTTTTTAATTTTTTTTATTCTAAAAGGTCAACATATTTCAAGAATGAGTACATAGGCGATATGAACTGTAACATTCAAATTAGAAAATAAAAACACCCATGTTAATAATACTCTTAACAACATAATTAAACAGTGTAAATAATACTTACTTTGTCATCAAGTTGTTTGTACAATTTAGCAATTTCTTCTTCACACTTTCTTCTTTCAGCATCAGTAAAGTTTCCAGTGACTCCAATTGGGGCTGCTGGTTTATCACTAATAATAGAAATCTCCTTATCTGATGCAAAAGCTTCCAAGTTCGCTTTCTCTTTGTCAAACTGTTCATCAATAGGCACTGTCTCTCCTAAATAAGGCAAGAGATTATTAAAAGCCTACATCTATGTCATTAATTTTCATTTTATTCAATTACATCAGAACTTACCATTTACTTAACCCCTGAGATTAGAAAAATTGACAGTACTTTGATTCTACCCCAAAAATCCAGTTGCCTAATCTTGTACTTAATTTTATTTAAATCTAGGGAGCCTGCCATCTATGGCACAGTGCCTTTCAAAAGCTCCCAGTTGGCATTTTATCTGTTAGTTCAGATAAAATCAGAACTTAATGTAACATTTTAATTTCCCCTCCTGGTTTGGGGAAATACCTGGCAGTGCTCAGGGTTTACTCCTGGCTCTATGCTCAGGCTTTATGCCTGGCAAGTTGTGGGGACCACATGGGATGCTAGGGATCGAACCTGGGACAGCTACATGCAAAGCAAACGCCCTACCTGCTGTACTAGCATTCTCACCCCTAAAATGTTTTTTCTTTATTACTGTGTACATTATCCCTGCAATGGATGAGACCCAGGGTTAGTCCTGGAAATGAACAGGAGATGATACGGGACTGGGTAGAACTCAGAGTAGGGCCACTATTTGAACAACATCCCTGGCCCTAAAATGATTAATGATCCCTAATTCCTGAAAAGTGAATAAGATATGCTATTATTTTCACTTATATTCTTACCAGAACTTTAAACTCACAGAATAGCCCTAAATCTTTATTAAACTCAAAATGACAAAGTCTTAAGTTATTACCATTACGCCATCGGTTGAGCTCATTTTCAAGCCACTGTATGGTATTCCGAAGGGTCTTATTCTTCTCTTTTTCTCTTTCATACTTCTTTTTCCATTGTTCTGCAGTTAACTCTACATTGACACAAACTGTGTTCTTGATTGTTTTGGCTCTATGAGAATTGGAGAAGAAATAAAAAGGAAATGAATTTCTTTTTAATATTATAGCTATAGCTCTGTGTATATTGTGTAGAAGTAACTAAGTAACTTCTCTGAACTATTCTTGTCCAGTTCTTTAGCTAAATACTAAATTGGTATATTACAGGGACAGAAGAAATAGCTTAATACATTGAGAGTGTGCTTTGCATGAGGGAGACTGAGTTTTGTTCTCTGGAGTGCTGATAGGAGCCAGCCTTGAGCAACAAGTTGGGAATAGCCTCTGAGCACTGCTAGGTATTAACCCAAACCAAAATCAAAGCCAAAACCAAAATTAGTGTCTATTCATAGCCCAACTAAACTCGGGTTAGCCCACTTTAGAGAATAGCTTTTGAAAAAGAAGAATTTGTCAGGATTTGAGTTCTAATGGGAGGTAAGGCTAGTATAAATCCACATATGGTTCCCCAGGACCATGAGGGGTCACTACTGAGCAGAAACAGAAATAGCCCTGAGCACTGCTGGGGGAGGTCACCAAACCAAAAGCTACTAATACTACTAATAACATTTTAAAGAAATTTAAAAAATACAAAAAGTGGGTCTTACATATTCTCATTTCATCTGCAAAACTGAATTAAAAAAATTATCACTGAAGGTCAAAAAAAAGTCATCATTGATTTTCCTAGGCTTACCATCTTTTATGCATTTCAATCTGTCACACTTAACAAGCTTAATGGAGAGACATTTCTCAGGCTTACTTATTATCTATCTGACATTTATCTAGGTTTAATGAACAAGGAACAACAATTTGATTTTGTTTACAACCAACCTTTGGCCAAAAAGCAGTGTAGATTTTGTTTCAGATTCATTGTACGATGATGGAGAGCAGCAAATTACAATAGTAGTTCTACAGTTCCCACCTAGTGAGTCTTGAAGGATTCTTGTCATTTTGCTATCTCTATATGGGACATATGTCTACAAAAAAACAAAAATCACAGAACATCAATAGATTCCTACATATTAAGGTATTACGACTAAATCACAAGACATTGTAATATTTTAACTGGGAATTAGAGCATAAATGGTGATACCATGAAACAAATTTCTAAAAGACAATATATACATACTGATTCAGTTTGTTTACTTACATATCCAAGCACACATGCACTTGTGCATAAACACATATACCACACATTCATTAATTAGCATTCCATAAAGTGACAATAGGGAATAAAAGTCTTAATACTCACACTACCCTCAGCCAAAGCAGAAATAACATTCCCAAGTGCAGAGAGCGACTTGTTGATATTCTTGGCTTCATCCAGCACTGCACCCTCTGCTCCGGTTTTACTAACCTATAATTTAAAAGAGTAACACAAAACAACAAGTTTAAAATTATTTCCTTTGAATTTAAAGAAAAGGCAAGGTTATCAATAAGCAACAATAAGGTACCATCATTTTGTATTAATGTCTCTGAAATTAATTAAGCAACTGTGTGACAAAGAATGAAAACTAAGGAGATACCAAATTTTATTTTGTTTTAAAAGATTTTTGGGGCTCTACAACTAAGCCATGTTCCAACACTAAAATAACCAATTTTCACATAAATTAGAAGTATACTAATTTGTTTACTATATAATAAAGAGAAATCTTTTAAAACTTGCTAAAGCATAATGCTGATGAAGTTAACAACTCTGAGGAAACAGAAACAAACCAAACAAATCAAATCAGCTCTGAAAGATGTACTTGAAGAGTAGACTTGAAGAGTAGAAGGGAATAATAAGCATGTCCAAAACACAAGAATCAAAGTAAGAAGAACAGCAAAAATGTCAGAGAAATCAATATTAAGATACTACATCTTACTTTCATTTGACATAAGCTGCAACCAGATTTATAGGACCATAATAATGAAAACAATTAAAGGAAATAAGAATCAATGGATAGTTTACCTGTTTTCACATTTCCAATAAGGGTAATAAAGTATAAAAATTAGAATACCTTTTTAAAATGTTACAATATTCTGAACAAGTATTCAATTAAAAACATAAACCCAAGTGATGAATCAGACAGTACAGCAGGTAGGGGGCTCACTCTGCATGTGGGTGGCCCAAGTTTGATCTCCATCATCACAAATGTAGTCCCCTGAGCTCTGCTAGGAATGATCCCTGAGTGCAGAACTAGGACAAAGCCCTGAACACAACTGGGTGTGGCTCAAAAATTTAAAAAAAATTTTAAAAATAAAATAAAAACACATCTACATAAAAGGAAAGACTGGTCTAAATGAAAGCTATGTTGGGTTTATCCAGTGCTTTTAACTCTGAAAATTACCAAACCCAGTTTGGTAGGTCTTCAAGATGCAACAATTAATAATACATAAACTCAAATTTAAACTACAATTAAAATGCGAAGCTATCCATAGGAAAATAAAGATTTTACCTTTTCACTACCAGCTAAATCAACGAGGTAAAGTTTTCCACTCAGCTTTTGTTCCGTTTGTGTGTTCTCTTGTTTAACATTGATGAGAAATATACTGTGACTCCTAGAACTGTGCTCATTCATATCTGTGAGGAAATTACATAAATGTTAAGGATGTATGGCTTTTCCTTTAATAATTTCTAAAGCACTTTTACATAAGAAAAATTTTACATAAGAAAAATTACACAATTCAATAAACCTGACAGATAAACAATTCAATAAGTCTGACAATAAAATATTTTAAAGCTGTTTTATATCTGAATGACTACTTACTTGTAACTGCTACGTGTCTGTTGGACTTCCCTTCATCAATAGTATCCATAACTTCATCTGGACTACATACAAAACGCTCTGTACAGCCCTGCAAAAAAAAGGGAAAGTATGTCTGACTCCTTACAAACTTCTATTACAAAGTTTTTATGAAGTCATTCTATATCTTTATGTACCTTTACGTATGGAACTCGATTTTTATCTTCATGAACTGAAAGGTTGGTCTTTGAAACTGAAAAGAAAATTAAGTAGTATCAGTATTCTCTTAATTTCTAACAGTGAAATAACTAGTTCAATTGTTTCCTTTCCTCAGCAGTCTAACGATAGGCAATTTTTTAAAAATAGAAAAATATCATAGAAAAATATCATTAAAGCATTACCCTGCTGAATTAATTTTAAATAGAAACTCACATAGCAATTTAGAATTTTAGGTTCAGTTCAACTCATCCACCCAGACATTGGAAATAAGCAAGTTTGGTTAAGCAGTTCTAACAAGGACATGGTATCTAGCTGACAGAAAATTAGAATCCAGGTTGTCTAGTTCAATTTGGTGCCCTAATTAAAGATCCCATAAATATGTGTTTTAAATAAGTTATTCTTTGTGCCAAAGGCATCAACCTAATCTTTTAAAGAATTTTAAGATGTCAGTTTCTTATAGTTTAAGTCAATTTTATATTGATTACTAGCAATGGCCCCACATCAACTACTAAAACAGTTACATATTTTTATTCATGTTTTTCGGGCCACACCCACCAGTGCTCAAAGCTTACTTCTTACTTTGTGCTTAGGGATCACTCCTGGCAGGATCATACAGGATGCTGCTGATTGAACCTAACTTGGCTGTTTGCAGGGCAAGCAGCCCACCACCATACTATTATTCTGGATCCCTGTAATGTACCATATTTTTTAATATCAAAGAACAAAGAATTTAACTTACCATCTAATAGGTCCCTTATTTTATCCAAATAAATTTCAAAATATGAAACCTAAAACAGAAAAAGAGATCAACAAATTAAAACTAGAAAAACACTGACTCGCCAAATGTTGAGTGAACTCTGAATGCCAGGTACCGTCTAGACTAGGGGTAGAGAGTATCAACAACTCAGCCACATTTCGTATTCTACTGTTAAACTATTTAACAACAACAACAAAAAACAATTTTCACTGTAATATTTAAAATGAGTTAAGACTAGTTTAGAGTGATGGGAACTTTTGAATTTTGTAGAAAACCAATCTTCATTTTACAGAGAAGGAAGCTAAGGAATGTAGCACAGGGATGGAGCTCAGGGATGTAGCTCAGTAGAAGAGAGCAATTTCCCACGTCTGAGGTCCTGGACTGGATCCTAGGCACATTCCCTGACCCCAGTTCTGTCTCCCTAAAAGAGACTTTAGCTAACTTACTTAAGGCCACCTAAAGGTAGAGAAAAAAAATCTAAATTTAGTGATTCTGAAGATCTTACAATCACACTTAACTACTGACTTAAAGAAAAAAAAAAAGCATGTATTATTGGGGAACAACAACAACAACAACTTCCTCAAGGATTTTTACCTTAATGTGAAATTCCAAATTTTCATCCATGGAGTATATATAGTTAAAAATATCTTGCACTATTCTTGGAATAATTCCCATGCCCTCTGGATCATGAAGTTTACCCTGGACAGGAAACAAAACTAGTCTTAAACAATGAAGTATGAATTAAATCAAAACTTCGCATCTACAATTATAGTAACATAGAAAAAAGGAAGTATTATTGTTATTTTTTACTAAAAATGTCTCTACAATAACTGAAATTACTATGTATTTCCTAAAATATGTAAAAATTCAGTTATTACATATTTGGGTAGTTACAGAGAAATACCATACATGTCAACCTCATACAGTTAAGCTTACTAATCTTAGTTTCTTAATCATTGGATTTATTTACTCTTTTTAGGAACTGGAGTTGTAGCTCATTGGTAGAGCTCTTACCTTACATGTAATCCTGGGTTTGACCCCAGGTACCAGAAAAACAAAACTAATGAGAAAAAAAAAAAAAAAAGAGTCTCTTGCCCACACACCTGGATGTCTTCCCCAGGGCCCCTTGGAGGGAATGGGCTCCAGCTTCCCTCCCCACCCCGAGCAGAGCTCACGGTGGCCGAAGACCACCGGAACCTAGCCACAGCCATACTCAGGGCCCCTCTCCACACGTTCAGACAGGTCTCACGCATGAAGGTACCAGCAGAAGAACCCAGGTGTGTGTAATCCCATCAACGGCCAACATCCAGAGACTTAAAAGCAAAACTCCCAGAAGATATCTTATAATCTACTTTTCCCTCTGGGAGAACCTAGCAAGCTACTGAGAGCTTCCTGCCCACATGGAACAGCCTCCCAAGCTTCCCATGGTGTATCCATATGCCAAAGCCAGTAACCAGCTGGATCTCATTCCCCTGACCCTGAAAGAGCCTCCAGTGTGGCATCGTTGGGAAGGCTGAGTGGAGACAGGCTTCTAAAATCCCAGGGATAGGACGAATGGAGAGGTTACTGAGACCACTTGAATAATTCGACAATCAACAGATTTTGTGATTCGTGAATGAAAAAAACAAAAACAAAAGCAAAACATATTCTAAAAATGTTTGGTTTATTTCTACATAAATCTACATTATTCCTTCTACTTAGGCTGAATTCATTCAAGTGCAAAGAATATCCATGTTCTTTATGAAAATAAGCAGTAATGTAACATTAAAATAAACAGCTACTTACTTGAAATGGAATGATATACTTTTATATCATGACTAGCTTATTAGTTTTAAAAAAATAATCAAGTATACTCATATAGACTTTTTAAAAAGGTAAGTATGCTCCTAAAATCCACTGCTAGCAATAGCAGTAGGTCATAGGAGTTCTTCTAAAAGCCAAGCAAGAGAGGACCAAGTCAATTATTGTTATCAATCACCACTGATAACTGTGGTAATGTTCTTATCATAAGAGTAGCAAGTTTGAGGAGGGAATAAGGAGAGAAAGGGAAAAAAAAATCCCTTTTAAACTGAACTGGAAACACTTAAAATTTTTCCTATTTTTATAAGGTGAAATTCACATTAAATTCTAAAATCCTTATAATTTTGTGGTTAAGTTAATCAACATAACAAAGTTAGATATAATTTCAAATATAATTTCACTACTCCAGAACTGAACAGATTCCAACAATTATGCTACCTGATTTTTTGCATGATAGAGAGCAGTACAATGTAACTATGGCAAAATAATATCACATTTAATAAATATACTCTCTGCCACTGCAAACTACATGCAAATACAGACGACAAAATGTTACCTCCATTGTGTGTGTCTTCCCTGAGGATGTTTGCCCATAAGCAAATATTGTTCCGTTGTATCCCTCAAGTACATCTAGAAGAAATAAGAGATTTTATGTTTCAGGGGATTCTTTTTCTTAAGCATGATTTACTTTTAGGTGTTACTAAACACTTAAAAAATTCATGTTAGCCCCACTCCTTATTCATGCATAACCAATCGCATAATAAAATATTTGTGGTATGATTCACATTTCCTTTATACTAACATGAAAAATTCAGTATAAAGGTTAATACATGAAAATTTTAGCCACTAAAATTTTACATGATTTTATTATATTCTAAGAATATACTTTATATTTCATATTTCTTTAATGGTAATTCCTAAGCAATTATTTTCACCTCATCTTAGATTTAAATAACAAAATTTAAATTCTATTGCTTCCAATCATCTGATGTCAGTATACATTATAAATATTACATTGTTTCAAAACTGTGACATAAAAGAAAAAAATCTATTAATTTTATACTACTGATCAGTGGATAATTTGAGGCAAAACCTTCCTTATACAGAGTATAACAAGTCCATTCCTAGTAGAAAAAAAAAATTCTAGCCCTTAAAGTATCCCCAAGATCTAAGATCTACCATTAAACATGTTATTAGATTTGTTACTAACATTCCTTTACTGGGTTGAAGGGGAAAAATGAAAATGTGAGCAAACAAGTTGATGTTTTGTATTCCAATTTTTAGGGACTATTTGTTCTTTGAAACTATATTCTATGTCAGAGTAAGACCCCGTATAGAGAAGCATCTTTAGGAAATAATAGAAAGACAAGTCAATCTTTTTTTTTTAAATTTATTTTAAGTCTATGTAAGTGATCCCATCACTGGGCATAACTAGAAGAATTATTAATGAGAAAAAGACATCATTCTTACTTTCCTAGGAAGATATAATCCATTTGGGATTATGGAAGTGGGATTAGTGCAAGGGACGGAATGGAATCCAGATCTGAACACAAAATAATGCATGTGTTTTACCACTGAGTGGCAGTTACCACCTTTCCTTGGGAAGATTTTTGAGAAGTCTCAAACATAAAGAAATAACTGGCATGTGTCACCATATATTTATAGCATCTAACAGAATGATGTGGATGCTGTTGTTTTTAACTCACATATGAATGTCGCCTTCTCAAAGACATGGTATGTTTTCAATTTTAAGGGCAGCAAAATAATTTCAAGTCATTTGAAATAGATGGATCTGCTCAATTAACTTCTGCTATATATTACTCTCAATATGTCTGTGTCACAACCCTCTGCTAAGATTTTTGCTTGTTTTGGGCTCACACCCAGCAGTGCTCGGCGGCTTCTCCCAGTTCATTGTTAGGGGGACCAATATAGGTACCAGGGATAGGGAGAGAGTCCAGGAGTCCCACACTCAAGGAATGTACTTGAACACTCTGAACTAGTTCAGGGTCCTTGGCTTAAGATTTTTTAACCAAATCAGCAATAAACTAATGAAAAATTCTGCTTCCGAGGTTTTTTTGGGGTCAGATCTATACAGGCCCATTCATGATATGAGCCAACATTTAGCAACTAACAAGATACTTTAAAATTTGTAGATGAGTAAGTCATTCCCCCCCAAGTCACAATAGCATCTATCTGAAATTACAGAACGTTGTTATCTGAAACTATATTTAATGAGCTCTGTTATAGTAAGTGCATATGGCACATGTATGTGGAACTTCAATTATAACTCAACATTTTTTATGTGGTTTAGTAACATTAGAAAACACTCGGGCTGCATACATAGTATAGTGAGTAAGGCCTTGCCTGTACATAGACAACCTTGCTTTGATCCCTGGTACCAATTATGGTTCCCTTAGCGCCACCATAAGTGATTCCTGAGCACAAAGTCATGAGTGAACCTGAGCATTAGTGGGGTGGGTACGTTTCATAAACAAAGAAACTTAAATACTTAGAGCCCACTGTGATTTAGGTTCTGCTCTGGGAGCAAAAGGCGTCACAATAACTGATTAGGTGATTTCTAGATAGAACATATGTCTTAAAGTAGTAAGAAATGGGGGGAGGGGGAGAGGGGAGAAGCAGTTATTTTGTTAGGGAGATGGGGGCTATTCACTGTTCTAAGAGGTCACTCCCTGAGGTCAGAGGGATAGTACAGTGGGTACGCGCTATTCTTGTATGCGGCTGACCCGGTTTCAATCCCCAGCATCCCACATGGTTCCCTGAGCATCACCAGGAGTAATTCCTGAATGCAGAGCCAGAAGTAATACCCTAAACATCACAGTGTACTCCCCATCTCACCCCCCAAAAGAGGTCACCCCCTGTGGTGCTGAGGGACCATGTAGCTTCGGCAACAGAACCCAAGCTTTCTATAACATAGCATGTGATCAGATGGTTGAGCTATGTAACTGGCTCTCACCTGGTTCCTTTGCTATTTCAACAACATCTTGACCCATTCTTCTGCCAATAATGCTGTTTTTATTGGTAAAAGTGGCAAATGACAATTTCTTTCAGATAACTTCATAGTCACACCATAGTCAAACCATAATGCTTGCTATTCCCCAAACACACAATGTGGGGATGCCTACCTGAGGCACCTCTCTCTCTGCTTTCTACTTTTTGTGCATTCTTAAGATTAGCTCAAACTCTACTTCTGCCCCCAACCTAATACCACAACTCTCTGTCCCCAAATAACCTAGTCAAGAGTTCTAGCCTATACATTCTTATTTGTGGATTTTTTGAGCCACAATGGGTAATGATCAGGGGTTATTCCTCATTCTGTGCCCAGGAATTACAACCAGCTTGGAAGGCCATTTGACTGAGGGCCAACTCATGTCAGCTTTGTACAAAGAAAAAGCCCTACCCACTGTACTATCATTTTAGCCCCTTTAAAATTTTTGTTTGTTTTGTTTTGGGTAGAGGTGGGGGAGCTTTAGGGACGCATCTAGTGGTGCTCAGGGCTTACTCCTAGCTCTGCGCTCAGGAATCACTCCTAGCGGTGCTCAGAGGACGATTTAGGGTGCCAGGAATTTAACCCAGGTTGGCCACATGCAACAGAACACTCCAACCACAGTACTACTGCTCCAGCCCGTCTTATATATTCGTATATATCTGTATTTAGTTATAATAGTTCATGCTTGCTGAATGATTGTAATCATTACTAATACTAAAATGTTTTAAAAAATAGGGGACTTCTCAGCCATCAGGCCCAGAGCTGGTGGAATTTAGAAGTGGGGGTGGGCATTAGGGACTGGGCATCAAATTTAGAGCCTCTAATCCTCTGAAGTATCTCCCTGACACACCAGGTATTTTTGTGCCCCCCCACCCCCCCCGGCCAATTCGCTCATGACAACCAGTGGTAAACAACAGAGGAGAAATGTTACTTCTTCCATAATGTATAAACAAGAAAATTAGTCCAAGTCAGATAACAGCACACTGCCTTATAATCTTTCTGAATGTCAGCTTGTCAGCAAATATCTAACTAAGGAAAGTCTGTGAAGATTCAGGTCATGAGAGAAAATGGCTGTTAACTTTTGAGAATGCATAATATGCCTGCCTCTAATATTTTCATCCACTAATGAATATTCACAAGCCTATGGAAGGTGGAACTTTCCTGTTCCTCTACCTCTTTTCCCTTTATAAAAGAAACCAAGGCCTAGAAAAATTATGTAACTTGCCCCTAGTTCCTGAGATGGAATTGACATGCCAACCCCAAAAATGTTAGCTCCAAAGAGATGCTCTTAACCCTATACTATATTGTCAAGGAGCACAGAACTTAATCTATGGCAGGTTGCATAAGGGAAATTAAAGGTGGGTACAATCGTAGCCAGTACAGGTCAGGAAACTGTAAGAGGAAACTACTTTGTCTACAATGGCCTAATATGATGCCTGGCATGGTACAAGCACTGAATACATGCCAATTACTTCATCAGGAAAAACAAATCAGGAGCAGATATCACTAAAGATTCGGAACTCATAAAAGAGAAATACAGGTTGGCAACTGTTGTTTAATAGGAAAAAAAAACTGAGATCAGAAAGTGGGGGAGATAAAATGCTTGCCTTGGGCCAGAGCGATAGCACAGCGGGTAGGGTGTTTGCCTTGCACGTGGCCGACACGGGTTTGATCCCCGGCATCCCATATGGTCCCCCAAGCACTGCCAGGAGTAATTCCTGAGTGCAAAGCCAGGAGTAACCCCTGAGCATTGCTGGGTGTGACCCAAAAAGCAAAAAAAAAAAAAAAAAATCTTGCCTTGCTTGTGGCTGTGGGTACAACCCCATATATAATGGTTACACTGACAGAATGCAACCCCAGTGGATTACCAGGGATCCAGAAAGTATACAGTTGCTCTCCAATTCACATCTCGGCAGAAAATACCAGTTTAGTTCATCATTTTGCTGATTCTTGCTTAGAACAATTTCTAACCATAATCTGATAACCACTACACCTATCTATTTACTAGTGATTGTCCCAGATTCAACATGCCACACACTTCAGTTTTCTGTCCTCAAATCTCCCCAGCTAACCAGTACCTATTCCCACTCCAACCCCATCCTATGTGTGTGTGTGTGTGTGTGTGTGTGTGTGTGTGTGTGTGTGTGTGTGCGTGTGTGTGTGTGTTGGGACAGTGAGGTGAAAGGCTGGTGATAGGTGGTATGTGGACCACACTGAGTGATGCCTGCACTAAAAAAGGAAATGCTATTTAGAACTCAGTTCTCAACGGCACAGCAGGAATTTATTAGTTAAGTAAAAGGAAACAAAATACTGAGAAAATGAAGCGAATTTCAGGAAAAGGAAGTCATTTTACAATTAAAAAAGGGTAGAAAACATGTATCCTCCAGTACAATAGATTTCTGAGAAAGGAATGAGATTATAAGATTAGGGAACCAAAGACATATAAGAAATGAAATCTCCAGAGTAACATGAGAAAAGTAAAAGCCCAGGACTAGCGAATCTTTAAAATCAAAAACAAACAAAAACACTTTACAATATGGAGTAGACCTGCACAGACAGATAATCCTATTTTATAACATCCTCTGTAACTTTAACCTCAGAATGGAGCAAAGAATAAACACTACTCAGAGACTTTCCAGCCAAGGTAGATAGGATAACCAAAGAATGGTTTTTAATTTGAGTCCAGTATATTCCACTCATAAAAATTTCACTGCTTACAACAGAAAAGACAAAACCTTAGTCTTTTACTATAACATGGATGGAACTAGAGAGTCAGATAAGCAAAATAAATTAGGAGAAAGAGACAAACACCATATAATGTCCCTTGTGTAGTATATAAAGAAATAAGCTAGGTAATAGATGATGTCTGATAAAAAAAAAAAAAAACTCTTTATGAAAGATGGGAGAGTAGCCCAAAAACTGAAGGGGGTCCAAAGCATCGCAGAGAGATACCAGCATTTTGGTGGTGGCTTATGATACAGTACATGTACCCCGAAAACATAGAAACATTTGGGGGGGGTGTCAGTCAGGTTGGGGGTAGCTCAAAGACTAGACTGCAAGACGGCAACCCTAAATGCACGAGGCCTCCAGGTGCAATCCTAGCACTGCATACCTCCCAGAGCAGAGCTGAGACCTCAAACAAACAAAAACCAGTTAAGTTTTTAAAAGTCAACATACCCCCAAGCACTGGGTACGGTTCGAAAATAAAAAACAAAATAAAGTAAATCCCCAAGGACCAAAAACCTAATATTCAAGGATGAACTGGTATTTTATTGTGGCAGCTGCAAATTTACACATTTTTTTTGTTTTTGCTTTTTTTTTTTGGAGGGGGTGCTATACCCAGGAATTCTTAGGGTTTACTACCCACCCTGCTTTCAGGGATCACTCCTTGCAGGCCCAGGGGAATACATGAGATACCAGGAATAAAAACTGGGTCAGCCATGGGTAAGATCAAGTAGCCTACCCAGTTTCTCATAAAATTTTTTCTTTTAAATCTACACATTTAAATTGTTGGTGAGTTCATGAACCTTAAATTTTATTTTATTGTGGTTTGTCTTTTTAGACCACACCTAGCACTGCTGAGGACTTACATCTGGCTATGCATCAGATCACTTCTGAGGACCATAAGGAGTTGAGGATTGTACCTGGATAAGCTTCGTGCAAGGCAAGTTCCCTACCCGCTGATTTTCTCTCCAGTCCTGGACCTTTTTATTATTAAGACTAATTCAACCAAACTGCACTATGAAAAAAACGTCAGATTCAAAAATTTTAATTTAATGATTTTAATAATATTTTAAAAACTATTTTAAGGAAAGGTTGTTACTCTTTACTGAAGTAATTTATAAAACAAATTCTCCCTCATTTTATAAAGATTTCAGCACTTTTGTCCATTGTCTTTCTCAATTATCTGTATCTATCTATATGTATAATTCCTGTTGTACTTTTTGGTTCTTTCAATGTCCATGCAGTTATGGAGTCCACAAAAATAACCCTGACCTCTAGGATCCTTGGTGGAATTTTTCCCCAGGACCTATTTTGTTTGGGAGTATAGCTGGTGTTGCTCAGGGTCTCTCTGGCTTAGTGTTCGAGGGACTGGGTGGTGAGAAAATCTCACTTTTCCCTGAAGCTATCAAAAAGGCAACAAAATAAAAAAGAATACTGATTGAATTAGAGTAGTACATGGGTGAAGCTGTTTGCCTTGCATGTGCATGGTTTGATCTCAGGACCACACCTGACTACTACCAGCAGTGATCCCTTAGCAGACAGGAATAAGCTCTAAGTGTCACTTTTAATTAAAGCCTAAATAAATAAATAAATAAATAAATAAATAGAATGCTTGTGATGGTGGATACTGGTACTTTGATGGTAAATGTGTTATGGTAATGCTGTAACCCTAAAACTGTAACATTTACACTCCAAAGGCAAACCAACTGGTACCTCAATTGAAAAAAAAGAGAGAGACAATGTTCGGTAAGAACCAGAAATAAAATTTTACTTATTGCTGGAACAATGTACTAGATCAAATACATTTATTTACCTTTAACAATCTTCTTTGCACAGTCATTATATACTTGTTCTTGAGATGTGTTTGACTGGAACACCCGATCAAATGCATATGGTTTGGACTGAAAAACAGAAACAATGATTTCAACTATACAAACTAAAGGTGAATGGACATTTCTAAGAAACAAGAATAACTGTTTCATCTCATCTATATTTTCAGGGCCTAGCCCCCCCCCCCAAAAAAAATCACAACTATTCAGTAAGGTAAGCACCCAAATATTGTTAAATAAATTTTTATTTAACAAGGACCTACACCAGCATAGCCAAAGCCAGTATTATTTTGCAGAGAAAACTAGAACCTTCAAAGTGAAAAACTGTTCATAATAAAATTAAAGTTCAAATCTAAATATTATTAGCACAGGGTTCTTTCTACTACTCAGCTTTTCAGTTTAATGCAAACTTTTTAATCATTCATTCAGTTAAAAAATATTTATGAAATATTTATTGTGCTATGTGCTGAAACCTGAGTGTATGCATAGGCGTGGAAGGACAGATAGAAGAATACCAGGGAAACCCTCCAGAGAAGTGGCATTTAAAAACTGAACATTATATGACAACCTAGATCACTCTCTCTTCAATATTAATCATGAAGAGAATGAGTGTGGAAAAGTAGTCGATGAACTGCAAATGGGATATTTAAAGATCCTAAGGCAAAAAAGGAATTTATAGCATTCAAGAAATCAGAGAAATACTGAATGCAAATGTCAACATGTGAAAAAGGCAAATAATACCTTATTTCTAAAACCTTTAACACTGTGGATGCACTGCAAGGAAACTGGGGACTCTATCCTGAGAACACATGTAGAAAATCGTTAACATAGTTTGAAAGGAGCCAGAGCCATAAAATGGAAAAACAAAATATAAATATTTTATCCAGCCAAGATGAGAATTATTTTTAAAGTATACCAACTGTGTCAAATACAGCTGTGTCAAAAAGAGACCACACATGTATCCAGCAACAAATGTCAAACTGGAATGAGAAGACAAAAGAACAGGAGAACTTTTGCCTGGTGGTGCTCAGAGGAATATATGTGGTGGCAGTGACCAAACCCAGTTGGCCAGGTGATAGGCAAGCACCTTTCCCACTGTACTAACTCTCTGGCCCTGAAAGATTTTTTTAAACATGGGAAAAACCTAAGTCAAGTTTTAAAGTTAGTACAAAAAGCAAGGACAGCAAGGCAAGCAAGGATCTAAAGACAAGAGGAGGCTGGGGATTCTGGGTATTGCCACCATATACCTGGGTCATCAGCCTCTTTTAAATGAAAGGAAGCTGAGCCATACAAAACAATCATAACCCCAGAAAATCCTTAACTTTATAGAAAATTTCCTAGGTCTTAACTAGAAAAGACACTACTTTTGAAGGTCGCTTTGCAACTATAGCCACTTTTCAGTTCTGGATACTATGAAGTGGTAGTCTGTAGACAGTTGTCTCATAAGAGGTTTTGCTTTCCTGATAAAAGGAAAAGGAAGTTTTGTTCCCCTGTCGCAGCTGAAGCTGCCCTTTCTCCTTTCTGAAATGAATGTCTGCAGCTGTTGCATCAAAAAATTTTTTTTTGGTTTTTGGGCCACACCTGGCAGTGTTCAGGGGTTACTCCTGGCTCTGCACTCAGGAATTACTCCTGGCATTGCTTGGAGGACCATCGTGATACAGGGATTGAACCCAGGTCAGCAGCATACAAAGCAAACATCCTACCCACTGTACTATCGCTCCAGCCCTGAAGTTGTAGCATCAATCTTACAAATATGATGATGAAAAGGCAACAGTTAGGAATGAAATTTTTCTCTCTTCATTTACCCAGCAAACATCTGTGATTATAAAGTATCAAATACAATTATCACAAGTTTAGAAATGGTATTCTATCAGTAAAGCTTGTACATTTCAAAGAGTAGTAGAAGATAAGGTCCAGAAGAACTTGAATACCCGTAAGCTCGATACCAGAACCTGCTATCAATGATCAACTGTTACATGCTTCAACCCTGGGGGAATTCACAACTTGGTAAAGAGACTGCAAGCAATTAAAACCTTTTATTCAATAAACAGATTTAAAAAAAAAAATTGGAGCTGCAGTGATAGTACAGTGGGTAGGGTGTTTGCCTTGCACAAGGTTGACTCTGGTTTCATCCCCAGCATATGGTCCCCTGCACACTGCAAGGAGTAAGTCCTGAGTGCAGAGCCAGGAGTTACCCATGAGCACTGCCGGTGTGGTTCAAAACCAAAAAATAAAAAGTATAAAAGTAAACTTTTATAAAAAGTATAAAAATAAAAAGTATAAAAAAGGATTATTTCTGACTTTTCTTGAAATAAACAAGCTAATAACTGAAAAATAGATTAAAGTATAAAGACAACTGCATCCCTCTAATTGAATAAAATCTTATTAAAATAAATATTTAAAGACTAGAAAGAACACTATTAAACTTCAAGATACATCTCCAGGTGCTGGTGAGATGGCAAAAGGGTTGGAGGAAACGCTTTGCCTGCAGAAGCCCCCGGGTTTGGTCCTCAACACCTCCGGGAGTGATCCCCAAGCACTGGAATGGAAAGTAGCCTCTAAACTTCAATGAGTAAGGCTCGAAATCAAAAACAATTTTTTAAAAAGTTAAAACAGGCTGGAGCAATAGCACAGCGGGTAGGGCGTTTGCCTTGCACGTGGCCAACCCGGGTTCGATTCCCAGCATCCCATATGGTCCCTCGAGCACCGCCAGGAGTAATTCCTGAGTGCAGAGTCAGGAGGAACCCCTGTGCATCGCCGGGTGTGACCAAAAAAAGAAAAAAAAAAAAAAAAGAAAGTTAAAACAGGCTGAAGAGTTAGCACAGTGGGTAGGGCATTTGCCTTGCACGCGGCGAACCCAGGTTTAATTCCCAGCATCCCATCTGGTCTTCTGAGCACTGCCAGGAGTAATTCCTGAGTGCATGAGCCAGGAGTAACCCCTGTGCATCGCCAGGTGTGACCCAAAAAGAAAAAAGTAATAAGGCATATTCCCAGTTTATATTCATAACCAATGGTATGAACCAGTTAGATATTCCAAAAAATAATGGATAATAGGAAAGTCTGGCTCATGAATATTGTATGCAGTTCTTTAGCATTACTTTTTAATAAACATTCATTATGACCACTATGATTCCAGTAGGTAGTATTATGAACACACAAACATTTTAAAAGATTTAGGTCAAAGGACTGGAGAGATAGTACAGAGGATAGGGCCCTTGCCTTGCACGTGGTTGACCCAAGTTTGATCCGGGCACCCCATATGGTTCCCTGTGGACCACCAGGAGTAATTCCTAAGGGCAGAACAGAGGGACCTCTGGACATCACCAGGTATAACCCCAAAACCAAATGAAAGTTTCAAAAATCAAGGTTGAGACTGATTATTTTTTAAGGTTTTCTTTTAACCAGGATCTGAAGAGCTGGCTCAAGGGGCTAGAGCAAAAGCTTTATGTGTAGGAGTCCTGGGTTCAAGCCCTGGCACCACAAGATTCCCCAAACACTCGCTCCCCAGCACGAAGCTGGGTGTAGCCCCTGAAACATCCAGGTGAGGTTTGTTTAAAGTCAGAAGCTAAACACAAAACTTACTTGAGGTAGGAAAGACAGCACAGAGGGTAAGGCGTCTTACACACGACCCCGGCTCAGTCCCTGGCACCCCCATTCACTCTCCTGAAACCTGCCAAAAGTGGGTATAGCCCCACCCCACCCCTAAAAAAACCCCTGAAAGTGCTTAGGATTAAACAATGACAAATTATCTTTAATAACAAAACTAAATGATAACTTTAAGCAAGACAGAGATACTTCTGATTAGAGACCCTGTTTCAATTTTTTTCACCTGCAGACTGGCACCAGCCTGGCAGTTCAAAGTCACAATCCTAAGCTGAATGAAGTACACTGGTATTTTTCAACCTTTTGTATCTCCTACAGATAAGATAAATCCTCTAGAGGTGGTAAAAAGTTACTAACGGACCTTGGCTTCCTAGGATGAAAACAAGATTTTGTAAAACATAAATACTTCTAACTTCCTATAATTAAAGAACACTTCTTAACTAGTAATTTTTCAAATAAATTAGACCCCTATTCTTTAACCTGTGGTCTGGAGAAATTTCCTGGTGGTCTAATTTTCCAATAACAGTGGACTAAACAGCAGATGCTGCAATACCTAAAATTATCTTGTAATTTTATAATATTATACTTAAGAAATAAAATACTACCTACACTAGCTTTTGTTTTTTTCTTAGCCATCAGTTACCCATGAAATATTCTTATTCTTCCCTGGCCTCAGGTATAAAAGGCTGAGGAATGCTGGCTTAAAATAATTCGGTATCGGGGCTGGAGCAATAGCACAGCGGGTAGGGCATTTGCCTTGCACGTGGCCGACCCGGGTTCGATTCCCAGCATCCCGAATATGGTCCCCTGAGCACCGCCAGGAGTGATTCCTGAGTGCAGAGCCAGGAGTAACCCCTGTGCATCACCGGGTGTGACCCAAAAAGCAAAAATAATAATAATAATAATAATAATTCAGTATCTTGGGGCTAGAGCAATAGCACATCAGGTAGGGCATTTGCCTTGCACGCGTCCAGCCCCGGGTTCGATTCCCAGCATCCCATACGGTCCCCTGAGTACCGCCAGGAGTGATTCCTGAGTGCAGAGCCAGGAGTAACCCCCCCCCAAAAAAAATTCAGTATCTGGACACCTTTACTGAATGTTCTATTATATAGGTTCTTTGCCTTACAATAGCTATTTTACAGTCTTATGTAACTTCAGATTTCAATTCAAAAAACCCGAAGTCACAAAGATCCATTTGCAGCTAATGAGTTTCAAGGGGACAAGACAAAATAACAGTTCATCTGAACTGCAACCGCATGTTTTTAAGATTTTATTGGTTGACAGTAGTTGCAGCTTCCAGCGGTCACACACTAGGTGGCAGTTACCCAGTGAAGTGATTTGTAGCATTTGCAGAGAACAGAATCAACAAGTTCAGTTAGAAAAGAGCATTCTAGCAAAGACATGCCATGCCTGTCTCCAGATTTCTGAAAACTGATCTTTAGATAACACAGGATTATATAAAATTTGATTTTCTGTAGTTTGATACTCTAGGCTAACCTTCCATATTGTAAAGGTATGTGATAATGGCTCCTTCAATTTTTTCCTCTTTTTTGTAGGCCACACCTAACAGTGCTGTGGATTGAACTTGGGCTCTCGCATGCAAAGGATGTGCTCTAGTGTTCTGAGACATCTCCTCTAAAGATAATCAGGATCAAACATGAAATGATCATTCTCTTGGTAACAGAATGATCACTCTCTTGGTAACAGGGAACTTGGTAAAATAATCTCGTTAGGTTTAATCTCTAACTTCAATGATACAGAACCTGTTTTGGTTTCTGCCAGCCTCTATTCTATAGTGTCTATTCTATAGAGGCAAAACTGCAATCACTGCGTACAGGTGGGGGACTTACGAAGGGGCACTGAGGGTATTAACACTTTTGGATGCAACCCAAATGGGATGCTTTCTGTTCCATAAAGAAGATACTGAATTTTTGTTTGTTTGTTTGTTTGTTTTCTCTGAAAACAGAGTGGGGCTACAGGCCAAATAAGTGTGGGAACCTCTGCTCTATAGCAAGGTATGATTAAGTATAGATACATGACAATGCAAACATGCATTCTACTTCCATGATGTCTAAATGCAGAATTCTATTGGTATTTTTCCTGGTATTTTCCAGAGATAATGAGTGCTACACAAGGTGTTTATCCTTGCACGCCCCAGCCTCTGCGCTGCTTCACTTTTTGTGGATAACAATATCCTCTTAAAACAAATAAGTACCATAAGATTACAAGATTTGTTAGTCCTGGGGCCACATTATATTCAAAACCACTCATTATGTGGATAAAAAGAAAATATATAGGGACAAAGTATTGGAAAATGAGGTGATCTGAAAATCAGAATCCTTGAAATTTACTTCCCACTTCAACATAAATTATACTTATAATTCAATATTCTAAAGAAATCCTATTCTTTAAACTACTCACAATTTAAATTATAATGAGAAGAGTGTATAAAATGTTAAAATGATGATTAAAAGTCATGTTTTAGGAGCTAGAGTGATAGTACAGCAACTGCCTTACTCATAGTCAACCCAGGTTCAATCCAGGACACCTGACCCCCATCAGGAATAATCCCTGAGCACAGAGCCAGGAATAAACCCTGAGCACTGGTGGGTGTGGCCCTGATTTTTAAAAAAAAGTTGTTTTAAATACTGCACTGCAGCAATCATGTATAAAATGAACAAAACCGAGATAATTAAGAGTAATTCTAATGTTACCCCTCAACAGCCCTAACAAATCCCCAACCCTAAAGTCATTAATAAGAGACCTCGATGCAAGAAATTAGGTTCTTAAAATAATGGATTAAAAATATTGCTTTACATTTATTAAGGCTATGTAACTATGCTGTACTGTATTTTGGCTTATACCGTTTAAGTTTAAACGGGCTGGGGTGATAGCACAGCAGGTAGGGTGCAGGGCATTTGCCTTGCACTCGGCCCAGCAAGGTTTGATTTTTCCACCCCTCTCGGAGAGGCCGGGCAAGCTACAGAGAGTTTCTCGCCCGCACAGCAGAACCTGGCAAGCTACCCGTGATGTATTCGATATGCCAAAAACAGTAACAAGTCTCACAATGGGGACGTTACTGGTGCCCGCTGGAGCAAATCTATGAGCAACGATTACAGTGATACAGTGATACTACTTGTATACAGTTTACCAGTTTACCTAGGTCAACTAAATGGTCACTACAGATTCTCAACTCAACCATCTAACCATTGCTTTGAATGCTACCATGATACATTACTTTTTAAAAAATTATATAAAAAACTTGAAGATTTTAAGTTTCTCACAACTTTATCCTTAAAAAAATATGCTTCCGGGCCGGAGCGATAGCACAGCGGGTAGGGCGTTTGCCTTGCACACGGCCGACCTGGGTTCGATCCCCGGCATCCCATATGGTCCCCCAAGCACCGCCAGGAGTAATTCCTGAGTGCGAAGCCAGGAGTAACCCCTGAGCATCGCTGGGTGTGACCCAAAAAGAAAAAAAAAAAAAAGGTTCCTTGTCTTCTTTTATGCTGTATTTGATCTGCATCAGAAGGTTGAATTGAATTCAAACCTATTGTGTGTGGGGAAGCATTTGCCCAGAATTGAATCCGGGGCCTCATACATGTGGGACATACACTCCAACACTGATCACCACTCCCAGGCCCCTCGCTAAGTATCATCAAGACATGGCATGAGTCCTGAATCCTAGCTTTCCAACCATTTAAACTTAATCATACTGATAGTCCCATACATACAAAAAAAACACCTGAAAACAAGGCATTTTCAATACCTGATGTGTCAACCACTGTTGAAGCTGAGTAATCACAAAAAGTATGGAAAACTAGTAGCCTCATGCTCACTAACTGACAACTCAAGCCTGACAAGCTTCCTCTGCTGCCATGTTAAATACATCATTCTCTAGGCAAAGGGGGAATAGTGTACTTAACTTTTTGGCCTAAGAGCTTCTTTTGCGCACTTGTTAACTTTAGTCCTGCTCTATATATCAATGCTTTTATTCTTCAACGTCCGGCCCTTCCGCTGTGGCCTTTTTGTCCTATCTCCAAATTAAACTTCACAAACAACATACTAAATATGGAATGTCATTAGAGACAAAGTTAATATTAAATTTTTGTACCACAATAGTATTGTAGAAAAAAGTTCTGCTAACGTGGCATTACCGAGAACACTAAATTTAATTTCTAGCCACAGATCAGTGTTCTGTAAGAAGTATCTTATAATTTATTTTAATCTCCTTGAACTGGGACTGCTACTTCCAGACACCTTTCAACACTAGAGATTAGATCTCAAAATAAAAAAGAAAGCCAACCTTACATTGTGGTCTCCAAGACAATGCAGCCAACTCTATGGTACATATTAAAAGGGAACGGAGATCTCACCACCCTAAATATTACCAAAACACTTCCTAAAGTGAGATCTCAGTTGTAGTGGTAGGGCCCTAAATACCACAAGAAATCTCATCTACTGCTTATTTTTCTTTAAATCTTTTAAAAAGCTTACTTTGATAACACTCGATAAAAACACACACACACACACAATCTTCCCTAGGCCACGACTCCCTAAAATCCCTCAGCTCTTTCTGTGCACTTACTTAGCCCAACTCGGACCGGCTAGATCTGCAAGCGAGCAGATCCACAAAACCGACCCACTGGATTTCAAAAGGGAACGCTGGACGCGTCCAGCCGGGCCGCCATCTGCAAATGCACAGGAACATTCATTCATGACCCGGCGGGGAACTGCACCCGCACAGGTGCGGCGGCGGCCGCAGGCTGTCCTCCTCCCGCGGGGCCAACCACCCGCTCCACCCTCCGCGTTTCTCTCCAATGAAAGGCGGCGGTAGGGAGGGTGGCCGTCTCGGGGGCCGGAGGGCAGGGTCCCTGACGCCACTCCCTAAGAGAACTTCAATCTCACACTTCGGAGGCACCAGCAACACCACACACACACACACACACACACACACACACACACACACACACACACACACTCACACTCTGAAGGGCCGAGGCACATCGATGGTACCAGCAACACCCACACCCACCAGCCAACAGGCACTCCACGCGCCACACACACACACACACACACACACACACACACACACACACACACACCCCAGCCAACAGGCACTCCACGCGCTCCCCCGACAGTTCCTCCCGCGCCCCAGGTGGGGGAGTGTCCCCGCCTGAGCCTCCCCGCAGTGCAGGCCGGGTGGGGGCGGCGATGCCCGAGGCCCCTGGGCGCCGGCCGGCCCGGCCCCGCCGCGGGCGAGGCTCGCGACGTGCCAGGAGGGGCTGCGCGCTCCGGGGGGCTCCCTCTCCCTCCTGCACCCCGACGCCCCCGCGCCAGCCGCGCCCGCGGCCGCACTCACCGCGATCATAACCGTGTCTTCGCCCTGGAACTTGGCGACGTACTTGTCGCCGCGGTTCACCTCGGAGTCGTTGAGCGGCCTGAAGCGACACATCACTTTGATGTTGCATTCCGCCGGGTCCGCCATCTTCCTCGCGGCCGGCGCCCGGGAGCCACTCGCCGCCTCTTAACCTCGGAGGAGAGCCCGGAGCGGGGCCGCGAAGGCCGAAAGGAGTCGGGGAGGGCAGAGGGGGGCCTGCAGTCGGCCGCGTCGCGCTGCGCCCCCCACGGGGGCGGCCGGGGAAACGGGCCTCGAAGCGCCGGCGCCGGCAGCCGTCGCCCTGAGGCTCACTTCCGATCCATCATGGCAGCCACGGCGGCCCGGCACCGGAGGAGTGTCCGCGCCTCCTCAGCGTCTGCCTCGCGAGCGCTGGGCCGGCTACGGGGGCCGAGAGGGGCCCGCGCGGCGGGGCTGTGACTGTCTCGCTGCTCCGGGGAAAGGGCGCGCCGGCTCCGGCGTCTGCCCGCCCGCCCGCTCGCTCGCTCTCGGCCTCGCCGGCTACCGCCCGACCACTCCAGAGGCCGCAGACCGGCGACGGGCGGCGGGATGGGCGGCGCGGGAGCCGCACGGCGCAGGCGCGAAGGACCCGGCGCGCCTGGCGGCCAATCAGCGCCCGCGCTCGCCACCGCCCCGCAGCCTCTGTGTGCCGGGGATGGCGGGGCGGGGGTCGCAGGTTCAAGTTTTCCTGGACGCTCGCTTGCTTGGAGAAGTGCTCTCAGTCGCTGGCAGCCGCGGCGCCCGCCCAGAAGGCCCGGGTCCAATCGGGCCGACGCGCTTTGCTTCCTGCTCTGTTAGAGCTATTTTTAACCATCAACTGTTTGTTTTAAATAAAAGACGGTAGCCCCGTCAGGAAGCGTCTGCTCGCTCATTGGTCTGAGGCCACAGGGAGATCTGCCTGGCAGCGGGAACGTGGCTCGTTGGTTTATGTCATTGCTCTTATTTGGGCCGGGCAGGCAGTGATGTGGAAGAAAAAGGAAGTTTGTCCTATGAAACGAGGAAGGTTGCTGAGGAAATGTGGAGCCTGAGGGCGAGAAGGGAGAAAGCATCTAGTGACCCGCCGCAGCGCCACTTTCCGGGTAGTCGACGTGCAACCCGCCGACCCCAGCGTCCGAGCAACCACTGCCGCCGAGTGTGAAGATGGGCTTGGCAGGCCAGGGTAGGCTTGTAACTGCCTGTGGAAGGAAGAATCCCAACAGCTGAATTCGCCACCAGTTCTTAGCCTTCCTCCGAAGGCTCTTGCTAGGAGAAACTGTTCTGGGAAGCACAGTTAAACGTAGTCGGAACGTTCCCTCTATCTGCTCTCCAATGTTGGTAGAATGAGGGTGCGGAGAGTGAAAGCTTTCCCACGATGCCTTCTTGTCCTCAGTCATCCTAGAACCTCCAGGAAAGAATCAGAATTCTAACAAATTCAGTTTCGTTGACCTCCATGAAGGAAGCGGTCACGCCTGGTAGGGCATCTCCCAAACTAAGGAAAAAATGAAGTGGTTGCAGGGCTGCGAGAGAAGTGTGAAGTTTGGGTAAAAATTAAATATGCTATAATGATTAGCTTTGCGAATTTTAAAAGTTTCCAAACAAAGCAGAGCTGTGGGCTGCCATTGGACCTTGGGTTCTACTTTCCAAACTACAAAGTTAAGATAGAGGTAGAACGTTGTCTTCAGAGACCCGGTCTCTAAAGCTCTGTGCCTGGCTTGGAAGTCCATCAGAGTCTCTTTCCTACATTGCCAATCCTCTGGGAAAGACTGGGCTATTTTACTGATAGAACTATAGACATTTCCTGGGAGTTTGATTTTTGAGAATAACATTTGCGGCAAATAAGAAAGCAGAAGATTGTAATGACAGGTAACCACCAGTTTTAAGTCTTTGCTTGCAGCTTCTTATGAAGACTGTCCCCAGCCACCTGCTCCTTTCTGTCTGGGCTCCCATCAATAATTGCTGGAATATTTTATTCTTTTAGTCGTGGGGCCACACCTGGCGGTACTCAGGGATCACCCCTAGCGGGCTCAGGGGGCCATATGGGTGCCTGGGTCAAACCTGGATTAGCTGCATACAAGGCAAGCGCTAAACCCCCCTGCACTATAGCTCCAGCCCCATGGAATCTCTTATCTACAGTCCGACCTTAGTTTCAGTGCCACCCAGCACTTCTCCAGGACTACTTCCAGCTCAGTGCTTGAGGGTCCTTTCCTGCAGTGCTCAGGGACTGCTCCTCACAGGGGATGTAGCCCAGGTCTCCATATGCAAAACCCTCACTCCAGCCCTTTGCCCTATCTTCCCAGGCCTCTAACCTTGAACTTGTAACCTTTGTAATATTCCCATAACTCCAGCTGCCTAAATTTTTTTGGTTTGGGGTTTTTATTTATTTATTTTGGTTTGGGGGCTACACCTGGACATGTTCAAGGGCTACTCCTGGCTCTGTCCTTCAGGGATATCTCCTGGCTGTACTGAGGACCAAATTGGTGCTGGGGGATTGAATTGGGGTCTGAGGCTTACAAAAGCCTTAATCCCTGCGCTTCAATTATCTTTAGGTTAGTTGGTGTTTCTGGGGCTCCACCTCAAATTTAGTGCTCCTGAGATTAAATGAATTACTCTGTACTCCCTACCAACACACATTTATCTCTACAGTTGTGGTGACCTACGTGATTATTCTTCTATACTCTCAGGCTAAAAAAGTATCAGTATCTTAGCACTACTCTGTTTCCATCCTCCCCCATACATGTAGTATTGTAGCACTGTCATCTGTTGCTCATCGATATGCTCGAGCAGACACCAGTAATATCTCCATTGTGAGACTTGTTGTTATTGTTTTTGGAGTATCGAATATGGCACAGGTAGTTTGCCAGGCTCTGCCATGAGGGCGGGACACTCTCGGTAGCTTGCTGGGCTCTCCGAGAGGGACGGAGAAATCGAACCCAGGTCGGCCGCGTGCAAGGCAAACACCCTACCTGCTGTGCTATCGCTCCAGCCCCCAGAAAAAAAAGTCTGTTTTTCCAATTTCCACTCAGCCATTCCTATTTGTTCCCCAACATGAAATCTTTGAGGAAAAATGGATCTAAAGCAAGGGCTCAAATTTGAGTTCAGGGAACAGAGGTCCAAAGAGGTGACTCAAGAAGTTTCCTGGGTGGGGGGAAGGGAAGGAGAAGGACAAAAGGACAGATGAAGTAAAGCACTGGGAACCTCTGCTGTTCCAGTCTCTGCTGTTGCTCAAACTTTATGAAAACCGAATTCAGAAAGGGAAGTGTCTGCAAGAGCCCTCTGCTTTCAGACCGAGGACTTGTCCTGGGAAAGAGAGCCCACAGGGCCTGACTCTGCTCGTGACCCAGAAAGAGAAAGGAGTTATGTGAGGGCTGCAGTGATAGTACAGTGGGTAGGACGCTTGCCTTGCAGGCACGCAGCCAATCCAGGCTCAATCTCGGTGCCCTATATGGTCCCCTGAGCATGCTGGGAATTTTTTCTGAACACAGAGCCAGGAGTAAACCCCGAATATCACTGGGTGTGGCTCCAAAACCAAAACCAAACCATAACTCCTGGCAGTGCTGGGGGAACCATATGGGATGCTGGGGATTAAACCCGGATCTGCCGAGTGCAAGGTAAACACCCTACCCACTGTACTATTACTCCAGTCCCTTAAGAAGTATTTTGTAATTAAAAGTATAATGATTTATTCTTTTTGATTTTGTTTTGGGGCCATATCCAGCTATGCTCCTGGCTTAGTCCTGGCGCTGCCATCAGGAATCATTCCTGGCTGGGCTGGGGGAAACTTAGAGGGTGTTGGGGGCCAAACCTGGGTGGAACACATACAGAATAAGTCCCCTGCCCACTGTACTAACACTCTGGCTTTAAGAAATATTTTTATAAGGAGAACAAGAATAATTAAAAAAAAAACTGGTTTGAAGGCAAGAGAGATAGTACAGCGGTTAAGGCACTTGCCTTACACACTGTGGACCCAGTCCAATCCCCAGCATCACTTATGGTCCTTTGAGCATAGAAGTGACTCTAAGTGTAAAGCCAGGAGTAAACTCTGAGCACTGCTGGGTATGAGCCAAACAATCCCCTTCTCCAAAACAAACAAATAAAAAAATTGGTTAATCCCAGTTATTTTTTCTTTTCTTTTCTTTTCTTTTTTTCTTTTTTTTCTTTTTTGCTTTTTGGATCACACCAGTGATACTCAGGGGTTACTCCTGGTTCTGCACTCAGGAATTACTCCTGGCGGTGCTCAGGATACCATATGGGATGCTGGGAATCGAACCTGGGTCGGCTGATGCAAGGCAAATGCCCTACACGCTGTGTTATCGCTCTAGCCTCCAATCCCAGTTTTTCCTTTTAAAGTTTATCTTGTAAAGTGGTATTTACAGATCCACTATTCAGGAATAGCAGGGAAACAATAATTGTTTTAGAGAATACAGTTTGAAATTCAATTGCACAACTTTATCTGTGAGAACATAAGTGGTACTTTAAAATATCCTCCTTCCCATTCACAACAATTATCCCATAGCCATTGCTCTTCCTCTTCTGAGAGTGGCTGTAGGTGGTCCTGAGATGGTATGCTACTCACTGGACACCAAGAACCTGACAAAATCAGGCTCGAACCTTCGTGTGAGCTTCAAGAACACTCGGGAAAGGGCCCAGGCCATCAAGGGCATGCATATCAGAAAAGCCACTAGATATCTGAAGGATGTCATTCTGCAGAAGCAGTGTGTCCCCTTCAGGCATTACATTGGGGACTGTTGGTAGGTGACCCCATAACAAACAGTGGGACTGGACATAGGGTCATTGATCCAAAAAGAGTGCTGAATTTTTACTGCATTCGCTTAAAAATGCAGAAAGTAATGCTGAACTTAAGGGTTCAGATGTACATTCTCTGGTCATTGAGCTATCCAGGTGGACAAAGCATCCAAGACGAGCCACAGAACTTACAGGGCTCATGGGTGAATTAACCCTCCATGAGCTCTCCCTGCCACACTGAGATGACTCTAACTGAAAAGGAGCAGACTGCTCCTAAACTAAAGAGGGAGTTGCACAGAACAAAAAGAAAAACAGAAGAAGGAAAGACTTACAACCCGGGAATAAACTCAGCATCAAACAAATAGATATATATGTAGACTGGAAAAAAAATCCTCCTCCCCATCCCTTGCCATTAGGGTCTGGAGTTTGAGGGTTGCACAGTTGTGCTTGCTCATTTTGTAGTGCTCACACAGTGGTTGCAGTGTGCTGAAGGTCACACAGCTGTTGTGGTGCTGTGGATCACAACATCAGTGCTGGTGATTGTGGCCAGAGATATGGGATGGGGCCAGAGATCAGCTTTTCGACCTTATACATATCGGACTGGCTCTTTGTCCACTAAGTCCCTTGCCAGGGTCTGAGGCTATGAGTGGTACTTTCACCAATACAGATTTAGACAGTTAACTCTCCACTGTGGAAGTTCGTTCCCAAAGACAGTTCTCCAAAGAACTAACTATAGCAACCTGGATTCGAAGCATGGTCTAGCCTTTCTCCTTGAATCCTGCCTCGTCCTTGGTTCACTTAACATCCAAGATAATGCGGGAGAAGCGAGTCACTGCATGCTATCTGAGACTAGGTGAAAAGTCTGGTAGTTTCAATTTTGGTCTCAGACATTTTTTCTGGGTGCTCACAACTACCATCTAAGAAGACTCAGCATAGAGGGGGACAGAATTGGGGGGTGGGAGGGATAATGGGTTCATTAGTGGTGGAGAATGGACACTGGTGGAGGGATGGGCTCTCAAACATTGCATGAGGGAAAAACAAGCACAAAAATGTGTGAATCTGTAACTGTACCCTCACTGTGACTCACTAATTAAAAAAATAAATAAATTTAAATTTAAAAAAAGAAAAAAATACAACTTTGAAATATATCATAAACAAAAAAAAAGAAGACAGCATGGGCATGGGTGGGGGACATGAACTGGTCGGTGGTGCAAGGGCCTTAGAGGCCTCAAGACTGAGATCGAGAGTTTGATACCCAGTGCCACCTACAAGCACTGAGCATAGTCCTGACAAATCTGTTTCTTGCTGATTGATTCCCAAATTAAAAGTGTGTGAGCACAGCAAATAAAAAATGTATGGCAGCCAGTTGTGGGACCCCCCATGCACCTCCCCCCCCAGAAACCACGTGTGCAAGTGTTGCAAATAAAGTATGAGTACAACTGAGTCTGGAGCAATAGCATAGTGGATAGGGCGCTGGTCTTGCGCACGGCCCACCTGGGTTCGATTCCCAACATCCCATGTGGTCCCCCCCGAGTACTACCAGGAGTAATTCCTGAGTGCAGAGCCAGGAGTAACCCCTGAGCATTGTCAGGTGTGACCCAAAAAGCAAAATAAAAAAATTAATAAATGTGAAAAAAACCACTAAAAAAAGTGTGAGTACCACAGTCAAGTGCATGTGTGACCCCAAATCATCATAGCAATTGCAAAACCATGAATGTCAGCACCATTACAAACACATGACCTTAACTATAATAAGTTTTTAAAAATGTATCAAGAGGTGGCAAAGACATAGAACAAGTGAAAGACTCGTGGCTAGCTTATGAGAATAAACAGCATTACAGCAAAAGGGCGGGGTGAGGGGAATCAAGAAAATGACTATCTCTTTGAGAATATCGTGGTAGAAAGGCGATCTAAATGTCAGGACTCTAGTTTCACTGGCCCTTGCTGATCTCCAGCCAACCTTCCTAGCTCCCAGAACCAGATTTGTAAACCAAGTCACTTTGAACTATTCAGATCAACACACCCACCAGCAGAATGCCAGTGAGTAACCTCAACTGACACCTAGAGAGCAAAAGAATTTCCCTGGTTGTGAGCTGCCCAAATTCCTGGTTCTTAAAATCATGAGCTGTAATTAAATGATTTGAGATTGAATCGAGTTATTCCATTTCGAAGTGTTGGTTACACACCGGTAGATAACAGCAATGAGAAGCCAAACCTAGTTTATCTCCTGGAAATAATTTGACTATCCTTTTTCCAAAGCGTATTAGAAATACCTCTTTCCAATAATTTTCTTAGTCCGAGACACTACTGCTTTGGTTTTTATAATGACTATGACAACTCCTATTTGACCAGTCAGTAAATATGGGCTGAGGGCCTTCTAGAAACAGGCACCAAGATACATGCTGGGAATATAATAGGGGGTGGGGGAGAAATGAAACAACTCCTTTCCCTGTGCAGTGCTTGGCATATAGTTTTCAGATTAAATTTCCTAAAATAGGGCTGGGGAGATGACTCAGTGGCCTGGAATGCATGCTTTACAAACACAGGCCCAGGTTCCTCCAGAACTGCAGGGGGTGATGCCCTAGCACCAAAGCCTGCAGTGTGGTGCCAGGGATCGAACCCGGGTCTGCTGAGTGTAAAGCAAGCACCTTACCCACTGCACTATCTCTTTGACCCCGGGAAAAGTTTGGGGGATACAGTTATTTTATAAATTAGGAGCTGGAGAATTAGTACAGTGGGTAAGGTAGCTGGCTCAGGTTGAATCCCTGCCACTGCATATGGTTCTCAAACACCTCCAATTGTGATTCCTGATCTTAATAGAGCCAGGAGTAAGCCCTGAACAACACTGGGTGTGGCCCCCAAAACCAAAACAACAACAAAAAGGAATTATTTTATAGGTCAGACAGAAAACTGATATACTTTATTTAATGCCATCAGTACTTTTCAGATCTTTTTACTAAAACATCACTATCACTATCACTATCATCCCGTTGATCCTCGATTTGCTCAAGCGGGACCAGTAACGTCTCCATTCGCCCTAGCCCTGAGATTTTAGCAGCCTCTCTTGACTGGTCCTTCCTAACGGTGCCACATTAGAGGCTCCTTCAGGGTCAGGAGAATGAGACCCATCACAGTTACTAAAACATAGTCAAAGTTTAAAAATAAAATTAGAGCAATAAATAAAACTTGCTCCAACCACTTCAGTACTTATTTCTATTGTTCAAGACAGTCATTTTAACTCTTAAGCATTTTCTTCTGGCATTTAGTTCTAAGTTCTAAATAATATTTTTACTGTCATGCTTGATTTGTTACTTATTCTTATGAAATGAAGTTTTAACTTCTTTAAACAGCATTTTAACTGAATCAAACATACATTTTCTCCCTTTCATCTTCTCAATGTATTTCTGTTCTTAATTTTAGTTAAATTTGTGTACACTGTTTATATTCTAAGTAATTGTCATTCACAGTTTATTTAACTGTGCTCTATAATTATATTGCCTACCTTGGAAAATTCTTGTTTTTCTTTTCCTAGTTAATAATTGCCTTACTTTTCTCCCAGTTAGTTATTACTAACACATTCCAAATCTCCACTAGAAATATAAAGCTACTCTTGATATTTTGCAGGCATCTGGTCACTGCCTTCTACTGCCTATTGTTGGAAAATTTGTGCCTCCAGAGTCCTGATCATTTGTATGTGGTCTAAATTTTTCTGTCAGAGAGATTTTATTATGCTTTTTATATTACTTTTAATTTTTTTCTTATTTTCTGTTCTTCTTTTTGGAAGAATCAAGTTTTGTTTTTCTTCTGTTGATTGTGTGGAAGGGGAGAGAGAGAGAATTGTATGTTTAGTTAAAAAGTTAAATTTAAATGTAATAGTTTAGGTCACATTTTTATAATAGAATCAGTAACGTTTATGGTTTTGATGTATGAAGTCACCACACTTCACCACCACTTCACTGTCACTTTGGATTTAAATTTAAAGAAATTCTAAATGACACTTTGTATCCCCAGAGATAAATGAATGATTTTAATGAAATTTTTTTCTTTCTGAGTCAAATATGTTACAAATTTAGAATCTATGGATATTCTGTGTTTTAAGAAACTTTTTTATTTGTTTTTGTTTGGGGGCCATACCTGGCTGTGCTCAGGGTTTACTCCTGGCTCTGTGCTCAGGAATCACTGCTGGCAATGCTTGAGCAACCACATGTGGCGTCAGGATCAAACTGGGTCACAAGTACCCGACCTGCTGGCTATCACTCCAGCCCTGTGCTTAGCTTTTCAACTTTCTTATGTTTTCCAGTTTTCCCTTGATTGACTGTGGTCTTCATCATTCATCTGGATTTCCTGTCATACACGGTGGCTCTTAGTGTGTGACATATTTGAGTAAGAAACTATACACTTAGGGTTTATAGATGGATGGTTTCAACTGAGTGGTCAGGCAATTTCACCAGGGAAATTCTAAATGACACTTTATATAGACATTGTCTTTGGATTTTGTTTTTGGTAAGTTACTCTGAAAGGAATTCTTTAACTTTTTCCTTTCGTTTTCTATTTTCTTTCCTTCCTTTTTCCTTTTCCTTTCCTTGCTTTTGCTTGCCTTGCCTTCCCTTTGCTTCCCTTTCCTTTCCTTCCCTCCCCCTCTCTCTGTTTTTTAGCCATACCTAATAGTGCTCAGGACTTCCTCCTCTCTGTGTGCTCAGAACTCATTCCTGGAGGTGCTCAGGGGACCATATGCAGTGCTCGGGAATGGAACTGGGGTCTGCTGTGTGCGAGGAAGGCGCCTTAACCACTCTCTAAGCTCCAACTCTCAGCTCTCCAATTTCTTGAAGTAAGAAGGGTTGGATAATCTTAAATATTCAGTGGCATCATTATTTTATCTCCCCATTTTCATAACCCCTCTCACGAGTTATATCTGTGTCCCTGAATCCATGGGGATATCTCTCTGAGCATTTTGCACGGAGGAAATTGTTTTTCAACTGTTCCTTATATAAGCTTTCAACTAAACCTTCGTATTTTCTTATCTGTCCTGTACCCTGTCTCCTGATATCTGCAGAAGAATGCCTGAAGTTTTCTGGTATTCTTTGTAGATAATTGACTCACTTCTTGGCTCTTTTCCCAGCAAGCTTAAGTTTTAGCTTTCTCTAGGCCCTTTAGGTAGTTAAACGTTTCCTATATTTTGCTAAAATCCTGTTTGCTGAGGATCTCCTTTCAAGTTTTCTTTACACTTATGGCTTTAGGACTTTTACATTCCATTACATCCTTTGTTGTTATTTCAGTGGAGAATCGGGAACTCAAAGATGAATGTGACTATTCAACTTGCCTATATAACCAATCACCATTCACTGATCTTTAGCTGTTTAGTACATTATAATTCTAAGAATATTATAAGTTCCTCGATGGTAATAAGTGTGACTCATTTTCTCTAACAATGCTTGGCTTAGTACTCAGGATCTTATAAGTACTGATTTATCCTTTAGTACTGATTGAAACTAAAATTCGATGAGAGCCAAAGTGTGTCTACATACTTTTTCAAGAGGTAGCAGGCTACAGATGTGAATAATATCCCAATTGATGAATTCCTAGTCTATTGTGGAAGTAAATAACAATAAATTATAATAATGACAATAAATCATAGGGCTAGGTTCTATAAATAAATTTACCCCTGATAAATCACAGGGATAGAAACAGCAATAAATCACAGGATAGGTTCTATAAAAACCATGTCACAGGGCCCAAAGACAGTTCAATGATTTGAATGGTGCAACAAGGCAACCCCTGGCACTATGTGGCCCCTCAGTACTGATGGGTATAGCCTTAATCACGTCATCATTCTTAGAACGGCTAGTAATAGTCTCCGAGCTTCTGAGCACTGTGTGGGATTCCCCTCTCTTGCAAGTGCAATGCCACAAAAGCACAAAACCTGTATATTTTGATATTTTTTTCTTGGCTGTTTGGGTCACACCCAGCGATGTTCAAGGGTCACTTTTGACTCTGGACTCAGCAATTACTCCTGGCAATACTCAGGGGACCATATGGGATGCCAGAACCAAACCTGGGTCAGCTGCATGCAAGGAAAATACTCTCCCCACTGTACTATCACTCCGGTCCCCATATTTTGAATTTTGGGGAAACTTTCTGACATTTTGAAATTAATATCAGGAATGACATATTGAAGATCTCTCACACATCTTGCTGGTATATTTGATTGGATATCTGATTGGATATACCATAGTTTTGTTGGTCTTTTTGTTTGTTTATTGGCACTAAGGATCAAACCCAGTGTCTCTGCAGGCAAGACATGAGCTTTACAACACTGATGAACTTTCCCCCATGGTTTTGTGCATGTGCAACCACTGGATGCACCATGGTTTGACAAGGTACATCGTACATTCTGATTATGTATTTGGTCCCCAATATTTCAATATTATTCAGCAAGTCATCACTATTAACAATTAATTGTATTATAAGAATTCACATAATTGTAAACATAGAAACGGGGAAGTCTGTTTAATTTGTTCACATATTCACTGTGATTTGGCAATCTAATTCTATTTTAATATAAATTTGTACATATTTTATACATTTCAAATATTTTCATAGTCCTCTTAAAATTAACAGATACACAATCCCTAGAACTAAGCAGACAGTCACAGGAAAATCAGCAGGAAGTTTATTGCAACCAGTCCATTTGATCAAAGCAAAGTAAGTAATACAATGATAATCTACAATGACAAAAATGAGACATCTTTATTATTGTTGTTGTTTTGGGGTTTGGTGCCATACCCACTGGTACTCAGGGGTTACTCCCAGCTAAGTGCTTAGGGGTCACGCCTCGAAGTGTTCAGTATTCTTTTTCTAGCCACACCCAGCAGTACTTAGCTCTGTGCTCAGGGGTCACTCCTAATGCTGGGGGACTATGTAGTGCTGGGGATTAATCCAGGGCCTCCCAGTTCTGCCAACTGAATGATCTCTTTGGTCCTAAAAATGTTGGTTTTTCTTTTTTTTTTTTGGTTTTTGGGTCACACCCGGCAATGCACAGGGGTTACTCCTGGCTCTTCACTCAGGAATTACCCCTGGCGGTGCTCAGGGGACCATATGGGATGCTGGGATTAGAACCCGGGTCGGCCGCGTGCAAGGCAAACGCCCTACCCGCTCGCTGTGCTATCGCTCCAGCCCCCAAAATGGTTATTTTTAATCCACAAAGGAATTTGTCAGATATCTTCGTTTGAATGCAATAGGGAAAGTCTCTAAGGCAGAAATTTGCTTCCAGAAGGTTAATGAGGTGTAATCTAGACACCGTCTCCAAGGGAATAAAGAAAGCAGGATGAAGCTGAGAAGTTGAACCTCTGTGCTATTGCTGCAGAGGCCCAACTGATATTATTGGAAAATTCTAGAGGAGATATCAGAACTACAGCCAGTCATCAGATGTCAGCTGTCTCTGGAGGAAGGGGCATCATGTTAGCTGAGACAACTCCTTTCTGTGGAGGCCGGTTCTGAGGAAGGCTGGGAACTATCCTGAGGCTTGGCATAACTGGCATTTAGAGACCTAGTTGATTTCTCACAGCATCCACTATAGAAATATCACAGAGCCTTTGGGAAGTTTTTATTTCTACTAAGACTTTCTTCCTAGTATATGAAGAATTGTTAGTCGGTGCCTTTTCATCAACCACTTGCTCTTTTCTTTACCAGAATCAAAGGAAAACACAAATGTCTACAGAGCTCAACAGAAAGCCAGACAACCTGAGATTCCTTTTCAGTGAACACTTCCCAAAGTTCAGGTACTTCCAGTTTCTCTGTCAGGCCTAAGAATTTCCAGTGCATGCTTCTTCAAGTCAAAGAACCTTTGGAACCTTGAACCTCGATGTCTCACTACTGCCCACCTTCCTTCCGATTCTATTCATTATTGCCAATCAGCAAATCAAGAAAAAGCTGATTTGGAAGAATCATGATTTCCCCCCGCCCCCGCTGAGAGACTCTGACAGAGAATTATCAAGAGTGAAGTCTAAATTTTTAATTTTTTTTTTATCCTAAGCATCATGTTAGAGATAGAATTAAAGTAAGAGACTATGAAAGGCAAGAACGTGAAGCTCCTCTCGTACTAATGCTGATCGTGCTGTAACATGTCTGTTCTAGTGAAGTCTTCGCCTGAAAGAGGGCTACATGAATCAGGGCGGCTGATGCCCTGCCCCACCTTTTGGTTTCAGTTGCACAAATATGCAAAGTAATCAAATGATTTACAATGGCACAGATGTATTCGCCCGATTTTTAATAAGGACTGTGGTCTTTTTAAGATCTGGGAACTGTAAATAGAGCATTGTGGGTAATAATGGGATAACAGTGGCAGAAAAATAGTGTTATAATGAATTCTTTGCTAGCTGAACCTCGCTGAACCTAAAAAGTAAACCTTTTACTCACAACATTAAGATGGATGTAGTTGTTTGATGTTTTGAGAAGTTATTTGTTTTGAGTATATTTTCAGCTGTCAGTTCTTGCTCTTGAGACTAGAGAGTTACCTTTACTATTGAAGAATGAGGAAGTCATTAAAAGGAAAATGTGTTGTACTGTTCAAATCATAAATAAATTTTAAACATTTAGGTCAAAGGAGTTATTAAGCATTACTTTTATGGGCAATACTTCATCTATGATTTATTCTAAAGGTTATCTGAATTTATGTATTACAATAAAGGGAAGGGGACCAGGGTATGGTTCTGTGGCAAAATGCTTGGCTTTGCATGTGTAAGAGTATGATTCAATCCCTAGTAGACCATAATAAAAAACAGAGGGTTGGCAGGTTATTGAAAGGCCTTGAACACTTGTCTTGCATGCTGGAGCTGCAGTTTGGATTTCCAACACTGTATATTCCCTGTACACACTTCTGGGTATGGCCCAGAACCACTCCCCCCCCAAAAAAAATCCCAAACCAAAATAAACAAATAAATAAAAGGAAGAGATATTGTGTCATATAGTTAGTTTATCTAAACACAGACAAAATATTCCTATTATTTTCCATGGTGGGGACACACCTGGCAGTGCTCATGGATCACTCCTGGCAGTGATGTGGATCAAACTCAGGTCAGTCTCATGCAAGAACCTTACCATCTACTCTTGGCACTATTTCTCCAACCTCTATCTCATTTTATTATTAATTCATTGAAGTGCCATTAGTTTACAAGAATATGTACACGTACATTAAACTTTGTTTTTGTTTGGGGGCCACACTCACCTGCACTCAGGTCTTACTCTTGGTTCTGTACTCAGGGATCATTCTTGGCAGGACTCAGGGGACCAAGTGGGGTGCCAGAATTCAAACCCAAGTCAGCAAGGTTAAAGGCAAGTGCCTTACTGATTGTACTATCTCTCCCAGCTGTTTACAAACACATTTTTAAGTACAATGTTACTACAACATGTCCACCTCCAAAGTGCCAGTATCTGCTCACCATGGTCAAAAAGACCCTTGCCTTTCACTTCCCTTACCCCTGCCCCACTTACGGTAGCCTCAGTTCTGTTGTTTGAGTCCAAAGGTGTGTTTTTATTGAACATCATCCATTCCATTGTTTTTTATATATACCACACAGGATTGAGATCATCTGATATTTGTCTCTCTCCTTCCGACTTTTGCTTCACACAATTTTGCTTAGCATGACCCTCTCCAGCTCCATCCATGTTATAGCAAAAAAGAAGACTAAGTGGTAGTAGTCCATTTCCTATACCAAGCACAACTTCCTTATCCAATTATCAGTTGCTGGGCACTTGGCTTTGTACTAGATCTTGGCTATTATCAATTGCACTGCAGTGAAAATGGATTTTGGGATAATTGTTTTGTGTTCCTGAGATACATATCTAAGTGTAGAATTTCTGGATCATGTGATAGTTCTATTTTTATTTTTCTGTGAAATCTCTATACTGTTGTACTTAGAGCTGAACCATTTTGCATTCCTACTAGCGTGGATCCCTTTTCTCCACATCCCACCAGCACTTGTGTCCATCTTCTCCGATACAGGCGATTCTTACCGGCGTGGGGTGATAGTTCATTGCCTTTTTGATTTGCATTTCCCTGATAATCAGTGCTGATGGACACTTTTTCATGAACCTTGGCCTTCTCTGTGTCTTCTTTGGGAAATTGTTCATTTTTCTCTCCATTTTTGGGTGGGCTTGTTTTTATGTTGAATTTTGTAAGTGCCTTTATTTACATTTTTTTCCTTTTAAATTTTTATTGCATCATCATGAATTGCAAAGTTTGAAAATAATTCATACCTGAGTTTCAGTCATACAACGTTCCAACAACACTCTCTTCACCAGTGCCCACTTGTCTCACCAATGTCCCCAGTTGCCCCAAACTTCCCAACCCTGACTGCCACTGTGGCAGGCCCTTTTGGGGGATGGGGGCATTTTGGTTTACAATACAATTACTTATACATATACATATCCCTTATGCATCCTTCCCTGACCTCTCTACCTCTCCTTCTTTTCTTTCTACTGACAATCGGTTCTATAACTCTTCATTTCTGTAACCTCTGAGTGCCTTTATTTTAGATATTAGTTCTTTACTAGAAGTATGGTGTGAAAATGATTTCTCCTGTTTGGTCGGTGCCTTTTTATGCTTCATAAATATTTTCTTCCTCAGTGCAGATGATTTTTTTTTTATTTTTTTATTTTTATTTATTTATTTATTTATTTTTGCTTTTTGGGTCACACCCAGCTATGCTCAGGGGTTACTCCTGGTTTTGCACTCAGGAATTACTCCTGGCAGTGCTTGGGGGACCATATGGGATGCCGGGGATCGAACCCAGGTTGGCCGCGTGCAAGGCAAACGCCCTACCCGCTGTGCTATTGCTCCAGCCCCATTATTTTTATTTTAATGCATCCAATTTATTTGTTTTTCTTTCCCTTGTCAATGACATTGAATCATTGAAGAGAGCAGTGAAGTAAAAAAATCATAGAATATTTTTTTAAATGTGTCTTATGAACTCAGACCTAATATCTAAGTCTTTAATTCATTTGGGGTTAATGTTTGTGCCTAGTGTGAAATATGTCAGTTTCTATTCTTTTTTATGGGAAGCATTCAGATTCATATTTGTCTATATTATACACAGTCCATTGAGCTACCTACCGATACATAGAGTATTTGCCAGGTTTCTATTTTAACTTACATTTTGTTTTTGAGGGGAGGGATGCTTGGGGTCTACTCCCCACTCTGTGCTTGGGGGTAACTAGCTAGTGCGGCTCAGGGACCGTGTGGTGTCGGGTCTCCTGCAAGGTCACTTGCACACAAAGCATGTGTTTAGCATTCTGAGCTTTTCTTTTGTCTTATTTTGTGTTCTGTTTTGCTTTTGTTTGGGGGCCACACCCAGCAGTGCTCAGGACTTACTCCTGGGTTTGTGCTCAGAGAGCACTCCTGGTTGGGAGCCAGGGATCCAACCCTGTGGGGTCATAGGCAGCGCAAAGACCTTGGCTGCAGTTCCTACTTTGTGTTTTCTTGAGGAACACTGAAGCTCTATGGAGCATTTCCATTTGAGTTATCTTCCTGATTTTTGAGATTTAGTTGACTTAGAAGAATACTAGGCTACACACTAAAAATGTGAAAACTAATGTTTATGGCAACGTGGGGAAAAGTCGCTTTGATTGATTGAGGAAGTCAAAATGGGAACTCTAAGTAGGGTATCTATAATTCACACGCAGCTTTTCCATTTCCTAATTGGTTTGCTGAGAATAAGCACATGACTTACCAGCATCAGAGTACAGCGTGTGTCCTGACTACAAAATCTTCAAATCAATTTGCAAAAGTAGTTCAAGGTATCTTTTGCCAAATTGGACTCACTGTGAAATAACTTGCTCTCCTTTTTCAGACTGTAAGGAAAAATATATTTAATATCTGACTAAACCCATAATATAATCTTTTGCTATCTTTTTTATACTTACAAATGCTTATAAATACATACAAAATGATAACATATACATTTAAATGCACCTATCTATGATTTATATTTTATGTGTAAATGATCATCTATATCTTGGGATAAATCATGTATTTCATGGTTATAGCCACCTCACCCCTGCCCTTCACTTCAAATCTTTCCAGTCCCATTTCTTACAGCCTTTGGAAGGGCAAATAGCAAAAATTCTGTTCCTACAAATCTTGTTTTGAGTTTTTAGGCCACATATGGTGATTCTCAGGGTTACACCAGGCTCAGCACTCTGGAGTCATTCTTGGCAGTGCTCGGATGACCATATGTACAAACCAGGCACCTTACCCACTGTGCTATCTCTCCAGCCCTTGCTCCTAGAGTCTCTGTCCACCACTGAATGAAAACTAGGACAAAATTGTATCACTCATCACTCAGTTTGGTTCTGTGCAGTGAGGAGTTGAAGGGACAGTTGTCTTTAGCTCAGCCAATGAGGAACAGAGAAGAGGGTTAAGCTCAGGACTCAGCTTCCTAGCTCTTAGCACCAGCACTTGGCAAAATACAAAAAATACAGATACAAAAAATACAAATCCCAGCCCCTCTGTATATCTTTTGGACCTGAGATCTTCATTCTCATGTCCTTCAACAAGTATTTATTGACCCCTTAGAAGGTGCCAAGGCCTGCTGGGAAGAGACCGAGGTGCAGATGGTTGAATTAGAGCAGAATGGATTACTAATTGAAACATGGACCCTTCCCCAGATCCCCAGCATCTTGCATAAAATAACCATTCCCTACTGTATAGTGCTTATACCAATATCCTCTATATTCACAGGTATATTTCTGGGATCTCTATGGTTAAGCACTCACTTATATATTTGTCATCCCTTCACCTTTTATTTTAAAATTTATGAGACATTTTTAGGGGGGATGGGGAGCTTCCCAGTGGTGCTTCCTGATCATATAATATAATACTGTGGATGATACATGAACCCTCAAACATGCAAGCATGCACTCCAATATTTAAATTATACCTCTGGTCCCCTATAGAATATTAAAACTATTTTCTAAGTTGAAAGAATTTGGGGGCAAACAACTGTATTCTACCACCTATAGTATTTATTCGTGTATAATATTTATTCACTAACATTTTATTATACTTCTTTACTATGTATCTATCCATCTATTCATTATTCTAGCCATCTATTAATCCATCTTCTTCTGGGTACACATTCCATTTAATTAAAGAAATCAGTATATTTCTCCATAAACACAATGCAGCACTTTAAGAACTTATTATAATTGTATAACATGTTTGTAGTTTCACCGTTTTTGTGGCCAAAGTTTTAGTTATGTATTTCAGAAATGCCAATATTTAGAGTAATTTTCAATTAAGACTGAAAAATAATTAAAAAATTGGCACCATAAATACTTGTATAGTCAAGGGTAAATGGGAAATAGGCTTCTCTTATGCATGATCTTTCTGGACCAAGTGAACATGGAAGCTGATTATCTGAGTCTGGTGAGGGTAGTCTTCAAAACAGTAAGATACTTCAAATTTTAAATATTTAGATTCAAGTTTCTAGAGAAAGAAGCTTAAATTTATCTCTAAGGATATACTTTCCTAGTTCCCTTGTTTTTGGAAAAACATGCTACCGGACTTTTGGGTAAAGAATAGTTCAATTTAGTAGTGCAGAGCCATAGTACAGAGAGTAGGATGTTTGCTTTTCACACGGCTGACCCGGGTTCCATTCCTGGAACTCTCTGTGGTCCTGTGAGCCTGCCAGGAGTGATCCCTGAGTAGCGCTGAAAACAAACAAACAAAAGAATGATCCCATTTTATAAGTCCCAAGAAGAGGAGATACTATATTTTTGAGTAATATTTCCAAATTTAAAAATGTTCTTTATTCTGAGAGTTACAACTCTGCAAATTATGACTTCTTTAGGATAATGTTTCTTTTATATGGTTTTGCTCTTTGCTGTCCTTGAAAAATTGTTGATTATTTATGAAGACGTATTATCTGTGTCTATAAGTTCTTAAAGATCAAAGTGACACATAAAATGTACTCAATAAAAGTTAATTATTATTAATAATAAAAGTACTAGACTTTCATTGGTCATACAGCATGGAAGCTCAGACTATTTTAATTTTGGTTTAAAGGGAAGTGAACTCTTACGAGAGGCATATGTGAAGGCTAGATTGTTAGAAAACATTACTGCCCAAGAAGCTAATTATTGTGATTATTTAATTTTCCAGAGAAACAAATGCTAGCTAGTGGGAAATTATTGGCTGTGGATTTCTGCTAGAAAGTTAGGCAGATGGACAGAGGAAAGTTTTGAAAGATGGGAAGATGCTGGGAAATCAGCAAAGATTAAGGGGAAAAGAATGAAAAGACTCAACTTTCCATTTTCCCAGATTCCAGTGTCTCTCTTTTTTTCCTCTCAGCAGCTATTACTTCCCTCCTCCCACAGTATCTCTCTTTAGTAGAGGAGTTTAAATTTAGTTCACAATAAAGCACAAACCATAACAATAAAAAGTATTAGCCTCTGCCAGGAGCATTAACATTTTAATTTGAATTCAATTTAATTTAACTCCCTGCAGGGCTGCAGAAATAAGCGAAATAGTCTAACCCAAGACTAGCATCTGGTGGGAATTGTGTAGAAATTTAAATTCATGTGTCTGTTTTTATTTTTTTTTTAAAGAATCACCACATTAAAAAACCAGAGTGATAGTACAGCGGATAAGGCATTTGTTTTGCATTCAGCCAACCTGAGTTCAATCCCCAATACCCTGTGTGGTCCCTTGATACCCTGTGGGAGTGATCCCTGAATGCAGAGCCAGGAGTCAGCCCTGAGCATCACTGAGTGTGGCCCCAAACAAAACAAAACAAAAATCTGCACACTAAACAAAAACACTTTGGAAGACCAGGTCCAGCTTGCTGTTGCCTGGTTTCTAATTTATAAGTTGAAAAAAGTCTAAATGGGCAATTCTAATTATTGCCCAGTATACAATTAGAAAATAGTATTATGTGGATCTGATTTTTAGGGAAGCAGAAAGAAAGAATAGGAAGAACAAGAAGTTTAATAGCTTTTCAAGTATGAGAGCATTCACCGATGATTCCCTGCTTTCAGAACTCCAGGGATCTAGCTTCCAATTCTTAATGGATGTAGTTACTTTCCTGCTGTAGTATCTGTGTGATAAGCTCTCTTGTTTATTCATCTGTCTAATGAGAATGATTCTCACCCTTAGGAGCTGGGAGTTTCAGTGAGACAACACATAATATGTCTGCTTCATTGCACAGTTCCAAGTAGGTTCAATTTACAGCTGTTTATTGTTTCCTAAACATATTGGCGACCATAGTGAATAAAACTTCCCCCTCGTGAAGAAGGCATACTTTAAAGACAAATACTTAGACAAATAAATATTCAGTAATCATTATGCCATATTCATTTAATCAGTGGTACCCTGTACTCGTGTAGAATTGAAACTTTTTATTTGCCATTTTATTGAAGGAAAATAAGTTCCATCTTCCTTGAGGTATTTCATCCTTATGGTTGCATCTATTTAAGAGAGTAATGTCAGGCCAGAGAAAGTACAGCAGGTAGGGTGCTTGCCTTACAAGCAGTTGACCTAAATTTGATCCCTGGCATGTTATAGGGTCCCACAAGGACTGCCAGGAGCGATCCCTGAGCACAGAGCCAGAAGTAACCCTTGAGCATTGTTGGGTGTGTCCCAAAAATAAATAATATATCTGCTAATATTGTTATCATCTGCATTGATGTATGAAATGTCTTCAATCCCTCCTCCCTCCAAAACAAATAAGACTTCAGTCAAGGCCAAACAGTCAAGAAAAATAAATCGTATTTAAAGAATAATGCACAGTGTGCTACGTTGATATAGGAAAGCATGGAACCTACTGTACTAAGTTTATACAATTATGGCATTATTAATATCTAAACTGGGCATGTGGGTTCCTCTTCACCTGAACATGGATATGAGATCTGTTAAAGATCTGGAGGTTGATGAACTGGGTTATTAGTCTCTGATCTTTATGGCATAGAAACTTTAGACTGGAAGACTACCTGGTACAAGATTCTGTAAGATCTCATCTTACAACAATATAGACAAAGATCAGCCAAAGATCTGAAAACAAAGAACAAATTCTGTTAAGAGATGGAAGGTGCTGCTGCTTGACGGCACTCCATCTAGGGCTTCTCTCCAGGCTCTTGCAGTTTTCTTTACTTCTGAGTCAATTCTTGTCTGCTGAGTCAATTCCACCAGCTCTTTGTTCAGACTCTGGCCTGATCTTGCCTGGACTTCTGCAATTGCCTCCTTGCTGATCTCATCCTGCAACCATTCTCTACACTGCTGCTAATATAATCTTCACAGTCGCTTACTCAATAGCTGAGTAGACTTTCAACATCTTCCTATTACCTTTTTCTCTTTATTAGGGTATTTTCTGGACTGGAGTGATAGCACAGCGGGTAGGGCGTTTGCCTTGTACATGGCTGACCCGGGTTCAATCCCTCTGTCCCTCTCAGAAAGCCCAGCAAGCTACCAAGAGTATCTTGCCCACATAGCAGAGCCTAGCAAACTACCGGTGGCATATTTGATATGCCAAAATGGTAACAACAAGTCTCACAATGGAGACGTTACTGGTGCCCGCTTTAGCAAATCCATGAATGGAAGACAGTGGTATAGTGCTACAGGGTATTTTATGCAGACAACAAAGTTCACACATTTAAAAGATTTGATGGAATTGGTGAAGATGCTCAACGGTGCATAATAGTTCTACTCCTACCCACTACCCCTCTTCCACCAATTCCCTCTCAGCCCTTCTTTAGGTAACTATGATGGACCTTCTGTTTCAATTGTTCCTTTCCTGTCACTGTCATTCCTTTGCTCATCAATTTGTTCGAGCGCGCACCAGTAACGTCTCTCATTGAGAGACTTATTGTTACTGTTTTTGGCATATCCAATACGCACGGGTAGCGTGCCAGGCTCTGCCGCGCGGGCTCGATACTCTCCGTAGCTTGCCGGGCTCTCCGAGAGGGGCGGAGGAATCGAACTCCGGTCGACCGCGTGAAAGGCGAACGCCCAACCGCTGTGCTATCGCTCCAGTTTTACTTTAACTACATAAAATTAAGCATTTGGAGGGTGGTAGGGATTGTGAACTAACTTGATTTTCTCACAGTTAATAAACATTCTATCTTCAGTTTTACAAAATTACGAAGTTACCGTAAGTATGGAATTGATATGTAAATAGTGTTAATGTTCATATTAATTTCATTAATCATCCTGTTCTTGAAAATTACCATAATTTTACTAAATTTTCATATAATTTTTAAATTCTTAACAGTAATTTACTAAATTTTCATATAATTTCTTAATTCTTAATCAACAACGGGAATAAAATGTAGCCCTAGGAACATGCCACACACCTCCTTGCTTCTGGTGCTGTCACATTCTGGATGGAATGCTTATGGGGGACACTTCCGTGCTCACACATGTGCTTGCCCAGGGTCACATTTTCTGTCTGTAGTACTTGCACATCTTCGGGGGTTTTGTTTTGGGGGGGTGGCAGTTATATGCTTTCCCCCTTTTCTCTGCAGTGCTCACACACACACCTGTTGGGAGTGTGACTGGAAATCACCTGCAGGGTGGGGATCCCAGACAGCAGAATTAACAGGACCAGGGGCCAGAGCAATAGTACAGAAGGTAAGGCACTTGTCTTGCATGAGGCTGACCCGGGTTCTATATCTGGCATCCCATATGGTCCTCTGGGCAACTCCAGGAGTAATTCTTAAGGGCAGAACCAGGAGCAACCCCTGTGCATCGCCGGGTGTGACCCAAAAAGCAAAAAAAAAAAAAAAAAAAAGAATTGTCAGGACCATCTTTAGCACATGTGGCCACAGCAGGAGTTGAATTCACAGCCTGACACTTAAGCAGGTGCTCAGAGTCACTGAGTCTCCCCTCCAGGTCCCCTAAGAATCTGATAGAAATGCTTTCCATTCAAAAACGAATAATAAAATTTAAGTACTTTAAGGGCTGGAGCGATAGCACAGCGGGCAGGGCGTTTGCCTTGCATGCAGCCAACCTGGGTTCAATTCCTCCGTCCCTCTCAGAGAGCCCGGCAAACTACTGAGAGTATCTCGCCCGCATGGCAGAGCCTGGCAAGATACCTGTGGCATATTCGATATGCCAAAAACAGCAACAATTTTCACAATGGAGACGTTACTGGTGCCTGCTCGAGCAAATCAATGAGCAATGGGATGACAGTGACAGTAACAGTGACAGTACTTTAAAGGCTACCTTCTGAACCCCACCAGGAGTAAATTAATTTAAAAGATACTTTAAATTTTATATTTATTTTTGCGGGGGGGACCCACATGGCAGTGCTCAGGGCTTACTCTTGGCTCTGTTTTCAGGGATCACTTCTGGAAGGGCTCGGTGGTCCTTTCGAGGTGCTGGGGATCAAACTCAGGTTAGCCACTTGCAAGGCAAGTGCACCGCCTGCTGTCCTTTATCTCCAGCCTTTTGTAATCAATTTTTTTAGGCTCCTCTTGGCTGTGAAAATGTTCCAGACTTCCCTTGTTTTTGGTGAATTTGGCAATGATTTATTTTTATTTTCAGATACATTTTTATTCTTAACTGTGATCTTCCAAGCTGTTTAATAACTCTCCTTTCCTTTTTGCTAGCACCGCAAAACAAAGTATCACACATTGGGAGGCTTCAACAATAGAATTAATTCTCTCCCTGGAATTTTGGAAGTCTAAGATGATGGTGTTGATAGGATGATAGGATTGTTTTTGTCTGAGGGCTCTGTGTTTGTTTGACTTACAGATGTCCTCTCTCTCTCTCTCTCTCTCTCTCTCACACACACACACACACACACACACACACACACACACACACACACACACACATTGGGCTCTACCAGCAGTACTCAAATGCTGGGGACTATATGTGGTACCAAGGATTAAGCTGGGGTCAGCTGCATGCAAAGCAACCATCTTAATTTCTGTACTCTCTCTGGCTCTCTTCCTATGATCTCTGTAGATTCCTCCAACCCTGTGCTTGGTGCTTCTCCTACTGGTGCTCAGGGGACTATGCGGTGCCTGGAATTGAACCTGACCTCCAGTACGCAGAGCGTGTGCTTAACCAGTTACACTCTGCTTCCAAGATGACCGCTTTCTCAACGTGCTTCCATTTGGCCGTTCTCCCATTCCTGGTGTCTCCTCATGCTTGAATTTCCTCTTTCAACACGGGCACCAGGAGACTGAACTAGGGTGCACAGTAAGGCCTTATTTGGACTTCAATCGCCTCTTTAAGAACCCTCACGCCCAAGTAGAATCACTATGCTGAGCATCAACTAAGTATTGCACGCTAATTGTACTTAAAATAAACTATCCGATCTCCAAACACAGTTGCATTCTGTGGGAAAAGGGTTAGTGCTTGCCATGAGAATTTGGGGGAGGAGTACAACTCAGCCTGTACACACAGCAGCCCCTAGAGCAGCCCCGTACTCCCCACTTTGTCTTCAGCATCGTCTCCACACTGTCCCAAGTGTCACAGCCTTTCCGTCATCTTGGAAACCCATAACGCTCAGCTGAGGAAAACCTATCGCTGTTAGGATAGGAAAACCTGTCCTCTGTTTCTGCCAGTGTCTCCCAGGCCTGCCTAAGAAGTGACTTTTTACCTCATTGTAAGAAGAGAAACTTTGTAGCTAGACTTGCCATTCTTGTTTGCCTGCCACAGAATTGAAACCACCTACTGTTGTGAACGTTTAACTTGTCATTCTGCTTCCAGAACAGTGAGCTTGTGTGACAAGTAGGAAGAAGGGGCAGCTGGGGACACGGTCCAGGAGCAAGAGAGTCCCGTGTTGGCAGCCGGGACCGTTGCTGTCTCACTGCCCTGTGTATCCTGGCAACCTGGGCGTCCATATTCCCTGCTGAAGTGTCGTCAGATTTTCGTACTTAAGAGATGAGGCGAGTTGACCCCCAGTTCTCCTTCACACTCATTCCTTGGCATTCTTTCCGCATTATATAGTGAGGGCAATTTCCATGCCTCATGAAAATTCCATGCCGGCTGGTCCACTGGCTGCTCTGACGGCAAAAGGGTCCTGTCAGGTAGACTGTTAATTAGCTTTTCCCACCTTCTCTTCTTTATGCGTTTTCGACCACACCTGGGTAGTGTTCAGGGCTTACTCCTGGCTCTGTGCTCACAGATCACTCTTGAAAGTGCAATGCTGAGGATCAAGACTAAAAGCTGGGGATTGGGGCCAGAGTGATAGTACAGTGGGTAGGGCATTTGCCTTGCATGTGACCGACCCAAATTTGGTTCCCAGTATCCCACATGGTCCCCTGAGCACCTCCAGAAGTAATTCCTGAGTACAGAGCCAGGAGTAACCCCAGAGCTGTGACTGACAGATGTGATCCAAAAAATAACAAACCAGGGGGTGGAGCGATAGCACAGCAGATAGAGCATTTGCTTTGCACGCAAACGACCCAGGTTTGATTCCCAGCATCCCATACAGTCCCCAGAGCACCGCCAGGAGTAATTCCTGAGTGCAGAGACAAAAGTAACCCCTGTGCATCGCTAGGTGTGACCCCAAAAGCAAAAACAAACATAAAAAAATCAAAAACAGAAATGGAAACAAACCTAATCCAAACCCTGGGGTTGACTCTGTGCAAGGCAAGTGTATCAACCCCTGCACTGTTTCTCTGACCCCAGATAGAAAGCTTTGATCTTGGACTCACTTGTCCTTCAGTCCATAAACACAATGCCATCTGCTTCTCGTGTACTCATTTCTGTTAGTATACTTATCTGACGTGTGTGTAAAATGTATGTACCTCTGAATTGCTTACTTGGTCAGTGATCAGATTCTTTGTCCCTACCTCTTCCCTTGCTGTGATGACAGAGGGCTACATGCAACTGGGGATGTGTTCAGGAGATCACATTCTTTATTGTGTTGCCAAGTCGCAGACAGCAAAGCTACTGGTACTATTCTTGGTGCATGGAGATTGCATTGTGGGTCATATTTGTGGCCTTACACTTGCAAGGCAGACACTTTTGGCCACTGAACCACCCCTTAAGAGATGATTGTGTGTGTGTGTGTGTGTGAGTGAGAGAGAGAGAGAGAGAGAGAGAGAGAGAGAGAGCTTTGGTCGAGAATTACTCCTGGTGGTGCTTGGGGGACCATATAGGATCCTGGAAATCGAACCCCAGGTCAGCCACAGACAAGGCAAGTGCCCTACCTTCTGCATTATCTCTCCAGTTCCATAAAGAGAGCCTTTCTTGAGGAGGAAGTCTCCGAGCAGAATTCAGGGTACCTGACCACTCCCAGAGATCCGTGCCCAGGCTCTGAGGACATAGGGCTTGGGCAGGTGGTGCTGGGGGCCACCAGGTGCTTGAGGAAGAGTCTGATGTGCCAGGATCAAACTGGGCATCTCCACAAACAAGGGATGCACTTTGATCCTTAGAGCCAGCTCCCCAGTTTTGAGAGTTCTTAACTCAAAGCTTTGGAATGCAAGTAGCCAGAAGAATAACCAGAAGAAAAATGTAAATCAAAAGTGGAACTTTGGTAAAGAAGATATGGATTTTAGATATGTTGAGAATAAGGTGTCATGGGAATTCCTGTTTAACATGGTCCCGTTGGCTTGGTGAGCAAGAAGGATGCAACATTGGAGATGAAGCTTGAGGAATTAAGTCCCAAAGTCGACATAGAAAGAGAAAGCTAGAAAGTTCAAGGTTGTCACTTCCAAATTCTAGTTATTTAAGAAAATACCTTCCTAGTTGTAGCAGATTCCTAGGATTGGATTTTAATAGAAAACTTTGCTATAAAAGGGGAACTTGAAGAATTCAATGTGATTTAATTGGCAATGATATGTATATTGTAAAACATACTCTAAGTAAACTTTTTTTGTTTGTTTTGGTTTGTGAACCACATCCAGCTGTGCACAGTGTTTACTCCTGGCTCTGCACTCAGGTATTAATCCTGGTGAAATTGGGGGACCATATGGGGTGTGGGGGATCCAACCCAGGCCGGCCTCATGCAAGGCAGATGCCCTTTCCGCTGTACTGTGTCTCTAGCACCCAAGGCAAACTTCTGATGCATAACAAATTGTGGGTTTTAAAAAAAAGAGTGGTTCATGATCATTTTTACACTCAAATCACTAAAAGTATTTGATTCTTTGAATAGGAAACTTCAAAAGTGACCATTTGCAGTTAGTAGGAGGAAGAGATGCTTCGGATCGATCAGACACAGCACACATTAATCTCAGCAAATTGGGCAGCAGGGGAACTGCACCCTCTTGGGACAAAGATGATGCTGCTCCTCAGCCAGATGAATGTTACTGAGCAAGGACCAAGATGCTACGTGCCAAGGGGAAGGGACCAGGGGCAGGAACAGAAGAGTAATGAAACTCAAAGCAATTCCTAAGATGAATGTGTAAACCAGGATCAGGGTCAATTTTCCAAGGAGACTCAGGGAGGATGCGGGCTGTGCGTGATAGTGCAAGACCCATGTTTGCACGTGTCTCTGTTCCCGGAATACACTTGTGTTATACCAAGGAGAACGTGATGGCTTTGACCACGCCAGGCCTCCAGCAAAGAGGTGTGTTTTATACTAGAGGAGACCAGCCATAGAGGACAAGTGTCTACGATTTTGTTACAAATTCCGACCCTTTTAAAAGAGTGCAACTACTTCTCAATTTATACATTAAAACCATACTGTAAGGATGAGCAGGTAAGGAGCCCCTGGATGGCTCAGTAATAAGGTACCTGTCGGGCAGGCATGAGGCTTTGAGTTGGATCCTGGGTGCCACCTGGCTTGTGAAGGACCATCTCAGCAATTCTACTGATTAAGGTCCCTGGCACCACAACAAAGTTGCAACCTCTAGTACATATGACACAAGCAAGAGTGTGAACACAACTGAACTATGCAGTCCTCAGCAAATGCCATAACTGTCTAGGCACGACAACCAAGTTTAATTCTAGTCACAGAAATTACTACCACCCAGGGGAGGGGAAAGGGTAGAATAACTTTGTAACTTGCGATCATGCAGAACAATCTTAAAGATGTAAGGGGGGGCCTTAGGGTGGGGGGGCTAGGGGCGTGGGGGGGGGGGTTGGGGTGTGAGGGGGCGGGGTGGAGCTATACTGGGATTCTTGGTGGTGGAATATGAGCACTGGTGAAGGGATGGGTATTCGAGCATTGTATAACTGAGATTTAAACCTGAAAACTTTGTAACTTTGTAACTTTCCACAATAAAAAATTAAAAAAAAAAAAAAAGAAAAGAGACAACTACTTTACGGCTTTAAAATTTTTCTGCCAAAATATAAAACACTGGCAGGCAGCTATTAAAAGCATAGGAAGATGAGGAACCTAGTGGCACAAATTTAGTACACTGCAATTTAATACATCAGAAACATTTGCAACTGAAGCTTTGTTTCTTTGTCATAAACATGTCATGAAGCATGGACAGTGCCTTCTTCTCAGATAGCTGCGAGCATGGAGCCAGCAACTTTTCTCTGCCTTGGTGGTGTCTCATTCATGTCTACGTTTGGGTGGACTCAGACGTCTTAGCTTTGGCCTTTCAGTACTGTACAGAGTTGTCACGATTTCCTTTGAAGGGCAAAGTTTTGACAACTCTCATTTTTTCTGGAGCATCTTTTCCTTTCAATGTTATATGGTTGCTTAAAGTTGCCACTTTGTACTGATACAACATCACGAGCTCCCTCTGCTTCACGTGTAGAGGCAACTGACGATGCAGGGTAACCTTCCTACCACCAGTTCTTTTCTCCTAGAACCCATGGGTGCTGGATGTAGATTCACCTCTAGTGTCTAGCGTGTTTAATTTTTGTTTCCCTTTGCTGCACGTTTATCTTTATTGGTCAATTCCTTTCTATTACCCATTTTTTTTATGAAGTCCCATGAAAGCCTGTCACTGGAGGACAAAGTAGTTGTTTGCTGGCTATAATGTTACCCTTTGCTGTTCCATGAACTAAGAAAGAGGCAACTGGTAACAGATAAAAACCACTCCCACCCAAATAAGATCTCTATTTATGGTGTATGTTGTTATTTTAGTCATTTAGGTAACAAATTGGGCACCAAAGTGGTTACTTTAGGCCACCAACCACTGCACACTGTAAGGGATGGTAACTGAAATTTTAATTTTATTTATTTATTTATTCATTTATTTATCTATTTATTTATTTATTTACTTATGCTTTTTGGGTCACAACTGGCAATGCACAGAGGTTACCTCCTGGCTTTGCACTCAGGAATTACTCCTGGTGGTGCTTGGGGGACCATATGGGATTCTGGGAATCAAACCCAGCTCGGGCGCGTGCAAGGAAAATGCCCTACCTGCTGTACTATCACTCCAGCCCCTATTTATTAATTGTTTTGCCTTAGGGAGCTATATCCAGCAATGCTCAGGACTGACTCCTGGCTCTGTGCTCAGGGATCACTCCTGGGAGGGCTGGGAGACCATATGTGGTGCCAGGAATAGAACTTAGAATTGCCATATGCAAGGAAAGCTCTCTACCAGCTGTGCTAGAGTTCCAAAATTTGAACTTTAAAGATATTGGGGGGCTGGTGTTATTTATCTGAACCAGGGTAGTTGAAGCTATGCAAAGTGAAGGCTGTTGTGTATACATCCGCTAAAAAGCCTTCCTCTTTGCCACTACTTTATCCCCTTTATAAAGTGAACAGGAAAGTTCAGTTAGAAGTGCAGTAAGCCCTATGTCATTAGGGGGTAAATCCATACCTTGTGGGAAGAAAGCTCTAAAATGGCAACGTTAGAGCTATTTCTTTGCTGAGTGCTCAGGAAACAACTTCAACAACAGTAAAGATTAAGTCTATGGAACTGTAACTTTAATTGGTCTTTTATTTTTTAAGGGGGGTCACCCTGCAGTGCTCTAGGCTTATTCCTGGCTCTGTGCTCAGGGATCACTCCAGGCAGCACCTATGGGACCCTACCCGGTGCCAGGGATTGAATCCAAGTTGGGCACATGCAAGGCAAGCATTTTACCCACTGCGCTGTCTCTCCAGGCTGATAATTAGCCTTTTGACACTGTGCTTATAGTCTCCCTGAATCAGTGACTATATGTGACATACACTAAAGTATTAAAACATTAGTAATAGCCCAAATACTGGCAAGTGCTTAATATCAGAATACTCTGCACTTAAAGAACTACTTCTGAGATCGTTTTTATTTCTAATTTAATGAATGCTATTGCATCTTTATTGAGACTATGTTAATTATCCCTTCTCCATGCGTGAAATCTTAAATTACTAATTACAGAGGGGAAATGCCTCCATGGTATCACTGATAATTGGTACAATCTCTTTAGAATGTTAATTAACTTCAAAGCCACTAATTTCTCAAGGTTATTTTCTACAATCTCCTTTAGATGATTTAAGTATGGTTCCTTCTTTTAAAGAAAGAGCTCTGGAACCTGGGATGTGGCTGAGCAGCAGAGCACTTGCCCTGCGTGTCTGAGTCCCAGGCTTCATCTCCTAGCATAGGAAAAAAAGAGAGAAAGAGAGAAAAGAAGGAAAAAAGGAAGGAAGGAAAGAGGGAGAGATAGAAAGGAAGGAGGAAAGAGGGGAAGGAGAATTAAAGAAGGAGGAAAGAAAGGAAAAATAGAAGAAAGAAGGAACAAAGGAAAGAAAGAAAGAAGGGAGGGAGGGAGAAAGAAAAAGAGAAAGAAGGAAAGAAGGAGGAGATAGAGGAAGGGAGGAGAAGTAAGAAGGAAAAATGAAAGGAAGGAAAAAGGAAAGGAACAAAGGAAAGAAAGAAGAAGAGAAAGAAAGGAAGAAAGTAGCAAGGAAGAAAAAATGAGAGAAAGAGAAAAGAAGAAAAAAGGAAGGAAGGGCAAAAGATAGGAAGGAAGGAGAAGTAAAGAGGAGGAAAGAAAGGACAGAAAGGAAGGGAAAAGAGAAGACTGGAAGGAATGAAAGAAGGAAAGAAGAAAGAAGGAAAGAAGAAATCAGAAAAGGAAGGAAGGAAGGAAGGAAGGAAGGAAGGAAGGAAGGAAGGAAGGAAGGAAAGAAGGAAGGAAGGAAGGAAGGAAGGAAGGAAGGAAGGAAGGAAGGAAGGAAGGAAGGAAGGAAAAAGCAAGCTAATGAGCTGTCTCGGGATCCAGAGGAGTTGCTCGGCAGCTGTGACTTGCAAGAGGGAAGGCTTGTGCTCAATCCCTAAGGCTGTTCTGGCAGTTCTGCTGTCTGAGATGCCCAGCACCACCAAAGATTTCTGGCCCCACAACCAGATATACACAATCACTGCAACTTAAGGAGTGCAAACCTTCCTGAGTGTGTGAGCCCTGAAGTGTGTGACCCTGCAGGAGCAACACAAACAAATGCAAGCACCTCCAGTCATCACAACATCCACCAGGAAGGGAAAAAGAAAAAATAACCAAATAAGATGGTTTACCTGTGTGTTCTGTTTTGCAGCCACATGAGTCAGTACTGCCAGCTCAGAGTGCAGCAAGCCCTCCTGGCTGTGCTTGAGAATCCTGCAGTGCCAGGGAGGGAAACTGAGCCTCCTGCCATGGGGTGCATGCACTCAGCCTGCCGAGCTCTGTCTCCAGTCCCAGGCAGTTTACTTTTGAAAGTCCTGCTATTGGTATTTTGTTATAATTACTAGGACCATCAAGAAATGTAATTAGGGGGGCTGGAGCCATAGCACAGTGGGTAGGGCATTTGCCTTGCATGCGGCCAACCCAGGTTTGATTCCCAGCATCATCCCATATGGTCCCCTGAGCACCGCCAGGGTGATTTCTGAGTGCAGAGCCAGGAGTAACCCCTGTGCATCGCCGGGTGTGACCCAAAAAGCAAAAAAAAAAAAAAAAAAAGAAATGTAATTAGGTCAGGGATCTAGCTCAGTGGCAGAGCATTTGCCTTGTATGTGTGAGGTGGGTTGCATTCTACACACACACACACACACACACACACACACACACACACACACACACACACACACTTGCTTTATTACCTAGAAGACTCATGGCTAGCTTTCGTCTCTGAGGTCGCTGGAACTCTGCTCTATCCCCATTTCTGCATCTTAAGTGAATATCTCTAATGAATTGTTAACCCCTCCTGCCGTGTGTAACTGCTGGGAATGAGCAATCTTCTGGCCTTTGCATAATATTTTTACTTCCTGGGGCATTTTCATAATATCCCCTATTTAACCATTTTTACTCACACCAATAGAAGTAAGTTTATGCCCATTTCATGAGTGGTCAGAGCAAAAGGGAAGGATAAAAATACACATGCACAATCTTTTACATATGAAAATCAATACAAATAGAGCCTCTCATAATCACTTGAGTTTTTACCACAATTGCCTTTTTGTATCATTTATGTTAATATGTCTTTGGGGGCCCCATAAACTCATGGTCTTTTGTAGCTTCAGCTCCTGCTAATTAACTATAATGAACAATGACATTTATTGTTCTTTGAGTCTCTGGTACACAGAGGGAGATTGTTTAGGCAACTTCCTTTGTCTTTTAACTCTTTCTGGCATCCTTAAAAGTCTTTCTGCTTTTTTGGCAAGACAGGAGGTTCCTAAACACCATTATTTTTCTTGCCCAAGACAGCAAGCCTGGTCCCCTTCAAGGTTCCTTTATCCATGGTAGAGAATGGTACCAGGGCCCCAAATTTTAGGGTGATAAAGGAACACTGTTGTTGTGAGAGCCCTCTTCATAATGAAAGAGCTGGACAATAAGTCTTTATCCTTTTTTCTTCTTCAAAGTTTGAATCTCCCAAACAAGCAGAGAACCCAGGGGTTTTGGCAATACTCAACCCGGCAATACTTGACCGAGTACTGCTCACCCCAGTGCTTATTTGGGGGACCAGCATCCCAGAGCCCCAGCTCGTTGAAACAGATGCATGTTCTTATGTATGTGGTGGGTGGGGGGGCACACCTGGCAGTGCTCAAGGTTTACTCCTCCTGGCTCTTTGTTGGAGGTGACTCCTGACGGTGCATGGGGACCATGTGTGGCATCGGGGAACAACTGTGTGCAAGACAAGTGCCTTATCTGTTGTTCTATCTCTCCAGTCCTTTATCAACGCATTTTTTTATTTATTATTTTTTTTATTGAATCACCATGTGGAAAGTTACAAAGCTTTCAGGCTTAAGTCTCCGTTATACAATGCTCGAACACCCATCCCTTCACGAGTGCACATATTCCACCACCATATCTTTTTTTATTTACTGGTAATTTTTTATTTTTTAAATTGTTTTAAATTTTATTTTATTAGTGAATCACTGTGAGACAAAGTTACAGACTTACAGGTTTTCATGCTTACATTTCAGTCATACAATGATTGAATACCCATCCCTCCACCAGTGCCCATTTTCCACCACCAATGGTTCCAGCATCCCTCCCACCACCCCTACCCTGTCCCTTTCACCCCACCCTGCCTCTGTGGCAGGGCATTCCTACTTGCTCACTCTCTCTTTTTGGCGATTGTGGTTTGCTACAGAGGTATTAAGTAGGCATCATGTTTGGTCTATAGTCTATTTTCAGCCCGTATCTCCCATCTCTAGTGGGCCCGCCTAGCACCCTTTGCTTAGTGATCCCTTCTCTATCAGAGCTGCTTCTTCACCTAGCATGTGAGGTCAGCTTCCAAGCTGTGGAGTACTCCTCTTAGTACTTATATCTACTATTCTTGGGTGTTAGTCTCCCATTCTGTTACTTTATATTCCACAAATGAGTATCAATGCGTTTTTAAAAGTCAACTTTTCATGGGCCAAAGATGTCACTCGTAGAGCTGAATGTGTACTTTATTCAGATCTTTCCCCTGAGCACTGTTAGGTGTGATCACTGGGTGCAGAGCTGGAAACAGCCCCTGAGAAGCACCAAGTGTGATCCAAATTTTCTCCTCACATGAGAGGGGGAGATAGGTAGATAGATAAATAGAGAAAGAAAGAAAGAAAGAAAGAAAGAAAGAAAGAAAGAAAGAAAGAAAGAAAGAAAGAAAGAAAGAAAGAAAGAAAGAAGGAAGGAAGGAAGGAAGGAAGGAAGGAAGGAAGGAAGGAAGGAAGGAAGGAAGAAAGAAAGAAAGAAAGAAAGAAAGAAAGAAAGAAAGAAAGAAAGAAAGAAAGAAAGAAAGAAAGAAAGAAAGAAGGAAAGAAAGAAAGAAAGGAAGAAAGAAAGAGAAGGTGGAGATATAGTACAGAGGTTATGGTATTTGGTTTGCATGCAATTGACCCTGGTTTAAATACCCAGCACTGCACCTGGTCCCCACACACTGTTAGGGAACACACCCCAGCCCAGAAACAGGAGTAGGCCCTGTGCACCCCTGGGTGTGCCCCAAATGCCTTCATGCCAACAACAAAAAAAATTAATATTTCAAACGGATTTCCCCTATTTTTACATATATATCATTATATTCTGGTTTTGGGTTTTTTTTTTTTTTTTTACTAAAGTGTTTCATCATGAAGGGCTGGAGTGATAGCACAGCGGGTAGGGCGTTTGCCTTGCATGCGGCTGACCTGGGTTTGAATCCCAGCATCCCATATGGTCCCCTGAGCACCGCCAGGGGTGGTTCCTGAGTGCACACAATCAGGAGTAATCCCTGTGCATTGCCAGGTGCGACCCAAAAAGCAAAAAAAAAAAAAAAAAAAAAAGTGTTTCATCATGATACAGCTAAGAAAAAAAAAACATTCATTTCAACAAAAAGAAAAATTCTCATTGTAAATGCTGAAGTTGTAATTCACCAAAACCACACCCAGGAAACAGGCTTTTCAAAGTGCCACATTTTGACTTCTTTCACTTATTGAATCAATTAATAACTGGAGCTTTCTGGTTCTCGTGGACTGCAGATCATCTCCAGCAACCTGAGTGTGGTCTGAGTGGCAATAATCAAACTTTGCTAGGGACCCTAGAGCATAAGCTTCAAGGTTGTGTGAACAATAAAAGGTTTTGTGTCACAATTATTTTGGGTTTCTTAATTAACCTAAAGGCTGAATGTTCTGATTCATTCAACGGTTTCCTTCACAAATTCAAAATGGAACACCTCCATTTCCAGAGCAAGCAATCTGACTTTATTAGAATTTCTTGGGTTGTCTCCAAACAGCCAGGCTATGTGACTTATCTGCGAGCTCTCAATCTCTGAAACGTGTGACTCGGCGTTTCTAAGTTGACCTGAGTTAGCCTTTGTCTTTGTTATATACACAGATCCCAAAAATATGGAAATGAAAATGTGTTTTCTTTAAGCCATCTCTCAAAGCTGACCTAGTCTTTCAGAGCCAAGGATGCAGGTCCATCAAATTCTCCTAAGAGGACCACTTCAACCTTGCAATTCCTTAGTGTTCCCGGGCAAATGGGAGAGTCCCAGAACTAGCTCCTGGGTTGAATCTGACTGAAGATTGAGCAACAGTGGCCCCAATTGTAGGGTTGTTGTAGACAGGAGGGAAGAAGAGGAGAGAAAGGTAAGGGGAAGTTAGGAAGTAAAAAGCCCCAGATATCCAGCCTGACCCCAGATCTGGCTCTGGGCTGTCTTTTGACCATGTTGCAATGGACTCAGAAGCACAAAGCTGAAGCTCTTTTTCCACCCAGGGAAGCCGATGTCTATGGGTCAAGGAGTGACACATCTCTTGATTCTGGAACTTGAGAGTCCAGGAAGCTGCTCTTACCAGGACAGTGGGGACCAAGCACTACAGCTACCTGCAATGTGCATCTGTGTGTCTGAAGTTTTAGGTAATGACAAAGAGAACTATGAATTTACATCATCAAGGAAATCAAATTTGGCGACTACATGCGAGTTTCAGCACTCATTCTCAGTGTTATTTTATTATTTTTGTTTGTTTTGTTTGGGGGCCACAGCTGGTGGTGTTCAGGGTTTACTTCTTTCTCTGAACACAGGGATGACTTGAGGGTTCCTATGGAGTACCAGGGATTGTCCCCAGGTCTGTCAGGTGCAAGGCAAATATTCTACCCACTGTATTATTACTCTAGCCCCTTCAGTATTATTTTAAAGGTCATCTTTAGACTATGACTTCATTTCATGCATTCACTCACCCATTCATTCAGTAATCACCAAGATTTTATAGGCACATTGCAGTAATCCAGAAGCTGAGGGATTAACAAGAGCAAAAAATGTACATAGGTGACTGCAGTTATTAGATTGTGACAGACTTACAATTGAGGGACATGTTTTAAAAATGACAGTCTGAGTTTGAGGTTAATTGGAATGAAACTTCAGTGCACAAGACCAACCATCCATAGAATTTATTCAGCCTGGATAATATGAGTGTATCAGTGTCTCCTGAAATATTAACAATAACTTTAAGTGTATCTTATGATCTGGGAAAACACAGTAAGAGGTGTTGCTATAATGCTGTAATGAGAGCAATCTTAGTGTCCTAGAAAAATATGATGGAAAACATTTTCCAGGGTGTCTAGAGAAAAGAAAATAATAGGCAGGCATTCTTTATCTATACAGCGATTGCTTCAGAGAGAAGGCTAATAACATTTACAGAGTACTCTGGTTTATAAAGTGCATTCACTGATCATTATCTTTTTCAACATTCAAAATTGCCCCATGAACTCAGTGTCATTATTATTTTTGTTTAATTTGAAGAAGAAATGGAATCCAGGAGGCTAAGTGTCTTTCCAAAGTCCTCATGAGAAGAAGAACCAGAAGTAACCTGACTGAAAGGTGAGATCACCCACAGGACCCATGAGTTATATAACATACAGCAGTATAAAAGGCACCAAACTAAGCTAATGGGGCACAAAGCATTTGGCAACACCCAGGTTCCATCATCTGGCTTCATTTTTCACCAGACCCTAAAAATTATGTTGCTGGTCCTAACTGCACAAATGATGGCTATATACTGAGTAAGGGCCTCGTTTGCCAAGGTGTCGAAAATCAGATGGGCCAGATACATAATGCGATTTGGAGACGACCACTGGACTAGAGCTGTTACTGACTAGATTCCACATGATGTCAAAAGACTGCGTTGCCTCCCACCTATGAGATGGTCAGACTTCTTCATCAATACCCTGAATGAACGGTTTGAGGCTCTTCCTGTTCCTGGAGCGAGCAGATGCCATTTGGGCTACACTAGCATGTGACAGGGTTGAATGGAGACATTACTGGGGGCCGTTCGAGCAAATTGATGAGCAACGGAATGACAAGCGATACAAGTAATACAAGAAGGGCCTCTATATAATAAAATGATGTCTTGGAAGTTTGAGGGGAATTTGTGATTTGAGAATGAGGACAGGAGGGGAAGAGAAGAATGGTCTTGCTGGTGGACAAACTTTGAAGAAGGCAGTGGTAGAGTGTACACAGCATGCTCTCAGGAGTAAGCATGCTCTTTGGTGCATTCCAGAAGATCATGGAAAGAGTAACTACAGCAGCTTTGTATGCTAACTCCTTACACTCCTTGAATAATTGATGCTTGGTCAATACCTAGAATGTGGTTTCCGGAAGCACCTTCATGTTAGTGATGATAATTTTATTGTAAACCTTAAGAGCAATAGACCAGGAAGTACTGGCCTGTCATGTTGCTTTGCACAAAGCCTCCAGGGAGAACTTGGATTCATGTTTGGAGCTTTGATTTTGGTTTTTATAGCTGGGGACACAGCAGAATGTACCACTGTGACATGCCTTCTATAGAGGTATCAGATTCCAAGAGATAAATGGACGTTTCGTATACTTTTCAGATAGATCTTTCAGAGAGAAAGTGCTCCTGTGGCCTTGTATAAGGATGTACATCAAAAGCTAGCATTAAACTTCTCTGGACTGCCCTGCATCATGTCTATCTCCTGCTGCTTTTGCTCACTTTCCTTTGTGTAATTCATTTTAGCCACGAGAGTCCAACCTGCCACTGAACCTTGTGAGTGCTTTTGGCATATCACCAACCAAAATAGTCTTACATAACTTCAAAAACAGTCTGTGGGCTATTTTCTGCTTTCTTAAAAATCAGAATCATGTGTTTTATGCAATATTCTCATTGAATCACATTAAGAATGAATAATAATAATATTTATAATGATAACCTCTGGTCCAATGATAGCTTTTTCCTTAAATTACTTTCTAAATTGCAAAAGTTATTTATTTCACTTGAGATTTTGGAAAGTTTTATTGGATTGGAGTGATTTCTAAAAGGCTTAAAAAAAACCCTATATGATCCAGATGCTACCCAACCATTTGGAAAATATCTTTCACTTTGGAGACATGTGCGTTTGCTAAAATAAACTTGGAGCAGCTCACAGAGCACATGCTCTTGTGCCCTCCTGGATTGATTACTGCCATTCTTTCTTCTCCAGCATTCCGGAGAGACTGACTCATAGATTACAAGGGTTTCAAAATTCTATCACATACTTCCCTGCCAACCAGAGCTCAAATATTTATATCTTTGCAAAAACTTGGCCTCTATGAGGACTTAAGTTTATTTCATAATCCACTTAGTTAAAAATAATGAGGGTTAAATTCCTTGGTAAAGCATTTGTCTGAATACTTAGTGCTTATAACAGTGGTTGACTTTAATACCATTAAAAGCTAAAGTGCATATTTAGAAAATGTCAAAGAAATTTATTTTCTAAATCTTCAAAGTTCATTTCTTTCTATCATTTCTGTCCACCAAGGATGTTCATTTATATTATGCATGTGGTTACTTGACCATTTACCAAACAACCAAGATTTAATTTAAAAAATTCTAATTAAAACCTTATTACATAATGTATATTATATATAGTGAGATGTAAATATAATAGAATATGTTTTAGTTAATAGTATGATACATTGCAAAGTGTTAGTGGTTGCAGTTTAGATCGCATGCTTTTCGTTTTGTTGAGTCTGTATACCACTCACCCATATCACCAGTATAACCGAAGCCCTGATGCTTGTTCACCAACTACTTCTCATTCTCTTCCTACCTCCTGGACTTCTTTCCTTCTCTGTCCTTCTCCTCTCTAAACACTGGACTCAAGGGTGATTTAGGCATCTCCTCTTACTACAATCCATTTCCTTATCCAGTATTCTATATACCACAGATAAGTGAGATCATCTTGTGTTTGTCTTTCTTCTCACTTCACTCAACATGGTATTTTCCAGTTCCAACCATGTTGCAGCAAGCTGCATGATTTCATCCTTCTCTGCAGCTGCATAGTACTCCATTACATATATATACACACACATCTTCATAATCCATTCATCTGTCACTAATAAATAATTTTGAAATAATTATATAAATTATGACAATTAGATAAAGTTTGACTAATTATTTGAAATAATAACTTTTAAATATTAAATAATAAATATATTATAGTAAAATCTTTTTTTAGGGGAGATGATGTTTCTGTTTTAAAAGATCCTTTTGCTTCGGGTTAAAGTGTGTGCTCCCCAAATTCACATGTCTGAATGTTGAATTCTAGGAGATTGCCTTTGGAGATAAGACATATCTAAGATATTTCCTAGATAACTAGGAAATGAGATCAAATGAGGTCATAAGAACAGGATACTAACCCTATATATAGATAAATTTTTTAGATAATAGTTGTAGTAGGCTTACTCTGGGGAGAAAACTGTGTTCCACCTTCACCCCCACCAACAAAAGCTGAATTAGTAGGCCTAGATGAGCGTTTTCCAAGGGTGGGGGACACATGGAGCCCCTGTGGGCCCCCAGAATATTCCAAGGGGGCCACAGAAGAGGGAAAATAAAAAGGGGGGCCATAATGAGAAAAAGTTGAGAAATACTGGCCTAAACTATCACTGAAATTGCAGTAATCAGGCTCATGCTTTGTGTTGTCAGAAGGAGCCTAAGAGATAGTGTCCCCAGCACCCAATGGTAACCAGGCTACTCCACCCAGATACATATGGGGCCAATAACAAGGCATGCTTGCACCTCCCATCCAGGGTGGCATTAATGGATTCTGCTCTATTGTCGTAGCGCACTCCTGTCCCCAGGTGTTAAGGGATGCACAATGGGAAACTGAATTTCAACCCATTACTGGTTCTCCTGAGAAGCACCCTGTATCCTTTACACCCCAGTGCTGTGTGAGAGAGGATCCTGTCACTTAAACAAGGTTTAATTAACTAATTCTTATTTCAATAAAACAGAAGACTTAAATAAGATCTGGTTCCTAACATGACATCATCAAATACCCAAATTTCAATTGAAAATCACTCTTCATACCAAGAACCAAGGAAATCTCAAATTAATTGAGAAAAGACACCACCATTAGGCAGCTGTTAGAATGGTCTGACACGAATTTTTAAATAGTCACCAATAAAAACGCTTCAATAAGCAGTCACAAATATGCCCCAAACAAAACAACAACAACAACAAAACCAGAACATCTAGCAAAGGTACAAACATTATCAAGAACAAAACAAGGGCCGGAGCGGTAGCACAGCGGGTAGGGCGTTTGCCTTGCTCTCGGCCGACCTGGGTTCAATCCCCGGCATCCCATATGGTACCCCAAGCACTGCCAGGAGTAATTCCTGAGTGCAAAGCCAGGAGTAACCCCTGAGCATTGCTAGGTGTGACCCAAAAAGAAAAAAAAAAAGAACAAAACAAAAATTTTAGAGCTGAAAATAAAGTAACCAAAATGAAAAACTGGATGGACGAGCTCAACAGTAGAATTGGGGTGTGGGTGGGGCAGGGTGATGAACTGGAAGGTAGAAAACTTAGAAATTCCTTAATAGAAGAATTACTTTTTAAAAATTAAGTAAAGGGGCTGGAGTGATAGCACAGCAGGTAGGGCGTTTGCCTTGCACGCGGCTGACCTGGGTTCAAATCCCAGCATCCCATATGGTCCCCTGAGCACCGCCAGGGGTGATTCCTGAGTGCATGAGCCAGGAGTGACCCCTGTACATTGCTGGGTGTGACCCAAAAAGCAAAAAAAAAAAAAATTAAGTAAAAATAATACACCACAATGCCATATGAATGGAATGCAGACAGTGATTGTTCTCTGAAGTGAGGTTATGTCTCAATCACTTTTTTGGTTGCAAATGATGGAAAACTAAATCTAAGTGAATTTAAATAAGCAAATTTAAATTTAAACCAGAAACTTTATAGTTCACATAATGTCATCTTTACAGACTGGTCTTATTTTTCTCGTCTTCTCTGGAAAGAGAAGTCTAAAGAGAAACTGTTAGAATTCAAGATCCAAGAACAAGCGTCTCCCAGTGACCAAAGTGACCGGGCACTGGTTTGCCTGGCTTAATCATGTGATCATATTTGGACCAATCACTGTGGTCGGGAGGGGTGTTGCGCTTGATAGCCCGCCTCCCCTTTCCCCACTCACGAAGTGGGATTAGAAGAAAGTCTGTTAACAGATGAAGGAAGAGATGATGGATAGCAAGCACATTAGATGTCCTTTATAGAGGATCCAGCTGTCCTCCAGGGATAAAAGTACCCAAAGAGTTGGGGGGAGGGTTGGCTTGAAGCGGTAGGAGGGAAACTGGGGACATTGGTGCTGGGAAATTACACTGGTGGAGGGATGGATGTTGGAGCATTGTATGACTGAAACACAATCACGAACAATTTTGTACTGCTCTATCTCACGGTGATTCGATAAAAATAAATTAATAAAAAATATATTTTTTAAGTGCCCAGAGAATGATAAGATTTTATTTTGTTTTTGTTTGGGGGCCATATCCAGCAATGCCCAGGGGTTACTCATATCTCTGCACTCTGGAATTGCTCCTGGTGATGCTCAGGACTACACAGGAAGCCAGAGATCAAACCTGGGTGGGCCGTGTGCAAGGCAAACTCCCTACTTGCTATACTATCATTCCATTCCCAGTGGTCGGAATTTAAAAGGAAGGAAATTTCATGAAATATAAAAATCACTCCAAAAGTCATAAAGCATTGCAAAAATAAAAAACGATGTTAGGAGGACTAACAGAAGTAGAATCAGGGCTGACAAATCATGGCTTTGGACCAAAGCTCCTCTGGGTTCCGCAGATGAACAGATGATATCTTTGAGCTAGAAGACCAGAGAGCTTCTTGGAACATTACCAAGAAATTTTGCAAGAATTTAACTTTCCATTTGAATCCAGAAATTCCAGCAAGTTGTAGGCAGATGGTCAGCATGAATGCTTTTATTTCTAGTTCGAGGCAAGCAAAGTGAAAATCAGAGGAATCTCTTTTGCTGTAGAGACCAATTTTCATAAAAGGAAAGCTGAAAGGGAAATCCAGCTCAGAAATCAGACAAATGAGCAGGCAGAAAAATAAGAACAACAAAAGGGAGAAAGTGAATAGGAGAGTTTGGCATCATGCAAACCTTTTGTCCTGGAAGGAAACATTCTGACAGCCATCTGGTGTTAGTTACAGTTTAGTTAGTGCTTATCATAGTAACTTGTATCAGAGAAAGAAGATACTCCGGGACCGACATCATCAGTCCATTGCAGGGCAATAGACACAGATAGATATGCTGTGTCTGACTAGCAGCTCTCTCCGTCAGTGATCTGGAGAGTTCTGTGCCCTTCCATGAACCTGGCAGATGTGTAGGGAGCTTCAAAGCACCGCACCTATAGGAAATAGTAAGCAACACAATTAATGACCTCCTTTATTCTAAACACTGCTTTTTGGGTCACACCCGGCCATGCACAGTGGTTACTCCTGGCTCTGCACTCAGGAATTACTCCTGGCAGTGCTCAGGGGACCATATGGGATGCTGGGATTTGAACCCGGATCCACCGTGTGCAAGGCAAACGCTTTACACTGTGCTATTGCTCCAGCCCCTATTCTAAACTCTGCATGGTGTGTTTACAAACACAATAATTGCTTTAGGAGTACCATGCTAGAACTTTTGATCTCTCTTGCTCACCACAACAATCCTATAAAATAGGTAATATTATTGCTGCCATGGTAAAGCAATATTATTATTGCCACCTATGGAAGACATGAGTTGTAGAGGCAGATCCATAGGGCCAGCAATCAAAGCTAGGACTTTGATGCAGAGCATATGTTCAACCACTGAGTTACATCCTGGCCCAAAGACTGCTGACTGCATTCTGTTAGGTTTTTTTTAAAAAATTATTTTTTTCAATGTAGACGAAGCCACAACTTTGATATAATTCTAGAGTTGAAATTGATTAAATAACAAAGCTCCAGTACTAAGATGAAGGTGGATAAAAACTCAAATTTTTACATGAAAATTGCTATATTCCATCAAGGGGTTAAATCCTTATCTAAGAATTTGTTAAGCTGTTTGTTGCTAGTTGAGCCTTATGTGTTACTGTTTTTGTTCCTTGAGTTAAGTTGGTTTCTGTTACTTTCCTATGTAATTTTGTGTGTTCCTACTGGAAGTTCAGTAGGGAGGTATTTGGAGGTGTTACATGACCAGATGTGAGGCCACACAGTTCAGAGACTTCAGGATAAATGGTCTGGGACAATGAGTTGACATGGTGGAGGAAGTGGAAGATGGGTGTGGTGGCTGGGGCTTCCGGAAGTATGAGGGTTGGGAGGAGGCTACCCACCTTGACTAGAGGAAGACTCAGGAGTTCTCAGCCTGGCCACCAGGCTGAACTGAAATAATTTGCAATTTGTTGTCTTTGCAGAAAATCTTTTTTTTTTTTCAAATCTTTGCTGAGGTGTAGGGATACAGCTTGCAGTGCTCAAAGGTTACTTACTCTTGGTAGCGCTTAGAGAACCATCTGTAGTTCCAGGGATTGAACTGGGGTCTACCGCATGCAAGATAAATGCCTTAATCCCTGCACTATTTCTCTGGCCCAGGACTGTGCTTTTAATTTCTTCCTCAAAGTCTCCTGCTAAAAGAGGAATTCTAACTATTTCCCCAAATGCAAGTGAATTCGATTGTGGGGACGGGGTGGAGGGAGCTGTAGACAATTGATACTTAATTTTGAAGTAAGGAGAAATAAAGGAGAAATTTGCAATACGTTATGCATTTTCATAACAAATATAATCTAAGTTCCAACGACTCCATGTTGGTTATCAAAACAGAGATTAATAGTCTGAGTCATAGAGGAGTTTATTTCAAAGTTGGCTCCAGTACCATTGCTAAGTAATTTCAAAAGTGGGCCAAAGGCATGGGAACGGCTTGAATGACATCATAATTAGGCAACATGATTCCCACCCTAGGAGGCAGAGACCTGGATTCAGGTATGGCGTTGCCTCCTGCCCCCCGCCCCCACCCCTATTTCCTCTCCCATCCAGAGTCCAATTAAGCAAGCTCCCGTTTTGTGGTTTTTATCTCCTAGCGTTGCAGCTGCCTGCTGCACTCTCATCTTTCAGGCTGAGCTGCCAACTTTCCACCGCAAGCTCCAGAATTAAGACAAAGACTCATGCTCCAAAATGATGCTGGGACTTTTTACTTGTTACTCTTTTTCAGCGTTGGTGTTTTTAATGGAAACCCGATTCACTCGTCACTGAAACAACACAGAGAGGGCTGCATCAGGAGAATTGAATCAATCCTCTTCCTGCTGGGCTCCAGTCTCGGGGGGAGTCACGGGCATACCAAGGTGCAGGCCCCAGAGGAAGAGCAGATGCGCAGTTCCCAGGGGCTTGGGCTGAGCATTTCTGAAACACGGGAGAGACTCATACGCAGAGGATGTCCCAGTGCAAGAGTTATGCCAGCAGAGTCAATTCTGTGAGTTTTAGTGTCTTCAGGACAAATCTCCCACAATTCAACGATGGCAAATCTGACTATATTCAGGCTGAAAACATTTTTGAATCCCTAAATACCTTTTTAAATTTTTCTTGTTCTCAATAATGGCCACTTACCAACTTTTGGTCAAACTGTAGAGTGGGGAAAATGATAGCAGTCAAGGGTTTGTTGTGAGGATTAAATGAGATGAGGGGAATAGAACAAAGACCGACCACCCAGAGAGCAGGACAGGAAGACAGTGAATGTCAGGGACTCGGAACCCAGTAGCCTGAGTTAAAAACCCTTGCTGAAAATTGTGTGTGAGGGGGTGGAGGGGGTGCTTGGGTCTCACCCATGGTGCTCAGGGGGGTGCTTTGGCTCTGGGCTCAGGAGTAACCACAGGACACTGCACACATATGCAGTGTGAACCATATGCAGTACCAGAGATGGAACTGGGTTGGTCAGGTGCAACATAAAGATCTTACCCCTTCTACTAGCTCTCTGGCCCTAAAATATATTACTACTATTTCTTAGCAGAGTAAACTAGCATAATTATTTGACCTCCAGGACTCTCCATGACTTCATTTAACATGGGTTGAAAATGATAATAATAGTGTGTTTTCCTAAGACTATTGTGATTGTTCCATAAGTTAAGATAAGAAAAGCATCTAGAGGGCTAAAGGGATAGTACAGCAGGTAGGGAGCTTGCTTTGCCTGAGGCCCACCTGGGCTAGATTCCCAGCATCACATACAGTCCCCTAAGTCTACCAGGAGTGATTCCCAAGCTCAGAGCCCTGAGCACCCACCTGGTGTTGCTTTAAAAAGAGAGAAAAAGGAAGGAAAGAAAGAAAATAAAAAGGAAGGAAGGAAGGAAGGAAGGAAGGAAGGAAGGAAGGAAGGAAGGAAGGAAGGAAGGAAGAGAAAGGAAGAAAGAAAGAAAGAAAGAAAGAAAGAAAGAAAGAAAGAAAGAAAGAAAGAAAGAAAGAAAGAAAGAAAGAAAGAAAGAAAGAAAGAAAGAAAGAGAAAGAAAAAAAGGAAGGAAGGAAGGAAGGAAGGAAGGAAGGAAGGAAGGAAGGAAGGGAGAAAGGAAGAAAGGAAGAAAGAAAAGAAAGAAGGAAAGGAAGGAAGAAATGAAAGAAAGAAAGAAAGAAAATAAAGAAAAAGAGGGAAAGAAAGAAAGAAGTAATGAGGAAAAAGAAAAGCATCTATAATCATTCTTTGCTTATACTCTGTTCGTATAAATATTTCCTGCCACAATTAAGTGTACAATAGATGTTTGCCATATTTTTTTGTTTGAACCCAACATACACCTTTCTTCTTTAAATCTACAGGCTAGCCTTTGAAGAGGAGTGCATGAATAGCCTTTGAGAAATGTCATATAAATGATCTATAGATAAACATTTTCTGCACACGGAATAAGCATATGCTTGTTAGGCCTGGGTTGAGAGAGACACTGCACTATAGAACCGTTGTCCCGTTTTTCATTGATTTGCTCGAGCAGGCACCAGTAACATCTCCATTGTGAGACTTGTTGTTACTGTTTTTAGCATATTCAATATGCCACGGGTAGCTTGATATTCAATATGCCACGGGTAGCTTGCCAGGCTCTGCCGTGCAGACGGGGATACTCTTAGTAGTTTGCCAGGCTCTCCAAGAGGGATGGAGGAATTGAACCCGGGTCAGCCGCATGCAAGGGAAATGCCCTACCCGCTGTGCTATCGCTCCAGTCCTTGAGAAAGACAAAAACAAATAATTTATTGAGCCTTTTCTGTCAGATATATTACATGCATAAACTCATTCAAACGCTGAAGGAAAGTACTTTAGGTGAGAGCAAAGTGCTGTGACATGTTCATCTACTGCAAATCTTGGGATGGGGAACAAAAAGACAAGATCTGGAGATGATGTGTCTGACTCTGAAAGTCCACGGTCCTCTCCTGTTTCTTCTTCCATGGAAAGGAACTTAAGACTGAGGATATCCCATCTCATCCCAGCCCTACTGTTAGCCAAAGACAAGGACTTTCTCGCTCCTCATTAGAATGGAGATATAAAGCTGCAGGCAACCTTACTCATAACAGCATAAAAGCCCCACTGATGTGTCCATATCTGCTGTTAGTTCATTCTAGCAGATTAAAAAAAAATTGGGGGTCACACCTGGCAATGCACAGGGGTTACTTCTGGCTCATGCACTCAGGAATTACTCCTGGCAATGTTCAGGGGACCATATGGGATGCTGGGAATTGAACCCGGGTCGGCCGCATGTAAGGCAAATGCCCTATCCTCTGTGCTATCACTCCAACCTCATGATAGCTGATTTGTTGCAGAAGAAATACAAGGACATTTGTCTGAGAAGAGGAAAGTCAATAAAATTCAAGGATTGACTTACTATTACCTTCCTGGTCAGTTATCTCTAGTAAACTAGTTTATTATTGTTATTTTGTGTCCAAGTTAAAATCCTCAGATATTTATTACTGAATTGTAAACTAGAATTAGAAGCATATAGAAGAAAGTGATTTCCTGGGGCTGGAGCAATAAATAGCACAGCGGGTAGGGCGTTTGCCTTGCATGCGGCCGACCCGGGTTCGATTCCCAGCATCCCATATGGTCCCCTGAGCACGGCCAGGGGTAATTCCTGAGTGCAGAGCCAGGAGTGACCCCTTAGCATCGCTGGGTGTGACCCAAAAAGCAAAACAAAAACAAAGTGATTTCCTAATGTAGCACGTCCAGTGCCAGTGATGTTTACAGCTGCGTATGGCAAGATGGGAATGACCTAGTAAAGCATATCCATGCTATGTCAGAAGCAATTGGTTCTACTCTGGGAGGTGCACCTGATTTTCTTACAGTTTTAGCTTAATTTACTGGGATAATGAGACATTCTACTTTTGCTTCTTGACCAGAAACTGCTTGATTCTGAAAGTCTTATGGGAAGATATGGTGAAGTATAGACCCAGTGACCTGAAAGGTGATAGAAAAAAAGGAGAGCAAGCAAAACCTTGAAGTTTTAAAGTCAGCTCCTTGTTAGGCTTTAAAATAAGAGTTTTTCTTTCTTTCTTCCTCCCTCCCTCCCTCCCTCCCTCCCTCCCTCCCTTCCTTCCTTCCTTCCTTCCTTCCTTCCTTCCTTCCTTCCTTCCTTCCTTCCTTCCTTCCTTCCTTCCTTCCTTCCTTCCTTCCTTCCTTCTTTCTTTCTTTCTTTCTTTCTTTTCTTTCTTTCTTTCTTTCTTTCTTTCTTTCTTTCTTTCTTTCTTTCTTTCTTTCTTTCTTTCTTTCTTTCTTTCTTCCTTCCTTCCTTCCTTCCTTCCTTCCTTCCTTCTTCTTTCTTTCTTTCTTTCTTTCTTTCTTTCTTTCTTTCTTTCTTTCTTTCTTTCTTTCTTTCTTCTTCTTTCTTTCTTTCTTTCTCTCTCTTCCTCTCTTTTTTTTTTTTTAGTTTAAGCATGCCCCATGTAATATGGGGGCATTCTAGAAATTTGTCTTTTAACTGACATGCAAATTTAAAGGGTATCCTGCATGTTTCCTGGCAAACCTAGTTCCTCACCTACAAGCATTCCACTGGGTGGATGACAGAGATAGTTGTAATAAGATACCATCACTAAGCATTTTGCGTCAGAGAAACGATCCCGTGTCTTCCTAACCCATAAACTTAGCACAAACTTTGCGCTGCTCTCTGGAATCTGTGGCCTGAGTTTAGCAACATTCCCACAGAATACTAGAAGGACCCATTGGCTAAGGGAGTAGCTACTGGGGCTCCTGATGGAGACACAGGTGGAGATAGAGGAGGGAGAAACTGTCTTCACACTGTGTTTTTTAACTTGTGTGTTAGTTTCTGCCCAAACAGATTGCCACAGATTTGCTGCTTTAGGACAACACTTCTCACTGATCTCAGTTTCTGGATGGGATAGATCCAGCTGGGCTTCTCAGGGACTCGGCTGACGGCCTCCTGGGGCTGAAATCAAGGCACGCTCTAGGCTGGACTCTTCTTTCTGAAAGAAAATTCCCAGGTTTGATCAAGTTGCTGGCAGAATTTTGTTACTTCTCATGCAGTTGTGTCTCTGACCTTTTGTATATTTTCTTGCATCTTTCTTATTGGTCAGGGAGAGGTGGGACTGAGGAGTCAGGGGGAGGCATGGGTCCCCTCTTGGAGGGACCACCTACTTCTTGGTTCGAGTCATTTTCCACCTTCAAAGCCAGTCAACAACAGTGCAGCAACTTATTTTTCCCAGGTCAAGTCTCTCTGACCTTCCCTTTGGCATTTCCCTGACCTCCACTTTCATCTTTTATTAAAAAGTTATGGGATTATATCGGAAGCACAGATAATCCAGGATAATCTTATTTTAAGGTCAACTTGCTAGTAATCTTAATTATATCTGCAAAGTCATATTGGTCTGTAAGGTGGTAAATCCACAGGCATTTGCATCCCTGTTAAAGTCATGGGGTCAAAATTCTGTCAGTCGTAACAGCCTTTGGAAGTGGACCCTTCTTCTGGACAACCGTCCAGATCAGAAGAACAATTTCTTATGGTAGCCAGGGCCAATATATACGTTCACACACCTATTGGTGCTCCGGTGTGAAGAAACCAGGGTAGAACCAAGAGAACTCTGCTCTGATCCTATCTCTGCACTAAGCCACATCCGCAATGTCTCTCGAGCAGATGCAGTTTACAGGCTGGGGAGTCTAGTCCTTGGCCGACATCTCGCGTTTCCAGGCCCAGCCAAGACTATTGTGAAGGCTCCCCAGGGCTCACGTTGTAGGGCACAGCTGCCTTCCCTACACCAGGCCTGGTGCACAGCCAAGCATTGTAGTCTCAGAAGACTGTTGCAATCAAGAGCCGAGACTCTTGTGGACAGTCTGTCTCCGACAGACCTTTGCGTTGTTCCCAGCCCCGACACCCTACCTGAGGCCTCTGGATCTGGGAGGCTTCAGCAGCATCCTTCCTGAAAACCTCTCAGCAGGAGGGAGAAGCTTGAAGACCCCCTTCCCTGCGCTTGCCCATATTTCCCACTCCCCTGCTCCCCAGCCTGGCTCTCGGAGACTGCAGGAGTTTTGGAGTCTGGGCTCCTTCCAGAAGGAGACATTCCCCACGGTGCAGTGCTCTGCACTCAGGTCCTCTCCAGCCCAGCCAGGAGTGATCCCTGAGCATCACCAGGTATGCTGAGTCTCCCATGGTGTCGCCTCTGGTGGACAGGAGGTTCCAGCACTGTGGCCACGTAGCCTCGGCTCACGCTCTGGCAGGAAACCACTAAGGGCTTGCTGGGTTTCAGGTGGCGGGATGGCCTTGCAGGTGTGTCGGGTCAAGCAGGGAACAAGAGAGGCTGGATGAAACAATAGCACAGCGGGTAAGGCGTTTGCCTTACATGTGGTTGATGAGGAAGGGCTCGATTCCCAGCATCCCATATGGTCCCCCGAGCACCGCCAGGAGTAATTCCTGAGTGCAGAGCCAGGAGTGACCCCTGAGCATTACCGGTGTGACCCAAAAAGAAAAAAAAAAGAAGAGAACAAGAGGTCCCTGAAGAGATGAAGAAGCTGGAAAGACAAGAAGAGAAGGCCTTCAAGGAGTAGTAGAGGGGAGCTAGAGCAGTAGCAGAGGGTAAGCTATTTGCCATGTATATAGCTGACCCGGGTTACACTGAGGGGCTCTAAAACAATTTTTAAAGGAAAAGCAAAAGAGGGTCCCAGAGAGTTAGTGCAGTTAGTAAGGTGCTTGCCTGATACAGGTGGCCCAGGTTCAATCTTTGGCAACATATATGGTCCCTGAGCCCCTTCAGGAGCCCCTTCTGAGCACAACCAGGTGTGGTCCTCAGAGCAAAAAATAATAAGGGTATGGCAGGTACTTTCATTTTTTCTTTCTTTCTTTTTTTTTTTTTTGCCACACCAGGCAGGGCCCAAGGCTTACTCCTGGCTCTGCACTCATGGGTTACTTCTGGTGGTGCTTGGGAATGATGTATGGTGCCAGGGATGGAACCCACATCAGCTACATGCAAGGCAAGAGCTTTATCTGCTATGCTATCTCTTAGGCCCCATTTTATTTGAGCTTGTAGTTTTTTTCCTTTTGGAGGGGAGGGGCTTTGAGGCCACACCCAGTAGTGCTTAGGGCTAACCCCTAGATCTGTTCTCAGAGTCACTCCTGGCAGTGATCAGGGGACTATATGCTGTGTGCAAGTCAGCTTATGCTGACCATGTGCTCAGTGCAACCTGGGTCGACTGTATACGTGGCAAATAGCTTGCCCTCTGCTTCTCTGCACCCCCTCTACTACTCCTTGAAGGCCTTCTCTTCTTGTACTATCTCTGGGAGGTCAACTTTCAAGTCAGCAGAACTCTCAACAACTCTGGCCAGCCTTTGTGCTTTAGGAAAGACACGAGTTATAAGGCTCCTTCATTCATCAACTCAGTAACATGTATTCAACACCTCTGATGGGCTGGGCGTTTGCTTGGTGCCAGGAATACAATAGTGAGTAAAACCTGTTCTATCACTGGTGGGAAAGTGACATTCCTGTAAAGGCATGTGGCCAATTAAATACGAGAGAGGGCAGGTAAATCTCCCAACTTGTACCTTTTGAGAGTCTACCTTCTTGTTTGAGATCTCATATAATCCTCACCATGGTTCTTTGAGATATACTTATGATTAGCTTTACTTTGTAGATAACTAGGCCAAGGAGAATAAAATACATGGCTGCAGGCCCCGCAGCAATTAAGTAATGGCTCATGATTCAAGCTTAGGAGGTCTGATTTCATTTCAGTGCTCTCTTGCCTCCATCCCTGCCAGAGATAAATTTAATAAGGATGCAGGGGAAGGAATCATTATTTCTGGGGCTCAGTAAAGAGAATATGCTGTCATTCCTCCCATTTTGAGCAAAGGTAAGTGCTCTCCATGGTTACTGTTGTTATTGTCACCCTTTAAACTTATTATTTGGGAGTGGGCCACACCCAGCAGTGCTTAGGTACTCCCAGCCCTGTGCTTGGGGGTTGCTGATAGAAATCCTCAGAGGAACAGGCAGTGCCGGAATTGAACCCGGGCCTCCTGCATACAAAGTCCTTCCCACTTTTTGAGGTGGAAAGACCCCATAATCTATGTCAACCACCTCATTCCTTTTCAGTTCCTCTGAACTGATGACAATAAGCTCACAATAAGGATGACTTCTCCTGGTTTGGGGAACCGCTGTCTGTGCATCACGATGACACATTAAACACAGTGACTCTCAAAAAAGACTGTGGTGGTGGTGGTGGTGCTGTTATTTTTTGGTTTTTGTTTTATTTATTTATTTTTAATGAGGCTGTTCAAGCATCAGGGTCCTATCCAGACATAAAGAAATCCGTTTTCCTTCTGACTGGCTTGAAGGGAGAAAAGCAAAACATGGGTGTTTGCAGAATGCTTGGCTAACAAGAAAGGGCGCAGCACCCGGGGCTGGAAGAAGACCAAAGCCAGCATGATGTAATGGCCTCCTCCCTCTGATACTTCCTCCCGGTTTCCATGAGGGTGAAGTTGTTGGTAAATATTGAAGATAGGTGCTTTTGTCCCAATCTGCCTGGTGTTCTTGAGCTATGTTCAGAGGAAGAATGTCACAGGGGGTTGCCCTGGGACCTGGGCCCATAAAGGGGGGCTTCTTATTCTCACTTGCCTCTCAGGCTCATCATGAAGACTCGGCAATGCATGTGGCCTTAGAAACTCTGACTCTTGGCCTTTCATCGCTCCCCTGAAAAATTCTGCAAGCACAGAGCAAATGCAATTTTCTTGTCTGAGGTTACCCTCAGCTGGCCCTCAGACTCTGCTTCTGTCTAGATAACAACTTCAAGGCGCAAAGAAGGAAATTTTAGTCTGTCTTTGGTGGTCACCAAGTCATAACCTCTCAACTTGGGCCTTCCTAGTTCTCAAATAGGACTGGTGATTCCACTTATTACCTAAAATTTTATAGGAAGACTTTCAATTGATTGAACGCTACCCATGAGGCTTATACTACCATTAACACTCATAGTAATAAGAGAAGTCTTATGCTGCTCTTAATAATAATCAATGGGATTCCTCATGCACTTGTCTTTCTCTTTTAGAATTGTATTTGTTTTGGTTTGGGGTCCACATCCAGTGGTGTTCGGGGCTCTGACTTCCTCATGGCTCTGACCTCAGGGCTCACTGCTGGCAGGGAGCAGGTCACCTACCCCAAAGGCAAGCATCTTCCCCACTATTCTCTCTCCCCTCACTTGAATTTCTTGATTAACAACCTAGGGAGCACCCACTGTATGCAGAGCCCTCTGCTGGACACCCATGGGGGTACAGAGAGTCCATCTTGGAACAGGGTTCCAAAGAGGAGGAACGAGGTGTCCTTGGTGATGTGTCGGCTTGGTTCCCATCAATGGATCACAGACTCTGGCACGCTGAATAACCCAACAGGGTAATGCTGACACAGCTGGCTTCTGCCCTGCCTGGCAGGCCCCCAGTGCTCTCCTTAGGATTAATGCAGGTGGGGAATTCAGCATCTGCCCAAGGCCAGCAGACCAAAGTTGGGGTTTGTTGGTCGGCACTTTGGGCTTTAAGTGCAGTCATTTTTAATTCATGAGATTCAAAGGAGATGCTGGCATCATTGGCTCTGCAGCTTGAAAGGACTGATGGGGGCTGTGCATTCTGTATAGGATTAGCAGGGCCACACCTTCCTTGGGGCTTAGAGTGATGACTCACCCTGAGCCATTTGGGTTGGGCAGGAAACAGCTGATTCTTTTGTTGCTGCTCCACCGCAGGGACCTGCTTTTCCCTGGTGGATGGGTTGAATTTGAAATGCAGTGTGGTTTAACATTTTTTAAATTTTATTTTCTAGTTTTTTATTCACAATAGCAATGTTGTTTAAATATTATTTTCCAATTTTTGTTTTATTAAAGCACCATGAATTCTCTGAAAGTAGACTAGAGACTGAACATGATGGCCACTCAATACCCCTATTGCAAACCACAACATCCAAAAGGAGACAGAGAACAAATTGGAATGCTCTGCCACAGAGGTGGAGTGGGGTGGGGGGGATGGGATAGGGGGGTGGGAGAGATACTGGGTTCATAAGTGGTGGAGAATGGACACCGGTAGAGGGATGGGCTCTCGAACATTGCAGGAGGGAAAAACAAGCAGGAAAATGTGTGAATCTGTAACAGTACGCTCACTGTGACTCACTAATTAAAAAATAAATAAATTATTTTTTAAAAAAAGCACCGTGAATTGCCAAGTCATTCAGAGATGGGTTTTTACATACAATGCTCCACCCCCAATCCCACCATCACTGTAAACTGGTGGGATTTTCTTTTTTTTTTAACAGCAGCTGCTACTCTTTATATTCCCTGGGTAGTTGTGGAAGAGTGAGATAATACGAGGAGCTAGCTCAACTAGAGAAGGAAGGAAATAGGAAATGTTTTTTCAAGGTCTTCCCCTCAAAGATGGTGACAAGAAATCTGAGCTGTGGAGCATCCTGGGAGAGGAGTGAAACCCAGGGCCACTCTTGGCAAACAAGTCATCCTTGTCACACTTGTCCTTGGAGCTCATGGAAGCAAATAACCCAAGTTGTTCTTGTCTAGGAACCACCAGCAGGCAAGAGCAACTTGCAAAGTGGCAGAATAAAATTGTTCACATGTGCGCCTGGGTAAAGCTCCGCTCCGTCATGGTGATTGTAGCTTCCAGTCTCAGTGTCGCAGAGCTTCATCTGCAAAGTAAGGTGACTAATGGAAAATACCTACAGGGTTTCTATGGATTAATGAGTAAAAACTTATGTGGAGCCGAGATGTGGGTAATTGGTAAAGTGCATGCATGACATGCTCAGTAAAGAACAATATATGCTCTGTTACCTGTAAATGTAAGGAAAATAACCTTCCTATTTGCAGGTAAACTTCATATTTGGGGTGTGTGTGTGTGTGTGTGTGTGTGTGTGTGTGTGTGTTTTGGGCCACACCAGCGATGCTCAGGGGTTATTCCTGGCTCTGCAAACAGGAACTACACCTGGCAAGGCTCAGTTGACCGTACAGATGCTGGGGACCAAGTCCAGTTGACTGCATGCATGGCAAATGCCTTCCCTCTGTACTATCGCTCCAGCCTCACAGGTAAACTTCCTGAAAAAGCTGTCTGACCCAGTTCCTTCCCTTATTTTGCTCTGGAATTAAAACCACTGTTTATTATCTATGTATTGGTAAGGGGGGGGCGGGGAAATGAAGTGGCTAAAGATTCATTCAGTGATAGTCTCAGTTCATAGTTATTTTTCCTTGGAGTTCCTGTTTTTCAGGGAATCTTTAGCTCCTGTGAAACAGCCAATGAGCTGGAACTCATGCTTTGCATGCAGGAGGCCTAGGTTTGGTCCCCCAGCACACAGAGCTGAGATAGGGCTATAATACCTATCTTCTACTTAATGAAAGTAGAAAATACTTTTTATACCCATGTTATATTTATTAAAGGTGCCATAGGGATGAGACATATATGTATCATTATATATATATTCACACAACACACACACACACATATATATGGAGAGAGAGAGAGAGAGAGAGAGAGAGAGAGAGAGAGAGATTGGGGGCTATGCCCAGCTGTGCTCAGGGATCACTCCTGGCAATGTTTAGGGGACCATATGCAGTTCGGGGATCAAACCATGATTGGTTGGTTGTGTGCAAGGCAAGTGTTTCAACCCCTGTACTATCTCTCCAGCTGGGGATAAGGTATATTGAGAGACAACTCAATATTTACCATACCACATGACCAGTTTATGAGTGTTGAAAAGATCATGTGTTAAACCTTACTGAAGAATAAGGCTGAGTTTCCTGCCATTGTAAATAGTGAAAGGGGGGCCTGGGGTGTGTGGGAGGCTATGGTCAAAATTCATATAGAAATTAAAGTAGGTTTAAACTTTAAGTGTCTTGGACAATAGACGATTAAATATTGAACATTTTGTTTGTTTTGACATAACCCCATTTTTAAAAAAATGAAGTAACATGGCTTATAAATGTTTCTATATTATTTTGCACCTTCAATGCTGCTTCACCACCGTCACCACCAGCGAGTCAGTCATCCTCTAGCACTGTCCCAGACCCTCCCTCACTCCATCAGTCTCCTGCTTCCAGGCCTTTGCAGCTTCGGATAGCTTTTTTGTTGTCAGTAACTTGGGATTTGTCTCTCTTGGAGACTGTCCAATCCCTTACTTTATTTCCTTATGGTCTGTATATGAATGAGATCATCCAGGCTATGGCTTTTTCCTTTTGACTCACTTCACTCCGTGTGCTATCCTCCAATTTCGTTCAGATTCTGGCAAACTGCGTGATCTCATCTTTCCTCATAGGTGTCTATGGATCACAATTTCATTACCCGCTCATTTTTTCCAGATCTTGACTGTTGTGAATAATGCTGCAGTGAAAAAAATGTATGTACTACAATCCTTGTGGATTAGTTTTTTGATGTTCTTCGGTTAGATGCTAAGTAGATAAATCTCTCAGTTGTATGGAAGTTCTCTTAACTTTCTGAGGCATCTCTGCCTCTTTTTTTTTTTTTTTTTTTTGCTTTTTGGGTCACACCTGGCGATGCACAGGGATTACTCCTGGCTCTGCACTCAGGAATTACCTCTGGCCGTGCTCAGAGGACCATATGGGATGCTGGGATTTGAACCCGGGTCGGCCACGTGCAAGGCAAACGCCCTATGCACTGTGCTATCTCTCCAGCCCCGCATCTCTGCCTCCTAAGTGGTGAACCAGACAGCTGTCCCACCAACACTGAACGCTGGGGGCGGGGTGGGGTTATGTATACTTTGTTCTCCATCTTTCCCACTCTGGTGGTTTCCACTCTTTTTGATGTAGGCTGTTCTCACTGGTATGAGATAATATTTTATTGTTGGTTTGATTTGCATTTCCCTAATGATAATGAGTGATACTGAACACTTTTTCATGTACCTAGAGGTTTTCTTTATGTCATGACTCTTCAAAGATTAAAGATGAACTCAAAATGTGCTAGAAAGAGATCACTGTATCTCTGTATCACTGTCGTCCCATTATTCATCAATTTGCTTGAGTGGGAGCCAGTAACATCTCCATTCATCCCAGCCCTGAGATTTTAGCAGCCTCTCCTTACTTGTCCTTCTGAATGGTGCCATATTGGAGGCTTTTTCAGGGTCACGGGAATGAGACCCGTTATTGTTACTGTATTTGGCATATCGAATATGCCACGGGGAGCTTGCCAGGCTAGAAAGAGATAAAAAAAAATGGATTCCTTCTCACAGATGAGTGTGTTGGGAAAAACAATCTTGCAAGTACGAAACAATGAGTATATAAGGAACACAGTGATGGAAAACCCTTTACTGGTCATACGACAAGATATGGTGGGTTACCCCAAGAATATCAAGGAAACAAATCCTCGGTGAGGATTATGACATTTATGTCTTATAGCTGGAATGTGTCTGCAGAAATCTAAGTTCATGTATTGAATGTCTTGGGAGAGGTTGAACTCAGCTGCCTCTGCAGGAACCCAAGCCAAGAGTACTCCTACACACACACCTGACCCTTTCCCTATTGAGGTTGTTGTTACACATTCCATTGACAAAGCACTGAGTAATAATTGTGAGTCTCTAGCCAGCTTAATGTATTTGAAAAGAGATTTAGGGGTGGGGTGGTGTGGGGGTCGAATAGAAATGCAAAATCAGGGACCTGAGCCATAGTACAGTGGGTAGGGCATTTGCCTTCCATGCGACCAACCCAGGTTCAATTCCCGACACCCCATATAGTGCCCCAAGCACCGCCAGGAGAGATTCCTGAGTGCAGAGCCAGGAATAACCCCTGAGCATCACTGGGTATGACCCCACCCACCCAAAAAAAGCAAAAAATTAAAAATTAAGAAAATAAAAACCTCTTTTTAAATGCAAAATCATCCCAAAGTTGATTGCTAATTAAACAACACTACTGAACTAGGATTCCTTGGGTTGAAATGTGGATTCCCAAGTCAAAGTGGCTCAGGCAAAAAGTTGTTCAAGAGAACTAGAGTGTCCTCTGGAGACTGAGGAGAAAAATGATCTGGAGCTTCTGGCAAGGTCAGCACCAACTCTCCTAACTCACCAGCACTTTGTCTTATCTCTTTTGGAGGCCCCGCCTTCCTCTCTCCTCTTGCTTGGTCATCCAGGCCCTGATTATGGCCATGTTACATAATCATGTCCATGTTACAGCTCAAGTTACTTTTTTACTTGCCCCTCTGACATCTTGAGATACAGGGAGGGTTGTTAAGTAAGTATTAACCTCTGCTACTTTCTGTGTGGCTGCCTTCTCCCCCACCAGGACCCTCCGTGAAACTTCCAGGCTTCTTTTTATTTATTATTTTGTTTGTTGTAGGGTTATGCCCAGTGGTCCTCAGAGGTTACCTCTGGCTTAGCACTTTGGCACTATTCCTGGTGATGCTTGGGGGACCATATGGGGATGCCAGGGATCGAACCCAGGTCTGCCATGTGCAAGGTAAGCCCTCTACCTTCTGAACTATCTCTCTAGCCCTAGGCTTCTGATTATACCCTGAAGAAAATTTGGTTCTTTTGTTTCCTTTACCTGCTAAAGTACGAGTCATGCTTCGGGGTCCAGTTCAATCTGTAAAAGCCACCCCAAGTTAGGCCCTCCTTCCTTAGCATGCCTTAGAATTTTGTTGTTTGGGGGCCACTCCTGGCAGTCCTCAGGATTAATCCCTGCTCCCCAGGATGTAGGATGTAGGTGAGCTTCACTCTTCTGGGGACCCAACCCAGGGCCTCTACATGCCAGACCTGGGCTGCAGTCCTCTGAACTATCTCCCCAGCTCTGCCCCCCAGAAATTTATCTCTACTGCTAAGGATGGTACTAGTCCTTTAAGACCTTACTCTCCACAGAGCAGGGAGCTGTCAATCATGGCACTGGTCTGGTCTCAATCAAAAGGCACCAAAATCACCAAAACAAAAACATTTCTTCTGGCAGGCCTGTTCCCCACAGGACACTTCACACAGGATAGTGACATTTTTTGCCTCGGGGTTGTCCCAGCTAGCTTTACCTCACTCATTATTTCATTATTTCAAATGAGACAAGAGGTAGCAGGAACAGTATGCAAATATATCTTTCAAGGTAGGAAAGAGATGCAAATGATGCTCAGAGAACCTCAGAAGAGACTCTGTGGTGTCTGGTCTCCTATGTCACCCTTCATGTTCAATAGGTAAGTGGCAGGTTTTGCACTTTGAAGTCTTATCCTGGTGCCTGTGTTCAAGGCACGAATTGATCCCAGCTTGATCAAAAGCTGGATCTACTCTGTCAGATTCCAGAGAGTAGGATGTAGGAAAAGAGCAAAAAAATTTTCTTGGGGAGGGAGGGGGCGGGGTTTATTTGCAACCATCCTTTTTAAAATTTTTTCGACTAATGTCTGAGGGTCTCTGTGGAGAAGCAGTAACATAATCCCTCATTGTGTGGGCCTTCACATCTGTCCACACAGCCAGTGCTGTGTCCTGGTGTCCTGGTCTCTCCTTTCTGGGCAATCCCACGCTCCTACTCAGAGACCAGCATCCAGCAGCACCAGGCACTGCCCCACGCCTGAAAACTTATTCCTGTCAATGAGACTCGATGTCATATTAGAATGTATTTAATGATTTGGATTTCTTTTATTTACATAAGCTAAAATCATATCACAGTCAATCATCACAAATTGACTTTTCTGATAATTCCATTTGCCATTCCTTTAAATTTTGTTGGCGCGAGCAGTTGAGAAGTAAATGTACGTGCCTCTTAAAAGGGCGACTGAGAGGGTGGGAGGGCAACTGGTGGAGGGAAGGTCACCCTGGTGATGGGATTGATGTTGGAACATTGTATGCCTCAAACAATTCTACTATGAACAACTTTGTATATCACAGTGGTTTTTTACTTTAAATTGAATCACAGTGAGATACACAAAATCACAGTGTTTATTTATTGATTTATTGGCTGATTGGGTCACACCCAGTGATGCTCTGGGGTTTCTCCTGGCTCTACACTCAGGAATTACTCCAGCAGTGCTCAGGGGACCATATGGGATACCAGGGGATCAAACCTGGGCCAACCGCATGCAAGGCAAACACCCAATGTGCTGTCCTACAGCTCCAGCCCCCAAATCACAGTGTTTTAATAAAAATAAAAAATGATTTATAAAAAGATTAATGCACAGAGAGGCTGTGTACACTGTTCCTGTCAGAGGTCAGGAGGCTATTGCCCCAGGAAGGACTCCCAGAGAAGAGCTGGTCCCCTGGGGCTCCAGTCACTCGTGCTATCTGAACTGAATCCTGTACTATGGCGAGGGGCTTGTTCCTCCTGAGGCCACAGTGAGGAAAGGTCATTCTTTCCTGCCACTGTGCTTGGGGCCTAGGTGCTGCTGGTTGCTGAGGTGCCTGACACCCAGGGTGTCCCCAGGCAAAAGAGGTCCCTGTGGTGTCAGCAAAAGTCACCATTTCATTGCTCACCACTAAGATCTATAGCTTTCTGCTTTGCTTTATGTCTAACTGGTGGTGGTGGTGTGGGGGGAGTAGGGGAGTGTTTGGGCCACACCCAGCAGTGCTGGGGTTTGTTCCTGGCTCTGTGCTTAGCGATCACTCCTGGCGGGACTTGGAGAAGCAGAGTGAACCCGTCAGCTGCGTGCAAGGCAAGTGCCCTACCCACTGTGTAGCCGTTCTGCCCTCAGTGCATCGCACAATTTAAGTTTTGTATCCCTAAGATGTCACTTCCAACCTGATGGTGCTTTGTAGATCTTGAGTAATAAAACAAGAAAGCAATGAAGGAACATCTATTTTGGTTCGGTGGAGTGGCAGTTATTTTTGATGCTCTAGTTCTTGTTGGTTGGGTTAGATCACAATTCTCAGATGCTTATAAACAGAACCAAATGGAGTTGTTTCCTGATCCAACTGATAATAAAGCTCTGGGTCTCTGCTCTCTTCCAGACTCCATAAGATTGAATTGCGGAGACAAAGCACTGAGTTTATTTTTTTAATTTATTTATTTTTAATTAGTGAATCACTGTGAGGGTACAGCTACAGATTTATACATTTTTGTGCTCATGTTTCCCTCATACAAAGTTCGAGAACCCATCCCTTCACCAGTGCCCATTCTCCACCACCATAAACCCAGCATCCCTCCCACCCTCCCCAATCCCATCTCCCCCCACCCCACCCTGCCACTGTGGCAGAGCATTCCCTTCTGTTCTCTCTCTCTAATTTGCTGTTGTGGTTTGCAATAAAGGTGTTGAGTGGCCACTGTGTTCAGTCTCTAGCCCACATTCAGCCCGCATCACCCTTCCCCGGCATGGCCTCCGACCACATTATACCTGGTGATCCCTTCTCTGAGTTGCCCTCTCCCCAGAATGTGAGGCCAGCCTCCAAACCATGGAGTCAACATCCTGATACTTATTTCTACTATTCTTGGGTGTTAGTCTCCCACTCTGTTATTCTATATTCCACAGATGAGTGCAATTTTTCTATGTCTGTCTCTCTCTTTCTGACTCATTTCACTCAGCATGAAACTTTCCATGCCGATCTACTTATATGCAAAATTCATGATCTCCTTTTTTCTAACAGCTGCATAGTATTCCATTGTATAGATGTACCAAAGTTTCCTCAACCAGTCATCCGTTTTGGGGCATTCGGGTTTTTTCCAGATTCTGGCTATTGTAAACAGTGCTGCGATGAACATATAAGTGCAGATGTCGTTTCGACTATACTTTTTTGCTTCTCTGGGATATATTCCCAGCAGTGGTATTGCTGGGTCAAATGGGAGCTCAATATCTAATTTTTTGAGAATCGTCCATATTGTTTTCCAAAAGGGCTGAACCAGTTGGCATTCCCACCAGCAGTGTAGAAGGGTCCCTTTCTCCCCACATCCTCTCCAACAGCGGTTGCTTTTGTTCTTTTGGATGTGTGCCAGTCTCTGTGGTGTGAGGTGGTATCTCATGGTTGTTTTGATCTGCATCTCCCTGATGATTAGTGATGTAGAGCACTTTTTCATGTGCCTTTTGGCCATTCCTATCTCTTCCTTGGTAAAGTTTCTGTTCATTTCTTCGCCCCATTTTCTGATGGGGTTGGATGTTTTCTTCTTGTAGAGTTCAACCAGTGCTTTCTATACCATTGATATCAACCCCTTATCTGATGGGTATTGTGTAAATATCCTTTCCCATTCTGTAGATAGTCTTTGTATTCTGGTCACTGTATCTTTTGCGGTGCAGAAGCTTTTTAGTTTAATGTAGTCCCATTTGTTGATCTCTGTTTCTATTAAATTGTTTAGTTCCGTGTCATCTTTGAAGATACCTTTATCTTCAATATCGTGGAGGGTTTTGCTGACCTTGTCTTCAATGTACCTTATGGTTTGTGGTCTGATGTTGAGGTCTTTAATCCATTTTGATCTGACTTTTGTGCATGGTGTCAGGTCGAGGTCTAAGCCCATTCTTTTGCATGTGGTTGTCCAGTTGTGCCAGCACCATTTGTTAAAGAGGCTTTCCTTGCTCCACTTCACATCTCTTGCTCCCTTATCAAAGATTAGATGATCATACATTTGGGGATGTGTGTGGGGATATTCCACCCTGTTCCATTGGTCTATGGCTCTGCCTTTGTTCCAGTACCATGCTGTTTTAATTGTTACTGCTTTGTAGTAAAGTTTGAAGTTGGGGAGGGTGGCACTGGGTTTAAATAGGAGAGGATGCACTGGGAAACAGCAAGGCAAGATTCTATTTTCAAAAATCGGAACTACAAAACTTGGCTTGTCATAACAAAAGAAGAAATCATGAAATTTGCTGCTAGGTGGATGGAGCTGGAGGGTATCATGCTGAGTGACGTTAGGAAGGAACAGACACAGAATGATCTCTGTCACAGATGGTATGTAAAGGAACACAACAGGGGAATAATGCCCACTCATGGGATACAGAAACTGAGAATGGGTCTTTAGTAGGAAACTACCGTGAGGGTGGGAAGAGGAGAGTGAGGTGCGAGGAGGACACCTGGACAATGATGGAGGAAAATGGAAATTCTGAAAGAGGCTCTGTGAAGGATTGCATTACACATGAAACTCCATCACCAACAAACAGTATTGTAAACCATGGTGCCTAAATCTATTTATTTATTTATTTATTTATTTTTGCTTTTTGGGCCACACCCAGCGATGCACAGGGGTTACTCCTGGCTCTGCACTCAGGAATTACCCCTACCAGTGCTCAGGGGACCATATGGGATGCTGGGGATCGAATCCAGGTCGGCTGCGTGCAAGGCAAATGCCCTACCCGCTGCGCTATCACTCCAGCTCCATAAAATCAAATTTAAAAAAATGATTTGATAAAGAAAGGTGGATTCTAAAATAATAATATAAAAATTTTAGTGTAAAAGAAAACTTGGCTTGAAAGATTTTGCAATTAAAAATGCCTAAAGAAGTTGATCAGAAACTTAATTCCTTTTATTATTATTGTTATTATTATTATCATTATTTCAGTTCCTTTTAAAATTTTCATTTGGAGGCCAAAGCAATCCAGATTTCTCTTTAGAATATGAATTTTGTCTCCATGATTACTTGGGCTTTTCCTTCTCTTTAACCAAAGGCATACCATTTTGTCTTTAGTTAGTTATGGCTTACTTATAGAGAAGCTTGGTAGAGACCTTTGCTTATCAAGCAGAGCTTGAGAATATTTCACTCTATTTCAGGACTTTCCTTGTTTTCCTTTTAAAATCTGCCCTAAGAAGATGACATTGATGAAATGTGAAAGACTTAAATCTCCGTAATGTGAATTATTATTCTTTAATATTTTTATTAAGGCACCATGATTTGCAAAGCTATTCATAGCTGAGTTTCAGGCTCACAATGTTCCAACACCAATTCCATCACCTGTGTCAACTTCCTTCCAGAAAATGTCCCCAGGTTCTTCCTCCATGGGCACCTCTTCAGCCTGCCTCCTCAGCAGGCACATTGTTAAGTCTAAGCAATTTTTTTTGGAGGGGTCACACCCAGCAATGGTCAGGGTTATTCCTGGTTCTTCACTCAGGAGTTACTCCTGGTGGTGCTTGGGGGACCACATGGGATGCCAGGGATCGAACTTGGGTTGGCCGTGTGCAAAGCAAATGCCCTACCCACTATACTATCACTCTGGCCCTTAAATTATTTTTGTGTGTGCTTTAATTAGACAAAAAAACCTTGAATATAGAGCAAGAAAAACAATGTCTACTGAAGAGTCACTTCAAATAAAACAAATCCTAAGTATTTCAGAGAGAAGGAAAGAGCCCAGACACCACAGGCTGATGGATTTTTTGTTAACACTAACCTACAAATAGTTGCGAGTCTGTTGTTATGACTTGTTCCCTATGCTGTTCATGGTCTCCTAACTTATAAGACAACCTGTACCCAGTCCTAGTCACCTTGTAGACTATTTGTTCCTTGAGGACACGGCAAGATCATTTTAGACTGTCTATGCTTCTGCTTTGCATCTTTCCTTTCTGCCTTTCATCATGACTGTCACATCACCAAACAAATATTTGCTAAATTTAATTAGATTTGGATGGAACTACAAATACCCACTGTCTCCCATTTACCTTCCATCTTGCCATCTTTCCTAGGAGTTGCAACTGTCTTACTTAGAATGACTACAAAAGGGTGGAGGCTTGAAGATGATGTTACCTTTGTAGGCTTTTCCATATAATATTTTCCCCCAGAGATCCAAGTTTGCCATGGAACCTCCACTTAGGCATCACTTGCCATCTGATTGGTGCCCTCAGAGCTTATATTTTTTGTTTTTGTTTGTTTTGTTTTTGGGGCACACCCAACAGTGTTCAGGGCTTACTCCTGGCTCTGTGCTTGGGAATACTCTTGGTAGGGTTCAGGGGACCGTACATGGTGCCAGTGATAAGACTTGGGTTAGACACACTCAAGGCAAGTGCCTTACCTGCTGTGCTGTTGCTCCAGCCCCACAGCTTATGACTATTATGTTAATTTCTTTGTTTCAATTCTTTTTTATAAAAAAAACTAATTACATGACACATATACATTTATGAAAGAAGGAATTCAGGGACCAGAGAAATAGTACAAGAAGTTGGGGGATGGGGCTGGAGCGATAAACAGCAGGTAGGGCATTTGCCTTGCACTTGGCTGACCTGGGTTCGATTCCCAGCATCCCATATGGTCCCCTGAGCACTTCCAGGAGTAATTCCTGACTGCAAAGCCAGGAGTAACCCCTGAGCATTGCCAGATGTGACCCAAAAAAGCAAAACAAAAATTTAAGAAGTAGGGGGTGCACGCTGTAGTATGCTCAAGACCATGGTTTGAGCTTTGGCACCACGAGACTCCCCCAAGCATTGTCAGGGGCGGCCCACGTGGTCCCCAGAGTTTGAGCATCTCAGGCTCTATCTTTGAACTGTGGTTCAAAGACTGGTTGGTAGAACATCCCTCAATGGGAGTGGCCCCAGGACCTCTGAGTATCCAACACCTTCTCTGCAAAAAATACCAAGACTGGAAACATTGAGGGGCTGGAGCAATAGCACAGCAAGTAGGGAGTTTGCCTTGCACTCGGCCAACCCGGGTTCGATTCCCAGCATCCATATGGTCCCCCAAGCACTGCCAGGAGTAATTCCTGAGTGCAGAGCCAGGAGTAACCCCTGAGAATCGCCGGGTGTGATCCAAAAAGCAAATAAATAAATAAATAAATAAATAAATAAATAAATAAATAAATAAATAAATAAATAAATAAGACAAGCAACATTCAAATTGCCTGTAATCTCTCTTTCCAGAAAGGGTGATGAGGCATAGACTTCATATCTATGAACACAGTGAGTTTTATTTGTTTGTTTTCTTAAATGAAGATGTCAGATACCCTCTGGACACAGAGAGATATGAGGTGCATCCGGAAACAGATCCTCCTTGCTGGTGATCAAGGTCACTTCAACAGTCCTTTTAGTTTGGCAGTGATAAGGTCAGATGAGGATACTTTGTTTCCAACTCCAAGGATAAATACTCTCTTCTCTGATTAAACAAGCTAACCCTTCCTGGCAAATGGCTTCCCAGTGATAGGGACATGTTTGGGGGATGGTAGTAAGATAATCAAGGAGCCCTCTGTTCTTCACAACTTTCTTTTTTTCTTTTTTTTTGCTTTTTGGGTCACACCTGGCAATGCATATGGGTTACTTCTGTCTGTGTAATTGGTAACCATTCCTGGCCATCTGGCCATGCTTGGGGGACCATATGGGGTGCTGGGAATCAAACCCAGGTCAGCCTCGTGCAAGGCAAACGCCCTACTGCTATGCTGTTGCTCCAGCCCCTCTTCACAACTTTCTAGTGGCCTAAAATCTCCTCCTCCTACTTCTTGAAGGCCAATTTACTCAAAGAAAATCAAAGTGACCCCAGAGAAGATCCAGGAGCAGAGAAGAGCAAAGAGCTTTCTTAAAGCAAATAGAGTTGAGAAGTCCAGATTGGAAACCCAGGCGCAGCATGTGAAGTTCTGGGGACCATCTGGGCTGCCGGGAATCCAACCCAGGTAGACTGCTTGCAAGGCAAGCGCCCTACTCGCCGTACTATCTCTCTGGCCCCAACCAACAATTATTTTGAAGTAAACACCAGGCATCCCATCAACTAGATTTATCTTTAGAATAAAGTATGGTAGATATATTTTCTAAATCTATGTAGAATAGAGAGTTGTTGTTACTGTTTTTGGCATATTGAATATGCCACGGGTAGCTTGCCAGGCTCTGCTGTGTGGCGGGGATACTCTCGGTAGCTTGCCGGGCTCTCTGAGAGGGGTAGAAGAATCAAACTCGGGTCGGCCCGTGCAAGGCAAACATCCTTCCCACTGTGCTATCACTCCAGCCCTCACAATACTCAAGTCTCACAATGGAGACGTTACTGGTGCCACTCGAGCAAATCGATGAGCAATGGGATGACAGTGACAATGACAGTGACATGTAAAAAATAATTTTTTAAAAAATCAGCAATAAGAGCTGAGGAGATAGCTCAGATGCCAGGCCCTGAGTTCCACCCCTAGTGCTGCATGGCCCACCATACTGAATGTGTCCTCAATGTAAAATAATAAGAAGAAGAATGAAAGTAATATTTTTAAACATGAAGCATTATTATACATAAAAGTTATGAGTCTTAAATAATTTAATATTCAAACATAGAAAGTTTAGAAAGCATAGAAAGTTTAGAAAGCAGAACTGATTCTCCTATTTATCTAGAAATCCTTTGATTTTTTTCTTTTCCTTCAGTGCCAGCAATTGAACCCAAGTCTCATGCATGCAAGGCAAGTACTTTACCACTGAGACACATTCCTGGCTCCAGCAACGTATTTCTTGACAACTCATGGTTGCCAGGGAGTATGTTAGATAATGGGTAAACATCAGTGAGCAAAACACAAATGCTGGCCTTCACGGAGCTTAGTTCTAGTATTCGGATACAGACAACAAAGATATTAAAAACACCATGTAAGACTTTAAAGAGAGAAGATACTTATCATAAAGAGTAAAGTGATTGGGAATTTCTGGGGTAAAAGCTTGCAGTTTTACAGAGGTTGGTCAAAGAAGACCCTATCTATAAAGTGATATTTTAGTCAAGAAATAAACTGGGTGTGATTCAGGCAGATAACAAAGATGAGATTTTTTTCCCAGGCATTGGAAAATATTTTTGTAAAGAACCTAAGGCAGAAATTTCCTTGGCATGGACAAAGAACAAGTAGATAAGCGTTACTTAGCTACAGAACTTCCCTAAAAAAGAGATTGGGGCACACAGAGGGAAACATAGAGGAAACACTGACTTAAGAATCAAATTGAGGGGGCTAGAGCGATAATATAGTGGGTAGGGCGTTTGCCTTGCATGTGGTGGCTGATCCAGGTTCAATCCCCAGCATCCCATATGGTCCCCCAAGCACCAGCACCGCCAGGAGTGATTCCTGAGTGCAGAGCCAGGAGTAACCCCTGAGCATTGCTGGGTGTGACCCAAAAAACAAACAAACAAAAAAAGAATCAAATTGAGCCACTAGCTACCTGGCAACAAAGTAAGATAATAGTACTTCCAGTTATTTCTTTTTCTTTCTTTTTAAAAATACTATTTTATTGTTTATGAATCAGCTAAGTAGCTAACTTTAAAGGAGGCAATACTTATGCATGGTATAAATTTTCAAATTTTTTAATAGTAGGAAGATGTGCATACTGAGAAGTACATTTCTGCCCCGCTTTTGAGTATGGCTCCCAGCTTACTCTCCAGAGGAAACAAGGTTAGGTCTTAAATATCTCTCTCCAGAGACTTACCATGACTTTTCCTATCATACTACCCCAAATAAGAAATTTTAGGAAAACTAAAGTGTATCTCTGAGAAAAATCTGGCAAGGATGGCTTTCACAAAAGTTCTTTTATTGCACTCAAAAGAGGGGTCAATCCAAGTGGTACTTAGGCCATCCCCAAATTACCTCATGAATAAGCTATCTGTGCGTGGTCATATTTCTTTATTTCTTCACTTAAATATTTTTAATTTTTAATTGAGGTAACATTGATTTACAAGGGTGTGTTTATAAGTTTCAAGGGTACAAAGTTAGCTCACCACGCCCACCAGGCAAGTGCCAGCCCCCCACCCCCACCTGGCCCCTGGAACCCTTCCAGTCCTCTCCCCATCACTGCCTTGGTTGCCTGGGTCCTGTGATCAGAGTCTAAGGGTTTGTTTTCATTGGCCATGGTTTATTTCCTTGCTTTGTTTCTTTATATAACATACGAGTGAGATCATCTGCTATGTGTCCTTTCCCTTCGGGCTTTTCCCCTTTAGCACAACACCATCAGTTTAATCTATGTTGTTGCAAAAGCAAGATTTCATGTTTTCTCAGAGTTGAGTACTATTTCATTTATATATTTATATAAATATATTTATAATATGTTTATAATATATTTTTATGATATAAATATATGTTTATATGTAATATGAACATGTATATATATACATGCACATATATACATATATATATAAATAAAATCCTCATCTACTCATCTGTCCTGGGGCACTGGGTTTGTTTCTAGATCTTTGCTATTGGAAACAGCACAGCACTATACGAATGTATATGTCTTCTGCTTTGTGTTTTTGTATTCTTGAAATAAACACCTAGGAGTGGGGTTGCTGAGTAGTTCAATTTAATTTATTTTTTTTAGAAATTTCCTAAAAAAAAAAAAAAGAAATTTCCTTACTAGTTTCGACAGAAGATTGACCAGTTTATATTCCCAACAGTAGAGAATGAGGATTCCTTTTTTTTAATTTTATTTTTATTTTATAAAGTACTTCACTATATTTGATTACATTTAATATTCAAACACCAATCCCACCACCATTACATCTTCCCACCACCATATTTCTGATGTGTCCATCCCAATCCCTGCCCCAAACCAGAACCTAAATAATATATTTTGTATTGTTTGTTATGAAAAACCACTAAAAATACTACAAAAAAGTATCCTTAGAGGAAAGAGTGTGAAGATTGTTGTATTTCACCGAGGGGCCATTAAGCCCTTCTGTAAGAGATCACTAACACGTTGTTAAAGGTTGAGCCTTGTATGTGTGTGTGTGTGTGTGTATATATATATGTATATATATATACACACACACACATATATGGAGATATATGTATCACTGTATCACTGTCATCCTGCTGTTCATCGATTTGTTCGAGCAGGCACCAGTAACGTCTCCATTGTGAGACTTGTTACTGTTTTGGGCATATTGAATACGCCACGGGTAGCTTGCCAGGCTCTGCTGTGTGGGGGGGAATACTCTCGGTAGCTTGCCGAGCTCTCCAGCAATCGAACCCGGGTTGGCAGCATGCAAGGCAAATGCCCTACCCACTGTGCTATAGCTCCAGTCCCTTTCCTTTTGGCTAAGATCAAGTGCAGTATGGATATATATATATATATATATATATATATATATATATATATATCTGAAAAAAGAAAAAAATCCCTCTAAGATTAGTTACCTCCGACTTTGACCCCATCAAATGTGGTGCGATACTCCTGGAGTATGGGTAGGGGGTGTGGTTTGAAATGTCTCTCGGACCAGGCGTAGGTTCACTCCTGAGTATGTGGAAAACGGCCATGAGCATGGCAGCGGTTGAGTTCTGGAAGTTTTTGGCTGCTGGGCTGGGTTTCTTGGGGCAGGGAGGGATCTCACTCGTCTCTCTCCGGGACGTCCAAAGTAAGACAGCCTGACTCGGGGTCCGAGGCATGGCTATGGCAAGTGTCATGGATGCTCCCTTCCGGGAGTGAAGGACATGCAATCTCAAGGTTCCTTTTTCTCTACATCCTCACAGCACTTGTTTCTAGATTTTTTGGGGTGGTGCTCAGGACTGACTCCTGCATTTAAGGATCCAGGGGTATGTGTGTGTGTCGGGGGGTGTACATATATACACACATACATATTTTTTTACCAGCAATGGGAATGAAACCCAAGTGTTATGCATGCAAGACATGTATTTTAGCACTAAAACATATTTCTGTCCCAGGGAAATATATATTTTAGATAGAATGTGTTGCACCAGGGTGACTGGTTAATTTCTTGTGTTCTCTCATACATGCCCAATGTCATCTTGCAGTCACAAAGGGGCAGATGCAATCTCATTTCTGTTCTGTAAATCCAAGAGTTTTTCTTTTTCTTTTTCTTTTTTCTTAAATACAGGCATATTTCTTTATTTTCATTTATTGACCTTTTGGGTGGGCTGGAGTGATGGCATAGAGGTAGGGCATTTGCCTTGCATTCAGCCGACCTGTGTTTGATTCCTCCGCCTCTCTCAGAGAGCTCGGCAAGCTACTGAGAGTATCTCGCCCGAACAGCAGAGCCTGGCAAGCTACCCATGGTGTATTCAATATGCCAAAAACAGTAACAATAAGTGTCACAATGAAACGTGACTGGTGCTCACTTGAGCAAATTGATGAGCAATGGGATGACTGTGACTGTGACTAACTTGGGAATGGAAAGGGGTCACACTTGGTGAGTGAGAGGTTACTCCTGGCTCTGCACCCAGGAGTTACTTCTGGCAGTGCTTGAGGGACCATATGGGATGTCAGGAATTGAACCCAGGTCGGCCACATGAAAGGAAGATGCCTTACCTGCTGTACTATCTCTCTGGCCCTGTAAATCCAAGATTTTTGATGAAGGAAGTCTGCCTCTGCGCTGTTTCCCTGGTGTGGGCTTTTCCTGGGAAGGACAAGACAAGACAAGGGCTGTGTGGAAAAGTCTCTGTGTTTCAGTTCTGTCAGCTTGAGCTTACCCACAGCCAGGAGCAGGGAGTTGCTGGCGAAGTTTCCGTGCACAGCCCTTTGGGCTGCACTAACTTCCTCCCACCTATGAGTGTCAGGCCGCCCCTTTCCATTCCCAAGTCTCCAGAGACCAACGACTTTCCGATGAGCCCCTCTCCCAGGAGCCCCTCTCGAGGATCCTTGCCTACCGCACCTCCCCATCAACTGCTTGCAGCCTGTGCTCTGGCTTGAGGGTTTGAGGCTCTCCCTTTTCCATGGCTCCCAAGTTTCTCCATCTTTATACCTCCCCCCAGATGCTCAGGCACCCAACAGAGGAGGAAGCTGGAGGGATGTTAGGGAGGGATGTCAGTAGAGCAGACCAGGGCTAAGCCAATATCCGGCTATGATGCTTGATGGTGGGTGCTAAATCTCGAGTTCCATTCCTTAACTCTAGAGCTTTGGGACTAGATTTTATAAATTAGTGTTTAAATATAAACAGGAGTCTCTCTCTCTCTCTCTCTCTCTCTCTCTCTCTCTCTGTGTGTGTGTGTGTGTGTGTGTGTGTGTGTGTGTGAGTGTGTGTGCTTTGTTTCTGCCTTGGATAACAGATTTCAAGGACTATTTCAAATTGCCCGATTGTTTGCCATTTACTTTGATTATTGTTGCTTGTTTGGGGGCCATGCTTGGCAATGCTCAGGGGTTACTCCTGGCTATTGCTCCTGATGATATGGGATGCCAGGAAATTGAACCCGGGTCAGTCACTTGCAAGGCAGGTTTCCTACCTGCTGTACTGTCACTTCGGCCCTGTGCCATTTCCTAAGATCATCGCAAATGCAGTGTGTCTGCGTGCTGTTTCTCTGCAGTGAAGAGCGTTCTTAACCGGGAAGACACAGTTTAGGTATGCCTAGTCAGCATTTGGAAGACCAACCAGAAGCCCAGGTTCCGGAGTGTGAGAACTCTAGGCCCTTCAGTGAGTTTGATCTCTGCTCCTCATGTGGACTTCGCTAGCCAGCATTCGGGTTTAATAGCTGATTTTACGCCGCTGACATTGCTGCAGGTGAAGCTGTGTGGAGTGGCTGCAGCCTCGGTTATTTGTCGGCATCCTGCTGCCCTTGCACGCCCTATATACGTGGGGATGGTGCCAGGGCCACAGGCAGCGCCTGCCCTGGGCTCTGGGAGGCAGAGTTATCTTCCATGCAGGGCTGACCACTGCTGCCCGGACACGTCTGAGTCTGCCTCTGGACAGGTGCTGG